>NC_086247.1:140637205-140955573 GCF_021018805.1 Prinia subflava
GAGGATGCACAATGAATTCATAAAGTATGAAATCACAATCTCTTTACTGTTTTGCTTTTCCCATACTACATAGGATTGTTCTGATAGCAACAGGGACTCTAGGAAAGCAGCCAAGAACCTGGCACTAAGGGTGCAGTCAGGCTTTCTGGGATATAAATGTGAAAGAACAAACTAATGGCTGGACTTCTAAAACACTTCTTTTCCCATAAAATATCTAATGAAGCTGTCTAAAAGAGAAAACTTTGCTAATAAAATTATAAATCACCCTTTTGGCTCCAACCGGGGTCACTTGAAAGGTTCTCCACATCTCAGAAGAGACTTACTTCTACAGAAACTGTGTTATCTTTGACAAAGTGATGTTAAGATGCATCAATAAAACAAGCTAGTGAGGATTTGAAGTGATACATAACTTTTATTAACTACCCCATTTTAATAATAACAACAATAATAATAATGATGCTTTAGTGCAGATAAATCCTTCCTCAAGTGTGAAGCAAACCCCAGACTTTTAATAGAATACAGAAAATTGCATAAGTATAAATAATTCTCACTTCTCATTTTTAATTTCTGTGTAGAATAGAGTAGGGATTTTTCCATTAGGTAAATTTCATTTCGTAACACTTCATTAGTCCAAATAATGAACAGATCATGCAAGAGTACACAAGAAAGCTTAAAAATTATAGAAACTTTTCCACAAGGGTTTTCACTTATCCCCACTGAGTTCAAGAAGTGTTTGGACAACACTCTTGGGCACATGGTGTGACTCTTGGGGAAGGGCTCTGCAGGGCCAGGAATTGGACTCCAAAATCCTTGAGGGTCCCTCCCCAACCCAGCATCTTCTGTGACTCTGTGAACACAACCTGGGATCCCTCCTGCAGGCCACAAGACCTTACACTGAGGCAGGAAGTCATCCTCCACCCCAACCATTTCACATCTCTTTGGTGAGGCCCAATTGTCCTTCTCTCCACAATTTGCAGAGCTCTTGGACATAATTACACCTCATAGGAAAAATGAAATCTCTTGGCAGTCCTCCCTCTTCCCTGTGTGCTGTGACTCACTAGAGATGGCAAGCAAGATAGGATTAACCAAAGAGGCTCAACTATGTCTTGCAGTTAGGAGATAATCACCAATTACTGCTTCAGACAAATCTGATTTAGCTTTACTGAAGAAGAAGAATTGTATGAGGGGGAGAGAAAGGGGGAAAGAGACCTCGGGATTTTGATAAAGCAAACTGATTTTCCACTACGAAAATCAAATTTTATACTTGAAGTGTTCTCTCCTGATTAATACCACTGTATTTTCTAAAGAAATTCTCAACTAAATTGAGTTATTGATCAATTCAGGATTTTATTTAATTCACTGCTGGCACCCATTTCTCTTTATCTAAGTATTTATATAATAAAAATAATAATAAATGGTCATCACCATGAAAGCTGAGTGCTTTACAAATTCTAAGAGGAATGTAATAAATTACTTCCTTGTTTCATTGGAAGTCTTGTCTAAAGCAAGTTTCTCTATAATTAGATGTATAGACAATAAATAAGAAATACAGATGGATTTGCACTGTTTGATAAGAAAGACCTTGTTTAAGAGTATAATTTATTTCTATCAAAAAGTCACTACACCATTAATTTAACTTAAATTTGACATTAACTTTTATTGCATATCTTCACATTATAAAGAACAAAAGGAAAAGAAAGCAATATTTGGGGTATTCTAATACCTATTGTTCATAAGATTTAAATTAATGCAAATGTTTAAGGGAAGAATTTACAGATGGCTATTATAAACCAGTTGCTCCAGGTAACTTCCTATAGGTATCACACTTACTTTCAGACAAGTTATGAATACCTCATCTTTGGGGCAACAGAGAAGCTGTGGATGCTCCATCACTGAAAGTGTTCTGTGTCAGGTTTAATGGGGCTTTGAGCAACCTGGTCTAGTGAAAGAGGTCCCTGTCCATGGCTGGGAGCTGGATTAGATGATCTTTGAAAGCTCCTCCCAGCCCAAACCATTCTATGATTCTATGGTTTTGTTTTATGACAAGATATTTTCAATTTCTTCAACAGTAAGAGCCTTTCAAAACACTGGTTGCTGACAAAGACTGTAGAGCCCACCAATCCCATGATAGAGAAAGAGCAGCCCAACACCAGCCACCTGCACTGCAGGCTGGAAATTTGGGTCAACAAAGAAAAATAACAGCACATGTCAAATCTTCAATGAAAGTATATAAAACTTCTATTGTCCACAAAGATCTTCACTTCACTTCATCTTCCTCATGTTTACTAAGATCATCCTACTTGGCTATGCAAAAATAATCCTCGCAGCTATAACCAGTAAATACATTCATCACCAATCCAGAACTGGGCTGAAATTTCCTCTGGATTCATAAACAATATTATAGCCTTAATTGCCTCCTCAAAAACAAGCAAAAAAATAAGGAGAATATTTTAAAGAAGAGCATATCATAGAAAATGAGATTCCACAGGTACACCTTTAATTTTATGATCTTCTGATGCAACACATTTATCAAATTAAAGGAGGACAAGTAAACAGCAGCAGATTCACTGAATGAACGAGATGGGAAGATCTATATGTAGGCAAAATCATCTTCCAATTCTAAAATAAGCTTTAATATACTACTGAACATACTAATATACACACAAGGTACAAAAACCCATTACCATTTTCACCAGACATATAATTCCTATTTATGATACACAATGTTGTGTATCATCCATAATCACCAATTTACATTACGAAAACCCTCAAGCAGTGGAACCAATAAATCATAGAATAGGTTAGAGCTATTAGAAAACATTAATTCTATTCTCAAAGCTAAATTACATTTTGCAATTTCTATCAATGGGTTTGAATGGAACCTTGAAATGATTAATGTTTTATCAGAGATAGCCCGGGCAGTGTACACAGAAGCTGCCATTTAGAATTTAATGCTGGTGATGTGTTAGTAACCAAGTAAAAACTGATAGACTCATCACCAGTCCCAGCACTGTTGAGCACAACAGATTGCAAAAGTAAACCATGGATTTGTAATTAAGTCTACAAGCTAGAAGGCTCAATGTTTGGTGGCTGACGTGAGGTACTGCCAGCCACAACTCCATAAGAGTCCCAATACGCTTGTGCCAGGGAAAAATTCCCTTGTAACTGGTATCAGCATAATTGAAATGTATGCATGGAATTCAGGTGTGCGAGTCAAGGCTCCCTCTGCTGTCAGCTGAACTTTGGGGAACAGAAGCTCAGAGCCCACCTCTCAGTGCTCTCTGTTTGCTGTCTACTCACATCCTCACACTCCCAAAGTAAGAATAAAAACTGTTAAATCACATTGTGCAACTATTCCTGCTAGAGTTCCCCACCCAAGGGGAACAGAGGAAAATGTCACTTTTCTGTCAAGCACTGCTACAAGAAGGTAAAGAAGCAGCATTTTAATACAGAAGAAGTGAGGTATCAGTAGCCCAGGCTTGCAGACAATTACACTTATTGTAAAGTACTCAAAAATGCAGTAAAACAAATATTAGACCAGTATCTACATCTTCTGTAGATACTCTGATACTCTGATCTTGAGTATCTACAATGGACCTTTGCTAAATGTTGTATTTAAATAGAGCAGCCAAGCTGTACATTGGATAGCAACATGAACAACATAAAGAGCGAATGAAAAGCAGTCAGATGTCACAAGCAGTGGAGCGTACTTGGAAGGAAAAGGCAAAATTTAAACATGTGAAAATAAGAAGGTAAGTGATCCTATATCAGAGCATTAAAAATTAATTGAAGGCTATAAACTCTGAAGTAAGCCACCTGAAGAGGAACAAGACACCTCCAAAGAGCTAAGCAGCACTTATTACAAGCCTCAATAAAACATCCAATAATGATGCAAGCTGTGGCTGTTTTGCAATCTTTAGTATACACTGTGATGGATTCTTTACAACTAATTGGTGGTCTGCTTTGATCATTTAAGGCCAATACTGGCAAGTGTATATACATACTGTGTGCAAAGAGATAAAACATAGTTTTTTGGTAAAGCCACTGATGGATAATTGTTAAGAATAAAAAAGTGTATTTTGTTAACATTAACAATGCTTTCTTCCTTTTCTGCATCAAAAACAAAACAAAATTTTCTGTAATGATTAATTATGTATTATCCCCAAATCATCTGTCACTATTTTTCCTGAAGAAAAAGAAAAAAAAGTCACATTTAGAAGATCTTTATCCATTTCTCACATACAAGCAACTTGTGTCTGAATTAGCAGTGTACAAATATCTCTTCAAAATCAGTGGTAAATTTTAACATTCATTTTCTCTCCCAACAGAAGAACTTCTCTACATGAAAGTACAGACTGAGCTTTGGTTTGTTTTTGCCTAAAACTGGCATATTTTTAGTTGTTCTGTGTTTTCTGTAAAATTTCTATTAATTCCTTCTCCCCTCAATGGAACTGGAGATTAAATCTTGTCACTTCTCTAAAGCAAAAAGCAAATTATTCTCAAACAAAGGACTTCACTTATAGTGCAAAAGACCTTGTTACGAAAATAAAAAACAAAACAATGAGAGAATAATAATGGAAAACCTCTTCCCCTTTAAAACAACACTACAGCTGAGTTGATCTTGCTATTTCTAAAATTCCTTCTCCAAAGAACTATTTAAGAAAGCTTATAGGAAATGGTAGCATTAAAGTTTGACTCTGTTCATAACAGAAAGTTTGATTAATTGCTGTCACAAGCTTGGGAAAAAAGTTAGATTTTCATTTCCTTGCATTTTCTAATTTGAAGAGAGATATGGATGAAATGCTTTAATCAGTTGTGGCTTACATTTTAATCAAATAAGTGCTACTGTTTTGCTACAAGACACTTTTCAACAAAGTTAGATGTCTACTAACCATGGAAAGAGGCATATCTGTTGCCCCTGTCAAGTGCCAGCATTACAGGTCACAATTCAAAAAAAAAATCACAACATGAACAGATCACAGTTCTCAAGTGAGGAGGTGTGGATTCCTCCTAAACAACCAAGGAGTCTGTGTCTGAAATGCTTCTGATTCAACTACATTGAACTTCTGTTCAATCAGACCTCTGTCAAAAATGTATCTATAAAAGGATTACTAGTAAAAACAACTCTTAGTAAGTCACTGCTTTGTTCATCTACTCGCTGGCTAATAGCCATCTCCATAAAAATTGTTTAGACAGGGAAAAAGTTCACCATTTTTTCTTAGTTGTAGAGGGCTTAAAAGCCCTGTAGTAGCAGGAATCTGATAGTTTGTTTTCCATTACAGGAAAATTAATAGGTGAGCCAAAGATTATTAAATCATAATTTTCATCAAAATCTGCTACTTTGAACAGGTTATCACTCTAAACGAGAACATGGAGGAGAAAAAAATAACACTTCTGACTACCAAAGGTTTTTGTGAAGTCATTGCTGCTTTTTCTCACAGTTCTGTGAGAAAGACAAGATGAACTTCTTTTAACTTTTTATTACTGTTTATTTGCACTTCTTCCTTCCCTCCAGTCTTTTTTCTTCTTTCATTGCCTGGTTTCCTCCACTAGTCAAACACACACTCAGATGGGCAGCACCTTCCTTCCCACCCTTGTTCCAGCACATGTGTGGCTGTAAAGCAGCCCAGCAGCAAAGTGGTGTGAGTCAGGGCAATTCAGCCCCCACCAGTGCCCACTGTCCCCAGCCCATTCCTGCACTGCCAGAACAGCTGCCTCCAGCTGCAAAAAACATCTGCACACCAGAGCTGCTGCTCCAACATGACCTCCTCCAACCCCCTTTGGTAGGCTGCTACACAGAAACTCCAAACTCCAAATGTTTTAAGCCTAATTTAATGAGAACAACTCCCAAAAGTATTTTTATTGTGAAAACCACAAATTTTTTCCCAAATATGTAATTAAGTGGATATTGCCTCCTTTTTTAAAGTCCTCCAAGATTAAAGAGCTTATTGCAGTTTAACTCCTTGAACTTGCAAAGTTACCAGAAGGACTGATAGCAAGTTGCAGAGAATCTTTGAGGGGGCCAGAAAACAAAATCAAATCCTGACTGAAATGGAGACCCCCTGTCAGATCACATATGAATTTTCCTACATGAGTGGTAACCATCTCTAAGGACCAGAACATCTCTTCTGTTCACAAAAATCAAAGCCTAACCAAAAGACAACACAGACTTCTGGTGGTTTCAGCAGTATGATTAGTTTTGTAAAATGCCTTGTTGCCACTTGCTGTTTTACATTTCATCAAAGTATTAAATAGCTGCACTATACTTGGCATACTAAGCCTATCTGACTTACACTAGTCACATTAATTTAAAAGTAATAAACCCAAGCAGAGAAAGTCACATTTCTTTTGTTCAGGAAATGAAAGTGCCTTCAGCAATAGTCAATCCATATAGATTACTTAGTGGAAATCTAACCATAATCTCATTTTACTGTATCTCCTAGAAAGGCTTCAACTTTAAAAGAAAATCATCTTCCAGGAAACAAGTCAACCAACAGTTCATGTAAGAAGAGACAATAGCCTAAGTTAGAATATACATGGGTCTGCATATACATCTGTACAAATTAAATATGTACATGTCATATAGACACTATTATCACTTACTTAAAGAGCAAGGGGAAACTGTGGAACATATGTAGGAACACAATCACACAAATGAGGTTTCATTGTACACATTTGTTTCGTTTAGTTAAAGCTGTACTTGAAACTGTAAGGAAATCCTTGTTATTACAAAAAAACCAAGAAATGAAACAGTTCAAACACAAGGCAAAATTAACAATTAAAAAAAAATCACAAAACATATTTAAAGATAAGGAGTAAGGAAACTATAATTTCCTTTCTATCCAGTTTCATTAAAAGGAAGCAGAATTGAAACATTTGCAATGCAAAAGAGTCAAATAGACGTATGAAAAACATCAGTAACACAAAGGTCGAAACAGGATGATGGAAAATAATGAGGCCTTTCTTTTCTTTACCCCCACAATTGGAATTTAGCAATAATATATGAGTGCTTGGTCAAATTATTATTTTGACTTGTAATACTAGAACTTCCCAGTAATCCAATATTTCCATAACATAGAGCTAAGAAGAGTTGGACACTTAACTATCTGGTCTTCCTCAGTGAGGAGAAAATGGAAAAAAAAAAAGAATCATTTTATCTTGTAAGGTGATTTTACTCCCTCCTTTTTCAAAATCCTCAATGACTAACCACACACAGCATTAGCAACACCTCTACAAGCCTGGAAGCCTGGGCAAGTGCCAAGAAGGATCCGTTTCCTACTGCAATTATTTCATCCCATTCAAACCCAGAGCCCGCAAAGCATTTAATACTCAAGGTTAAATTTCAGTTTAAATAGTTGCAATGAAATGAATGTAACTGTTCCTTGTTCAACTTCTTTACTGAACTGTGTCTACAGGGAGGAAATCACATATTGTATGTATATAGAAATAAATGGAAATCTTAAAAAAAAAAAGATGACAGCAGGAGCAGGCACAAGTACAGAAAGTGCCCATCGTAACAGGGTACCCTCCAAAAGCATCCAACCATTACATAAGAAATAAAAGGCATAAAAGGACCTAGATGTCAATAGTGTGTCAGCTAAGGTTATAAAGCTCACAGTCTCATGAATTTGGGCAGAACTGTGGCTGCTGAGGCTTAGTAACATGCTTTAATTCTATTCAGTTGGGAAATTAACAGTGCCCCATTTACTATGATTGGATAAATAATACTCATTGCACATTTGCTTAGAAAAGACACATTTCTGTTAGTGTGTGGTTATATAGGTTGAATAAATGATGGGTTTAATCACAGTGATGATTCCTTGTTTCCATCTTGTAGGGCACCTTCTCTCAGCTGTGTGACCCACATCTCTGACCCACTCAGCAGCTCAGGAATGGGGAAAAGAAATTATCTCTCTTTAGAGCCCTGCTACTGCCACTGCAGTGTTTGAGGCACATGCAATTTAAAACCACTCATCTTCAAAGTCAGCCACAAAATAAGACAGTTTTGATCATTTTCAGAGGTCGCATAAAGCTACTCACTCCCAAGGAGAAGAGCTGGGACGTGTGGTAGGTTCAGTGGTGTCTGACACGCAGAATATTTACATTTTCATACAGACACCAAATAAATAAAGGCGGCCCATTTTAGAAGTGCCTCTGTTACGCTTCCAGCTCTGAGAAAGGAGAAATATACTGTCTTTCTTGATAGTATTATCAAAAAAATTCCACATGCTTTGTGGTTTTTAATTATGATTATACTTTTCTAAAAAACAGTATTTTTTTCTGAGATTATTTATTTAGGAAATATCTTTTCATTGCCTAGACTTAAACGACAGAGTAACAGGGATGTCCTGCAGCCTGTCTGAGGAAGCAAACAGAGGGTGTTCTCTGAAGGCCCCCAGTGTCACCCTGCATCCAAAGCTGAGTGCTGCCTGCTGGGGTGGCCACACCACGAGGCACTGTTGGGAATGGGGCTCAAAAATGTCTCCTCCAAGCACAACAGGACCCCCACCCAAGTGTTTGCTTATGGGTCACTCCATTGAAGCCTTCCTAGTGAGTAATATAGGCCTGGAGACCCCAGAGCAGGACCTGATCCTGGAGACCACACCTAAGGCAGCACACCCACAACAACCCAGCCAGCCTGAGAGGGATGGGGAGAGATCCCCGACACTGCAAGAGCTTGCCTGCTTTTATCCACTTATTTGCTTGACTCAATAATATCTGAGAGCACATTTGAATTTAATTTCCTTTGGTTTAAACACGAACATCTTCTGAAAGAAAATCACATTTAGAAAAAGCCCACCGTGGCTGGTGCTCACAGATAAAATCTCAGCTAAGCCAACAGGACGGCTCTACCCGTGACACCACGGCTTCCCCCCTGCAAGCATCGCTACAATCTCCCTGTAAGTGCCTGATACCCTCCCAACCCCAGCAGGGCTCTCAATGAACCCGTGCAAGGTCAGGAAAGAACCTTCTCCAAGTAATATCCTGTGTGAGCAGGAAGCCATGGGGAGGCAGAGCCTTGGACAGCGGAGAACACACCCAGCCAGCACATTCAGAGGTCTCTGGAGGTGTTTGTACTCCATTATCACTGAGTGGCACAAGGATGGAGGCACAGACACCCAACAAAGCAGTATGTAATAAAAGCAATGGTCAAGAGTCAGAAACAGTAGCAGCAGAGAGGAAAGTCACCCAAAAGAACATTCTGTATGCACATGGGCAGAAATCCAGTTGCATGCTAAGCTGGGGTTTTTTGTGTGCTTTTGTATAGCTGTCTAGAATGCACTACTTTTTTTTTATTAAAAGAAGAAATATTTCAGCTTATTACGTTTCTAGTTGTCAGAATATACAACAGAATTTCAGAAATATAGATTTGGGGTATGTATACTCAGGTTGTTTTGTGTAGGGACACAAAACAACCTCAGTATACATACCCCAAAATATTTTGGTTCATTAGGCCTCAAAGAAAAGCATTTGCACAATCCATTCCAGATAAAAATGGAAAGACACTATGTGAAAGAAGTCAAGTCAAGACCTGTCAGCTCATGCTAAGAAAGCTGAAACAGAGGTTACTCTCTTATTATACACTGTATTAAATATATTCTTCCTCTGAGTTGTCAAGACTATCCAAGCATTTTTTCTTAGCAATACCCTACTATAAATTATCTATCACATATTTGAAAGAAATATATATATACACACACAAGTGAGGCTTTCCATACGTCTCTACCGTTCCAGGTTTTTTAGTTTAAATGTCTCGCACAGTAGACAGATGTACAAACCATTTTTCTTTTGCTGTACAAGCTCAAATATAATAAGTCTTTATGGCCTGAAACATGAGCTTTTAACAACATCTGTGCAGTTAGAAAATATAACTCAGCTTCCTAATCACTGTATGGTGAAAGAGTCTTTTCAAAAGTACTACCTATTGTAAATACATATTAGTGGCACAATGTTAAAATGATTATATTTTTATTTAATTACAATCCACTCTACATGACAGTTGAGGTAGCCTAGATCACAATTAATCTTGATTAGTGAAACCTGCAGCATTGTACTGCTCAGAGTAATCAGGATGATTACACAACATATGATCTTTATGTTTCTGTTTTGTCTCTGCAGTGGTTATCAGATACTTATCAATTTTCTGGCCCGGAAGAAAGTTTAGACAGAATGGCACAGGAACCAGCTAACCTGAATACATTTCACTTGGGCTGCAGAAAAGCCATAAAACCAAACAGATTGAATATGCAAGGCTTCTAATGTTTGTTTTTGAAATCTGACAGAACCTATAGAAGTGGATTCTTTAGAAATAACAGCAAGTTTTAGTACACTGTTTAATTTAGATTATAATTTCCCATAGGTATCATCAGTTTCCGGGGCATGTTGATTTTATTTCCCTCTTATGCCAAGTTCAGCAGACACTTTTACTAATAATGGTATGAAATTACCTGTATTGTCCTGATACAACAGGAAAGCAGATAAAAGTAAGAAATCCTTTCAAAGGCAAGAAAGGGAGGAAGAGACTAGGACCAGATAATAAAAGGTCCTGAGTAAGAATGAGGAACTGGAACTATATAGATAAAGGAGCCAAGATAAGAGCAAGGCAAGATGGAAGAGGCTGGAAGGAAGCAAGCAGAATATATGTAATTCAGTAGAAAGGGGCAGAAAAATCTTCACCAGCCAACAGTTGAGCTCTTCCACAGTCAAAAACTGAAAATATTCCTCTTGTGTACAGCACTGGTTAAACATGAAATTATTTCCTGCTTGCCTGCATGCAAAGTGAGATTGAAGGAAATACTCAACTTCTACATGTTACAGCATCAGCAGAGCTTTGGGCAGCAGAACTAAGCTCTCCACAATCAGCTGAAGCCAAATGTGGTTTCCAGTTCGCATTTCACAGCCATAAGAAATTACACTCAAAAAGGATAAATTACTGGGTGGAAGCTTAAAATGTACATAAAAAGCGTTAATTCTAGCACTGCATCATGGAAGTGCTTCATTTGGTTACATAATTATTTTAGTCATATTTTGTAATTATTATCATTCTACCTACTAGGATATTTACATATAAAGGTAGAGACTTTCAAGTTTGTGTGTAGGTGGCAAACAAACAAAAAAAACCCCATAGTGACAGACTAAGACAAATTTTGCCACAGTCTGAAGTTTTTAGGTGTGTATATATACATCTATACATATGTGTCATGTATTATGAAAGAGAAACACAAATACCTGTTCTTTAAATTAGAGAACAAACACATCTATATTCTTTTGTGCCTATATTCCACATTACCTTTGTGAACAATATTTTTTCCAGGAACAATTTATATCATAGATATGAAATGCATCAATAAAACTCTGTATTATTTTTGAACATGGCCTGACAGTAAAACAGCGTTAAAAGCACCTTCTTTCCTGCCCTTAGCTGAACCTCAAAACTTCCAGTAGGACATTTCTGCATTTATGATCTAATCAGCAGGGTCAACAAGAGCCACTGACCATGAAATGGAAAGAAACGTTTCAGTGGTTATATAATGACACCTTAACGTGCTTCTCGTTAATCAAATACTGCCATTAGCAAGCCTCTTAAGAAGGAAGATTTGCAATGACTCTGCAATTAGGCAGCTAACTACAACTACACTGTGAAAAAACCCAAAAACACAAAACCAAAAACACAACCAAACAAACCAAAACCCAACCATCTAAGGAAATAGGGAAAGAATTAAAATCACAGAGAAACAATTACTCCACAGATGTTCAAGTCCCAAACAGCCTGGTAACTTCAAGCTATGTAACTGTGTTAGCAATTTTAAGTTCCTCAAGAAAATGCAGTGGTGTCACAGCAAGTAATATAAAACAGATGTTAAATATTTTACCAGTACATGCATTATACATTGTACATTATACATTGTACATCTCTTGAAATTTCATTTTTTAAATCCATCCAATCACAGTATGTCGTTCAGCTTTGCTTTATTTTCAGATTTTTTTTTTACTTCCATCCTACCAGGGACAACAGTTTTATCCATACAGAAAATTCAGTATGTAAATTAAACAACTATTCAATGAGATGGTATAGTCCAGGTCTGTGCATAGAAAAAAAAATAAAGCACAATATAGATGAGTTTATAAGGGGTTTTTTTCACTTTTTATCATTTTGCTAATCCTCATTCATCTGCAAGTTAATAAATTAATTCATGTTAATTACATAATTAGAATGAAAACTCTTCTGACCAGGAACTTCATTTCTGTAAAGTGCTGATCTCATTGACTGTGCCCTATAAATGATAATGACAAAGCTTGACTAGGAACAGAGACATTAGAATATCAGAATACTGTGCTCTTCTGGGAATATAGGTATCACAGTCAGTATATCACATCTTAAATATTGCAATAAATACACCCTCCAGAAAGCAGCCAATTTCTACAAACCTCAATGACCTCTGCAATAATACAGAAGGTTTCTTTATCCTAGCAGTCAAGGCACCATTTCTCAGCCTCTGCTGCACTTACCAGCATTTCCCACTAGCAACAGCCTACACCATCTCCAATCAATAAACTGGAAACAAATGCAAAAATTACAGCTAAGTATGTATTATTGTCAGAGACAGCATGACAGGAGCTCTCCCTACAATGTCTAAGTAGATACACAGAAGCACACACTCAGGCACTTACTGCTACTATCACCACAGCCCTCAGCACAACAGATGTTTTGAAACAAGAAGTTTTCTTCCTGTCAACTTTGAATTCAAAATCTGCAAACACCTGCAGACAAGACTTGTCTTACGTGCTTTGTTTTGGAAAAGAGTGCAGCCAAACAGAAACTTTGCAACAGAAGCACTAACTCTAATATTAATTTGACCCAAAAAGCCATGCTGCTCCAGAACACAGCATGCAAGACTGCTGCTCATCTTCCTCTTATGCTGCTCTCCCCATCACTCTCCTGCTGCTGCCCATTTTGTTGCAAGCTACATTTTAGCTCCTACTGAGTTTCAGCAAATTATCCCTTGGGATCCTCCATCTGCCACAGTAGATCTGTGACAAATGCAAGTATTTGAATTGGTTAATGGCATAAATCAGTGCGGCCTCTGATTCTTCCTAATTGAATTATCTATTGTATTTGGTTTATTCATAAAATATGAAAACAGGAAGATATTCCTATACATGTTATTACACCTCCTCATCAGTGAATGATTTTTCCATTTAAGCAATATTGCATTGAAGTAGTTTTTCATAGTGATGTCAGAACTCCTGAGAAAGGGTAGTAAAGATGAAAAGCAAATTTTAGAAAAGCAGAAACGTCATTCAGTACCAGCTACAAAACTCCAGGTTAATATAGATAAGAAATATCAAAAATGTCTCAAATTCCTAGTATGGAAAAGCTGATATTCTCTACAAGTAATAGCACTTTCCTGTACATCTTCCCATGTGTTGCCTTTGTTCTGTGTTAATGAAAGATCCCATGCAAAGATAACAATTTTCACCCCGGGTACCTTAAGGCAAAACCTGCTGCTTTTCTCACATTCTTAAAAGAGCACCTAACCTTCTCCCCAAGGGTAGAATTTTGCTGCTCCGTTATTTTTGCCAACTTCTGAATTGAAAGATGTTCCCTCTTGTTCGTGTGGCTGGGTGGGAAGGGCACACAGCCAAGAGAAACGAAAATATATCCACACCCTGCTCAAAATAAAAAGCCATAACATGGATAAAAAGAAGAAGGGAAAAGAAGACATCCAGAAAACTACTAATTATTTCTATTAAATAAAAAGTCTGTTAAACTCAATTCACTGCTTTCTAATAATAGAAGCAATAAACATAAAGCAAAAAGCCATTAACTAACCTTACAGTTGAAAAAGAAGGTGGCCCAACACTTGGGAAGCTAAATTGACATTTGAGAGATCATTAAGGTCAGGAGTTTTGGGGTGTGGTTTGCAGACCTGATCCTTGGCACCCAGGTTAGTTCAAACACCCTTGCTCAGCACTGAGGCCAGCTGAAGCAGGTTAAGTCCTTACATGATTTCTTCTGCTGGCCAGGGAATTAACAGAGACTCTCATTTTATTAATAGCAGAGATAACACAAATGAAAGGACTTTCTACAGTGATCAGCTGACCTTCATTAGCACTCCAGCTGCAAACCTGTAACAAAAATATTTCATTACCTAACTGGGTTTTTATAAAAATACACGTCACAAAAGGCCAGATGACACCAAAATAAGGGTACTAGAGGAATTAGAAGTGTACAGACCCCTAAGAATAGGAAGAAGTATGCAGGTATTTAATGTTCAGCATCTCAGGTGACTAATAAATCTTAGTATGAAGCCATCTGCTCAGCTCTCATCTCCACTTATTCAGTCCTTATGTCGAATTATGCTCCTTAGTTATTTTTGTGAACAAGGCACCAAAATTTTGTCTAAAATGTTGTAGCACTCCTGGTGTATGTGCTTCCTAGTCTGGAAGAAATGCCTTTGGACATGTGGTTACTGCCGTGGCTCAGAGGAGCCATGAGGAACACCAATCTCCACCTTCTGGTGAAAGTTCACAGACGTGTCCCACCAAGGCTGGGGCAGACTCTGCTGCATTAATGGAACTGCTTAAAGACCCTGCCAGCCAAAGGAAATGCAGCAGTCAACTCATTCCTGTCAGGAAGTTCATGATGCTAAACAGTCCCACTTACGATGCTTGATTGCAGGAGGCAGCAGGAGGACAAATAAATTTGGCAACAAATATGCTAGCTCATCTAAAAGCAAATCCATTTAGTACTGACAAACACACCAAGAGTATGTACATATTGTAGAGTGGCAGACACTTTCAGGAACTGTTTAGCCTTCTCAGAGGAAGTGGTTCTTTGTCAAAGAGAATTTTTTGGGATTTTTTTAGAGGTTGCTGCCATAGTATACTACTGTAGCCCAGGCCAGCCTTAATGCTGAGCTGTTTATTATCTTAATTTGCACAATTAATCACTAATATCAGCCCATTTTCCTTAGAGCTTTTTGGGTTTCCTTTCTAGGTTTTCAGAAGAATCACCAATTTTTTGATTGTTTTGAAAGCTTAAGAATGCATGTAATAAGGCAACAAACCTCAAAAGAGAAAACGAGAGAAAAGAAAGAAAGCCTTTACCTTCTCCACTGAGAAAATTATTTTCAGCAGATAGAGCCTGTACTCCACACAGAGACATTCCTCCTTTTCCCAGTTTAGCTGATTCCAAATTTTCCCAATGACCTTGTCTAGATTAAATTTACAGTCAAGCAATCTTATCTTTTAAATCAGCAAACTGGATTAGTGATACTCTGAGCTGGGAAGCAGTTTTCACGTGCCTACCAAATTTGGACCAAAAAAATTTCCAAATTCTATTCAATTGAGCTAAATACCTGTAACATCCAAAATGTTTTTCAGAAGACTATTTCAGAAAAGCTCATAATTAGCTACAAAACCCAAGCTGAGACATCGTTTGAGAACTGCTACAAAATCCTTATACATACACAGATAAATAAACAAAGCCACTTCCAAAACTGCAGCAACAAAAGTGATGCTTGGTTGTGAAAGGAGAATAGGTAATTGCTTGGAAGGTTAACTTCACTCCCAGTTCAGTATGTACATTTGAAAAGATGTAGAAAGCATTCAGTACTATCACCAAGTAGAATTTAACCTACAAAGAACAAAAACCAACCCAAGCCCAGAGCAGCTGCACTTTTATTTCTCCTTATAACTGGCCCATGTTTCTTCTTATGCAAGATTATTGCTGGGAAGAATATGGAAGGTTTACACAGATTTTGAACCCCTAGCCTTTTGCATATTAAACATTAGTATGTGGAGGATCACAGAGAGAAAACGTCAGTAACTAATCAAAGTAGAGATAAAATTATTTATGTCACTGCTCATCACCATTTCAATACTTTGCATATCAAAGGCCACTAAATACACCGTTTTGAAAGAAACATACAGTTTTGTAGAGGGGGAAATTTAAGGAAGCAAGTATGCGATCTAAGCCTCCTTTTCTTTGGAAGTTGCTCCATCACTTCTCAAAACTGCCCTTCAGCTGAATCCTGGGCAGCAGCTGGTCACCAAATAATGGAATGGTGAGGTTCTTGGTTTTATCTTTCATAATTTATTTGTAAACAAATTTATTTGTAAAAAATAGTAACTAATTACTCTCTATATGGATATGGCGAGGGGATGAATGGGATTATGAACAGTATTTCATGTTGCATTGCAAACAGCTGCAGCTGGAGTCACTGCAATGCCACGCTTGTAAAGGCTGCCAATGATGTGAGACTCTGAAGATGCTCAGTCAGATGCTCTGACTCTGCCTTACCTTTGTTAAAAGACTGTAACAACATGGCTGAGGTCGGGAAGAGGATTCACCAATTTGGAAAATCAACCATATTACAACTGTGCTTTGAAGCACACAACTACTGCTGAATTTGAAAGTTTTTTCTTCACTGTTACTTATATATTTGTCTTAAACTATGGATATTCACTGAAAAGACTGCAGAATCACACCACAGTGGCTAATAGTTATAAAAATACATTTCAGCAAGACAGTTACAAGCTGTTTTTCTATAAAACTTATTCACATCTTGGATGTGTCTAATACACACACAATAGGTACTAGTTCTAACAAGCAGAATGCTCTTTACCACTAGTGTCATGTATGAAACATTTTCAATTTATTTTTAACAGCAGTGTTACAATTATATTCCTGTCAAAATGTTCTTCTCCATACCTTATCATGAATAAGCTAAACTACTATGACTTTTCATCCATTTTATTCAGAAAAGCTCAACATCAGGACCATTTTTCCATATATACAACAAGTGTACATAAGTAAAACAAGTGAAGGGGTTCTGTTTTGTTTACCAAATTTGGGAATGGGACCAGAAAACTGATATACATTTTAATCAGAAGTAGAGGATGAGTTGGCAATTAAGTTTTAACATTTCTAAAGGTTCTGATTACTGACAAAAGAGGAACAGAAATGAGTGAAAGGATCACCTTCTCTGAGCACCTCATGCCATGCAGGCAAACATTGCCCAGACCATATGATGAGCTGCTGCCTGTTTCCAATCTTTATGTCCTCAAACTTTAGGTAAAATAATAATAATAATAATAATAATAATAATAAGCCATAAACTGGAAATTTTGTCAGGTCATTATGAGGAAGATCAGCTACTTGCACCTGCTCAGCCACATTTATTTACTTCAGAAATACTTGTGCCAGCAGTTCCAGCTGCACCTGCAGAGCAACACCTGTACAATTACCAGCTGAGGAATCCTTCTGCCCAGGCTTGCCACAGAATGATACTCTGTGGATGGACTAACCTGTTATGGACAACAAACCCTTGTCTCTAATGAATGCTCTGCATAAAGTCTTCCTCTACCCATGTAGACGTCTCCAAAAATGCATTACCTCTGTCCCTTCATCTTTACAGAGACAATCATGAATATTTCAAGATGACAAATCAAAAAGGATATTTTGTAGCTTAGTCAAAGGAAAATTTATGATAAAATGTGGTCTAAAGTAAACTATTGATTTTACTGAGTTACAGCTAGTTATTACTTTGATGTTACCCTAATTAGTACAGTTCATCTTCAGAGGACCCAACTGGAAGGCACCATTTAATGTTCATATGGGACATAACATATAGACAACAGCTGCAGAGAAGCAGCACTGGGGGATAGGGGGGAACTGACAGTTTTATGCATATTTTTAAAATTCTGGCTGCAAATTTTACATATATGTTTAACCCAAGACTCCTGTTGCACTTTGTGTTAGTTGACTTTGTCTCATTACCCTACAGAAAAAGGAACAATGAGAACATCACACCAACAATGCTGTTTTCAAACCACCCATTTTGAAGCATCAGAACTTTTGCTCTGATCATAGCTGAACACACCTGCCTTGTGGTACCTGTTTCCCTCAACAGGTATGGGAGCTTCATACTCCACTTGCTGGCTACAAACTCTATTTGGCCACAGGGGCTCTGCCCAAGGAGGTTACTTCTAAGTGCAGATTGTGTCTGAGTTTCTGAGTCCTTGCTAAACTGAGGCCACAATCCTTTGTCCTGTGCAGGACAGATCAACAACCTCTTTGCCACCCATCTTTGTCTCAGATGCTTCTCTGAGAATAAGGCATACTCAGAAAACTTCACTATGGAGTGAAGGAGGAGCACACAAATGCCATTGTCCACTACATGTCCTTCCACCTTCAGGACACTCTTTGAGGTCTTTTAGTATTCAAAATATGCTACTATGACTAAACTGAACTGAAAAGCCACAGAACCACACAGAGGCTTGTAATTAATGATACAGTTCCCACTGCTGGCAACCACCAAAACGGGTTGTTTCCAAAGTTATAAATACAGGCATGATTTACTGCAAGGGTCAACAAGCTGGGTTTCCAGTTTACTTCAACTCAGTGCAACAACAAAAAATAAAATTGATAAAGGGTCAACATAAAATGAGAATATTCATTCAGACGAGGCTCTGTTTGCCAATAACAAAAGACTCCTAGTGTAAATTTCATAAACATCCTCTCCACCCTGCAATGGTCCATGCTCAAATGAACTCCTCCTTCCTATATTTTCTGGAATGGAACTGGAGCTCCTTGTTCCATTTAAATATGTAGCAACAATCTAACTCCACCTGCTTTTCTCTGCTAATCAACTTCTGGAGTCTCCCATGCCTTTACAGTGATAGAGCTGCAGCGGATGCAAAATTGCGAGCATCTGTTGGCACTATTTCCATAATAAGATTATACAAGCCCTTGAAGAACTAAGATCAAGTGAAAAATCCAGAAGACTTGAAAGCCTCATTAGCTTCTGGTTAATCAGAATCAGAAGTTGTCTTTAGAAGAAGGGGGATTCTTGAGATTTCTCCAAGGACTTGTTTTCACAGATGTAATTAGCAATTGGTAGCAGGAAAACAAAAAGCTTTAAAACAGCATTTTTCAGAAGCTCTAAGAGTGGTTTAGTTTGTTTGTAACTTGAAAATATTCTCCAGCAGCAGATCAGAACTACTGCTGATCCCTCATGACAATGGCAGAGTAGAGGTACACAGTCGAGGGGGGGAAACAGCAGCAGAAGGTTATTTTGCTGCCATGAATTTAAAAAGCTTAATGTGATGATGAAGGGAACAAGACAAAACATACAGAGTTGGGAAAATAGATGGAAGTCACAGCTGATTTCAATGCTACCTTTAGTAATTCAACAAAGAAACAGGAAAACCACGCTCCTTTTTGTCTTCATCTTGGGGCTTTTAAGAGCAGGGAAATTGAGCTTGAGGGAGGTGCAAAACATTTGTGCAAGGGACAGACACACCTGGCTCTTGGTAAATGGGAGAAACAAGACATGCTCAAAGAAGGAGGAAGAAGAGGGACTTCTACAGAAGTCATCATTTGGATAAATCTTGATAAGTAATACTAAAGATGATTAAATTCTGGACACATGCCACATTCCTTAAGGCTATTCAGGTTTCTTTGAAATCTTGCAATCACCTCCACTTTCTACTTTCACAAAAAAGATCTTTCTTAAAACTCACACAGTTTCATTTCAAAGCTAATGCAGGCACAAGAATTTCCTAGTCATAATATTAATATTTTCAGTACTACATTTTGATAAGTTGCATTAAAATGTCTCAAACACAAACTCACAGTGACCTCTGCTGAACACTTAGTGCATCTTCCACATAGAAAATGGAGCTGCTACACTGCCAATACCAGCATGTGCAAATCTGTCACACAAGCAGCATTTTGAAAGAAATGCCACTGCTTAAGCTACAAAACCCACAGCTCTGTTTGATATGGAACAGATAAAATTTTATGCAGAGTATCAAGAGGAATCTTCTGATAAGCCAAAACAAAAAGATTAGGTTTCACCAAAGCTCTGTATATAATTTTGTGAACTATTTCATGCTATTGGCTACATCCAGTAATTTCAATTATTCACTAAGGAATTACACTTATTTCAGTAAATTAAACAACAGCAGGCTGCTTGTGCTTCCAGGCCTAAATAATGACTATGGTGAGAGCAACACTGGCTGCATACACTAAGAATACTTTGATTTTATAAATAAGAAAATTCAGAAATCTCTGTCTGACATGGTTTTAAGTCTGTTGCAAATATTTTTATTTCTCAAAATCCTCTTCCTAGGCTAGGTGCAGTTGTCCAAACCAGCTGCTTCTCTCCAGCTGTGACCCCCAGCAGAGCAGTGTGAGCAGAGAGCTGTCCTGGGCGTCTGACACCAGCCTGGGCTCCGCAGGGACAATGGGATGGAGATTTCCTCTCCCACCTTCTCCCTGTGCAGTCTCCCTCACTGCCTGGTATGTGGGTGAAGCCCAGCTGCTACTCCAAGCCACAGCTGTGCCTATCCAGGAGCAAGGGATAACAAAAAAAACAAGTTCAATAAAAATTAAGAACTCCTTCTGGACTCTATTTCCAAGATTGGTAGGAATAACATCACTTCAGCTCTGTTTCCCTCCATAGCTCCCATTTTCTTCCTGTCTTGAGGCACAGCAACCATCTTCTGCTGGTGGACTCCTTTTTCCTATTCAGATTTTAGTCCATCTTTTTTTTAATCTCTTTTTCTTGTTAGAAAGTAAATATGAGTCTCTCTGGCCAAATCAACAATATCCCAGAGCATTTACTCCAGGACTCAGAAACAATAGGAGAGGGGTCTCAGTGCAGTCATCCCACATGGGGGTACAGAAAAATGTGGTTCCTCTTCATGTGCATTAAAAATATACACATATATATGTGTGTGTGTGTGTGTGTATATATATATATATATATATATATCTGTATATATTTCTTGTGAAGATACAGGGGCTTCTTCCTTCTGAGAGGGATCATTAAAAACCTTTTGAATGAATAAACAGCTGCTTTGTTACTACACCTATTTTTTTCTTATGAAATATGGAGAAAAACCTGTACACGGAGACATGGTACATTTTATTCAAAGCCAGCCAAATGAAATTCATTAAAAATGTTCTTCTAGCTTAAATAAATTTTGCTAGGAGAAGATGTCCCACATCTCCCTACTTCCTACTTTTTTAGTTCATAGCAGGTGACCTCACTTCTAAATACAGAATGAGAGAAAAGAGCTCATTTACTTGTTTCTGCCATCAGAAAACCACATACATTTCAGACTTACCAGTGTTTACCAAAAACAAGTTATTATCACTACTTACAAGAGCCATTTAATCCACTTGTGCACCTCCATATGCAAACTTATTTAAACAATATCCAGTCAAATAAACCATATTAAACTGTGAGACCGACATAAATAGCTTAATATTTAAGTTCCTCTATTGCTTTTAAGTTATTATGCATAAAACTGGACTAGTTAAAACTCCATCTCAAATTGCATTACACACCATGTTGCCAAGCACGTAATTTGCATATTATGCCAGCAAACACTAATAGTTCCCTGAGAGCCCTTCAAATTACTCTGTTCATTTAGACACAACAGCTCCCAAGGCCATGCTCCCGTGTCAAAGCTACCAGACAGCACCTCTGCAGTGCCCTACAGCTCCACACCATGAAGACCTGGAGGATTCCAGATTCTATTATCCTGACATGGCCTAACTAATTGTCTGTTTATGACAAGGACAAGACTTTTTATTTTAATCTTAAATACTAATATAATTGTAAGATAAGAAATGCAGCAACAGCTGGAGTAGCCCCAAGTTAAGAGCCACGAACTGACCACTTCAAAACAGTATGAGAAGAAAAGATACAAATCAAATCCGAGCTGAACGAGGATTCATTCAAGTCCTAACTAAAATTTCAGGATTTCCAGTCCTTTTCATCAGACTCTTGTGATTCTAATCCAGAGTTTCAAAACATAGATTTTAGCTTAAACCCTGAATGCTTCTTCATTTTATGAAGACACATTGTCATCATGAGAATGATACTTTCATGATGAACTTCCAGCAAATTCCAAGGATTTCTAAAAGGTAACCTTTTGTATTTTCACTTAAATCGTGATCTTTGTACATTAAGGGAGAACAGAACTGAAGCTTCCATGATCTAGCACAGAATTAAGGACAGATTTAACCTTCATATCTCTAAGCAGAACTAAAGCTCTAAGTCAACAGACAGCAAGTTCTTCACATTATTTCTGTACAGACTCATGTCAAGCTTTGTGATTCTGACACTTCCAGATCTGACATTAAATGCAAGATCATGGCTGCAAACCAATCCTTAATGTATCCTATGGAGCCCATTTAACAGTATTTGTATAGTATAAAAGGATATAATCACATACAATTAGTATGTGTATCATATGCAACTCTTCAGCTGCTGACTCAACAGAAGATGATAACTTAGAAATATTTTATGGTCTTTTAGAGTAACTATAAAACCACAATATGATTTCCTTATTTTTACGACTCTAAATAAAACTCAGATTTGTTTTAAGCAAATGAAAGTGATGCTCCCACAGGAAAATACATCTTTAGTTTTTACAACATTCCATAACACACAAGATGTACAGAGGGTTTATTTAGCTTCAGAGACATATTTTGCCATCATAAAAATTCCCCTCTTTGGCAGTTCTGAGTGACTAGAATTAACTTATTTACTCAGAATTAACATAATAACTTAACCAGATGGTATGAGAGTTACAGTTGATTAGATCAATGACAATAATGTCACCAAGTCTGAGCATCTGACCTTGGCAAAACAAATATTGCAATATTTACAGTTAAAGAGGCAGACAAATCTGTAAAGAATGGCGGTTGGTAAATTGTATGAACACAGAGTTCCTCATTAAGAGAATATGCTACCAGAGAAACTGAATGTTATCTTGTCACCTATTCTATGAAGCTTCCTCTGTTATGAAAAATATTTTTAATATGCATTCCAAGCAGCATTCATTTATGTATAAGTACTAATTCTCTCTTTTATTGGTTCATTTCTAGATTTAACAGACATGTAGATAATTGAAATTTTATATAGCACACTAAACAGAATATAAGCTGTGCACTAATTTTAACATTTTTATAAACCAAAATTACAATCAGGTAATATACATGCATCTTTTATTTATTGCACATAGTTTAAAAAACTTACTTCATTAATGTATTTTTACCCTAAAGCTTTTCTGAATGTCCAAATAATTTCCCAACTGTATCTCAAAATTAAACCCTTTAGTTTTCATCTCTATACCCCAGGGCTTTACTGCACAACACAACATATTTTAATATGGTTAAATGCTACTGATGTTGCAAAATGTTATTCCTTATTGAAAATGGTCATTAATATCACTTCATACCTCAGAGAGTATGGTAGTAATTTGGCAATAAAACACACTATTATCATCGTCTTCTAATAACCTAAAAGTGTTGTAATCCTAGGGCCCTAAATGTGTTATGGAATATTATTAGAACAAGCACATTCTGGTCATTATTTAGATGGGAACATTTCCCATGTCTCTCATACCTCATTCAGTAATTGCACACTCCTGCTATAATTAAATCTGCCCATTTTAAATTGTCCATAATATTCTGAGGTTCATTTTCTGGTCCTGTGGGACACATCATTGACTCCATTTTGGGAACAACATACTTTTTAATGATGTATTTTAAATTGTTTATTTTTATTTAAGTGACTGTCTAGAATAATAACTTGAAACATCCTGAATTAGATAAAACAGTTTAAAGTGGGGGAAATGAAAAAACAAGCAGCAGCTTCCTAAATATATAAAACAGGAGTGAAATACTTCTTTCTCCTTGAAGTGACTTTACCTACTTGTCCAGCACTAAATGTACTGTCTTCCAGGGGAAAATATTGCTATGAGATGAGCAGCATTTACTAGAGACAGTCAGGTTCATAGGAACATAAATGCTATCTCCAAGGCTTGGCCAGGAGCCACCCTACAAGAGCCAGATACTCCACTGCCTTCAATTCAAACTGAGATATCTCAAATAGCAAAAAAAAAACCTGAGTGAAGGGCTTCAGTTAAGAAAAGCCCAATGCTGCACTGCAGCGTATTTAAACAAACAACTATCCACATCCAAATGCAAACTGCTCACTGTGAATAAAAGTTGAAAATGTGTATATTTAAAAATGGGCATGTTGCACCACTGGTGTCAGTTTAAAGTATTAAGAGCAGCAGCTGCATGATCTGGTCAGCCCATGAGGCATCTCCCTCCTGCCCTGCCACAGCCTGGACAAGAGCAGCCAAGGAAAGCTCACTGCTTCCACTCCTCAGCTGAAAGCAAGGGTTAAGCCATTCCTCCTCACCTAAATAAACCTTCACACACAAATCTCATAAGGGATCACCACTGGATTTTGTGCACAAATAAACTGCAAAACTTGTGCACACCAGGCAAATGGTGGGAAACCCATAAGCAAACTGTCTCCAGACAAAACTAACAAGTGAGCCAGCTCATCCACTCAGCAGCATGAGCCAGGGATACACCACAGCAGAAAATCAAAACTCCTCAAGGACGGCACCTGGGTTCACTATCTGTTGTGACAGCATAAGGAAAAAAAAGTGCATCTATATTTAGAAAAATAACATCACCTAAAGCATATTCCAAAGCCATGTGAAATATATACAAGCCTGCATGGTGGTATAAATCTGTATACCACATATAAAGAAATAAAGAACTAGAAAGTAGATCCCATAATCAAGAATATTGTGCTTAATGGAGCAGTTTACTGAAATGGGAAACAAAGTAATGCTTATGTCTCTCTATAAGAAACTCTGGAGTTTTAAAATGCACAGAAAGATCCAGCAGAAATATTTTCCACTATATTCCTGCTACAGTGTAGATAACAAAAAAATTTCAGGGCCCAAAAATTAAAGTAAGAAAATTAAAATCTTCTTCAGCTACCTGTCAGTAACAAGAAAGCAAAAGCATCCACGAGCAAAAATTTAAGGATAAAACGGAGATCAAATTATTGGCAGGGGCAGCTTTAAACATTTGAGAAGTTAACCTCACACATAAACAGGAACTGCTGGGTTTAAACCACATCATGGAGGAGACTGCACTCTAAAGTCCCTATACTTGAGATATTTTCCATACATTGTTAATATTTTGCATTCTCATTTACAGCTGGTAGATATCCACTGAGAAAACCTCAGTTTTGAAGTGACTGAGTTACAGAGAGCCTATCTTCATGTTTTACATCCATATCAATGTACAGAAGTTGGACAGAAGCCCTCAAATCCAACATTTACACAAAACAGTAGAATATTTCACTCTTATGTGCTATTCTACAGTCGCAGGAGGAAGTTCTTTGTCACTCAACCATGCTCTCAGATATTTATTTAGACAGTTTTATAAATCTGCAGCTCTATTGGTTCGGATCAAGTACAGTGTTGGAATTCAAGTAACAAACTTCCACTTGACACCAGTCGTGCTCCTGGTACCTTGCTGTTCTGCTGACAACTAATTTAGAAATAACGAACTAATTTAGAAATAAAGAACTAATTTAGAAATAAAGAAATAAAGGTATTTTTAGTTTTTAAACTGTCTGATTAAGGAGATAAACGTGTCATGAAATTACTTTTGCAATTATACTGTTATCACCCCAGATCAGAGTTAATAGTCTTTGTCCTCCAAAAGTTATAAAAATTCTTTGTTTCTTAATTTCAGATTCAAAATAGATTCATATATGTGATATATCTCCAATAGTTGGAATAAGTGAAGAAATAGAAAGAAGGAATTCAGAAATGAATAAAGGAAAATGTCTAGGAGCCACAAATGAAGAAGGCTGAAGAGCTGTACACTGTAACAACTTCTTCCTGAAGAGAAAAGAGAACTCTGAATTTTCAGGCAATGACATGACTTTGATAGATTAGATCATACTATGTTATAAAAGCTTGTAGCATTATGTGTTCCTTTTGTAGAAGATAATCATATTTGAATCCTTTAAGACAAAACAGATACACAAGTATTACAAATTAGCTAGTCAGATTCTCCCTTAACAAAATATTACAAAGATTTCCCAAAAAACTAGGGAAAAAATCCAATAGTCACAGTCATTTGTTGGTATTTGCAACACACATTTTGTTGTCTATTGAACAAACACTAAAAAATGTATGCCATAAACTGCACATATGATTATTTTATCCATCTTCATTTATAGTGACCTACATGTCTCTGAAGAAGTTACAGATTTTGCAACATTTAAGTAGAAAATTTAAAAAAAAATAGCTTTGTGAATTTATATCTTTGATATCTTTAACACACACTAATTTTCATCAATGTGTTATGAAGACCAGCTCTTCTAGAACATCTTCAAAAAAATATGTACCTCACTAAAAAACATACAGGTGGAACTATTGCCTCATCCACCTCTCTGCATAATAGCAAAAAAACTATATAACTATTTTTGATTTTTCAAAAAACTATTTGAAATCTCAATAAAAACTAATAATCGCCCAGCCTTTTATGGGGAAGGAAAGAAAAAAAAAAAAAACCCCACAGAAAAAGCCCCTGAGTGTAATTAAAAGGATTGAACACAAGAGGTAGCTCGTGTCTCCGTGTTCTTCATTTGACTAAGAAAAAAGCGACCGGAACGGCAAATACAGCCGCCACAATGAGAGACGCATTTTTAAAAGCAAGATGGACAAAGGGATTTTTCTGAGCTCAAAGAATTCATAGAGAGCGATGAGAGGGTTATTCGGGGTGTACCTCTGTGCACAGCACCCTGCTCACTCTGAGTCATTTCACAGCAAAGCCCTGAGTCCACAGAGAAGAGTTCATTTTCATCCAGGCTGCTCCTTTTTTTCCCCACTGAAAAGGAATGCCATCTGCTTCACACATAACGCCAATATTTCCTCGAGGATCATAACTTACACTAATTCCAGACCCTTTTTGTGTTGTAAAGGCACCCTCTTGAAAACACAATGATATTGATATTGAAGATGTAATTATAAGTGCATATGTTTTCATACGTGTTTTCAAATATGTTAATTAAAATATGGCACAGCTGCAGGAAAAAAATCAGCTAAAAGGAGTGTGATGTGTATCATATTATCAAGTAGACTACAATTATTAATTCTTCTCGATAAATATGTTTAGAAAATTAATGCTTCAACATTGGACATCTAATTAATCATCTTTTCATACAATGGACAAAACCATCAAGACCTACAGCAACTCCCTCACTGTTAGGTTTCTGAAAGTGGACACCAGGAACTTCCAAATGTTTCCTAATGACAACGATTAGGCAGCTGGCCACAATGCCCTGTACCTGTCTGTGGCTCACTCTTAAATAGTTTCTCCCATTAATTACACTCATGCTGAGAACCAAAAGAGAATATTCACCCAAAGGATCAGGAAATAACGCCCAGGACCTTTCTAAAGTCACATTTTGTCTTTTGCAAAAGAACAAAAAAAGCCTGTATGTAAATGCTACAGGTACAGTTCCTTACTCAACCAAGACACAGCTGCAGGTGAACTTGAAACAAGTAACCTCTCACAAATAGTAGTAGGATTGAAGCTGACTCCACTCGAGTTAGGTGCAACATTCTCCCGTGTGTGTGCACTCAGACACAGACAAGCACACATAAATAAATTTCAGATTAGGATCTGTCCTGCAGGGTAGCATCCTTATGGCAGATATTCCACTGCAATGGCAGGATCCCCGTTTTAGCCAACATTCTTCAAATACATGAATGCACTCAACATGAAAGATGAAATTAGGACCTACCAATTAACCTTTATCACAAAAACAATGCAAAGAAAATCATGTAGAATTTTTTACTTTTAATAAAAGCTGCTCATATCAACAAGAGATTTCCTATAGGATAAATGGTGTGAGGGAATTTTGCCAATTGCTACAGTAATGTGTAATATTCAGTGCCATAACAAATCACATCTTACTGTCATCTCACTACCCAGAGTTCCCACTCAGAATCCTTAACAGATCTCAAAGCACTTAATTTTTTATGCTGAAGAGCTAACTATTATACAAAAACATTTGATGCATGGTATGCAGTGAACTGCACGTATGATCTCTACAGTTTAAAATTTACCAAAGCATAAGAAACCACAGATATATAGATACAGACATGTATATTCCCTTAGATGGGCAAATCTGAAACACACAAAGAAAAAAATACACTACAAGTGTATATTGGAGATAAAATCCTCATACTATTTAACTCTGCACCATGTTCTTGAGAAACATAAATGCCTACTCTAGTTCCCAAAGTTTACCGAAAACAAAAATAAGGATACTATGACGTTAATTTCAATCCTGATTTACTTTCAGGACTCATTAACTTCACATAAAAATATGCCATTATTAAATTTTTGAAGAGGAAATAATATCATAAACTAATATTAATTTCATAATTTGTAAATTTATTATAGTCTACATTTCTTTTTTCAGGTGCTGTTGAAAACATCTGAAGCAATGATTCATTCTAAAAAAATTTTATTTAAATAACTTAAGTAGACTTAGTGAAATATTTAACCTAAGCAGCTCAACAGACTCAAGTTTCAACATAGCTGTAGCCGCTCAATGGAAAATACAATTTTCCCAGTTTAATTGAGTGTACAGCACCTGTGACAGTGTTGGCACTACCTGTGTGGACTGCCAGACTGCTAACAGGGAGAAGCAGGTAACTCAACTAATGCTCTTACCCACCTAACATCCTTAAATGCTGATGTTTATTTGACAAGACAAGCCAGAGGAATCCAACCCTGGAACACACAGAGGCTGAAGCACCAAAGGAGATTAAATATCAACTACAGCCACTGGATGCCATTTCATTTTGGCCTGAACTCAAGTAAAACAACACAGGTAACCTGACTGGAAGGCCAACAGAGAAGGCCCAGGAAACAGGAGCCCCTAGCCAGGACCAGAATCACCCCCCACTGAACTGCATGCTATTATTGAAAATTGCTTTATTCCAGCCCTTTCTTGGGCTCCTTTGCCAAGAGGAGCCACCAAGATGGCCAAGGCTGGCCTCACTATCAGAGAGGGGTGTGAGAGAGAACCAGAGATAACAAGCATGCTCCTACAATTTAATCATTTTTGAGAAACAGCTTTACAGCACAGGGTAAGATATCTGGAGTCTGTCAAAGTCAAAGGCATTCAGGCACCCAAGACACCTCTGTAAATTGGAGCTTTGAGAGCATCTGGACACACACCTTTAGCAGAAGCTGACTTCAGCCCACTCGCTGATCTGCTTACGCTGCCTCGCTGGCCAACAACCAGAGTGGCTCCACCAAAGCACCTACAAAGCCAAACCTCCACCAAAGCCAACCTACAGCTGCCTCTCCAGCAGGATTCAGAGACAAACCCTGTCCCCCAAAAACGAGGAGAGGAGCCTCACACCAGTCACAGTCAAGTTTCAGAGAGGGGCATCACACACTGACGTGTTACCATCACATTTGTGAGTTTCTGATCAAGGCAAACATATCTGAAAATGTTTTAATATAATTTGTTTAATTACTAATATTAATTGGTTTGAACACTACAAATCAGGCATATTATAAATCATAAAATCACAAAATATTAAGGGGTTTAAATGGATCTTAACCAGTTCCCAATTGACCCTGCCATGTGCAGAGACACTTCTCACTAGGTCAATTGCTCAAGGTGTTACCCAGCCTGGCTTTAAAAACTACCAGGGTTGGGGCAAATATACTGGGTTTTAAATGGACAGCAAGGACAGGGAGGTAGTTCTTACTGGGTCACAAATCCACTTATTTCAATATAATTGCCTAGACTTTTTCAGATCTTTCTCAGTTTTAAAAAAAGGAAACTGAATTACTGTAGTCCTCTTTTATTATCCACTTAGATCTCACTATAAATATCCTAGATGAAGAAGTACTCTACCACATTATGGACAGAATACAAACAAATGCTCATAAACACACTCAGTGAATCCATTTCCATGCTGCTACATCACTAGATGGTAGAAACATCTCTCCATCTTATCAATAACAATTACAATGTAGTACAAGTATGAAAAAAACCCCACTAAAATAGCTATTAAAAATCCACACCACTGTAAATATCAATATAAATTTAAAAGTATTATATAAACTAGTCACTTGATGAAAGGGTGATGAATATGATTCTATACTGTAAATCCACAGACAAAGAACATCTCTACTTGAGCATGCAAAATACCTAGCTATAGCCAGATCAGCACTACAATCTTAGAAAAGTAGAAAGTAAGAGTTATGTTTTTAAAAAATAAACTTATATTTACAGATTCATGTATTGATGCCAGTACAGAAAGCTAAATATATCTAAGGTATCATTAACAAAAAAATTATTTTCTACAGAAAGCCTATACAAAGAAGTTACCATTACAAACCATTAAATTTTGTGATGTAAAAATAAAAAAATTACACCAAACTCTGCTACAGATGACAGAGATACTTTTGTGAAGTTAAAAACTGTAAGCACAAGATATCTATCCTTAGTTCCAACAGCTATCTCCAAGCTCATTACTTTGGATATAAACTTGAAAAGGAGAGAAATAACCCCCTACAAACCCACAACATTTAACAGAACTAATTTAATCTATCACTGTAATGCCCATCACGCAGTCTTGTGATCACCAGACATGAAACACTGTGACAGACGCCTTCTCTACCACTCCAAACAGTTTAGGATCATCCCCCAGTGTTGCCATCTCTTGCTTCCCTTTGCGTCTCATTTATAGTTCTGTCTAAGAGCACAAGTCTCAATCACCTCTGAAAAAAAATGCTGGTGACCTTCTACTGTTGACAATAAAACCTTGGTATTTACCTTTCACTTTATTTCCTATTTCTTTTGTTTTTCATTAGCTATAGACAAACTTCTCCCTTATTCCATGCTGTTAAATCTTTAGAGCTTTTGGGGACAGAACTTGTCAAACATATTTCAGACATCCAAGTGAGAAATGCCATACGGATCATCCTTATTCCACCAGAGTAATCCAAACAGATTTATGAAATATACTAAAAAACATATGAGTTAGAAAACACATCGACCCTTCCCACGAGATCAGATTCATAAAAACATCAGGATGTAAAGCATGTAAGAAAAGTAACCAATTGCAAAGTCTTCCTTAGTGTTTATTCCTTTGTCAATTCAGGCTCTGCTCCTGCTTACAAGCAGTTGTATTGTATAACAAAATCCGAGCTGGCTGTGCCACATTCCTTCTCCTCATTACCAAGGTGTACCATAACAACAATTTCTCCATAACAGACTTGCCCAAAGTCACACAGGATGTTTATGACAGAGTTAAAACACAGCCAGCTACAGGAGGAGTGGAAGATCATATTTTTCCCAGAGGTCCTCCAGTTGTTCCACTGACTTCCAGAAGGGAAATCTGTCTATCCTCTCTCCTTCCACAGTTAAATCACTGGGATTTCTGTGTGTTCTGCTTATATGCTGTACTGGAATGCTCTTTTTTTATATCTATAGACTTGCTACTTTTTTCCACCATCTATCATCTTAAAAGTTTTCATTAAAATATATATATATAGATTCTGTCTTAATTCAACCTACATTGAAGTTTGTTGCCATGTCACTAATTTACTCCTTCCAAACTGCTTCTATTAAAATAACTCATTGTGTTACAGATGTTGCTATTGATTTATCTACTGAACTAAACACATAATGAAGCAGAAAGTAAAACCAACAAAAAATATTATTGCTTTTTTTTCTCTTAATGCTTTGGGAGGCTACCTGGAACAGGCTAGATAGAGTTAAAGGAATAAATAGGTATTAATTAAAAAGCCTTCAAAGGATAAACCTTGGGCAGTACAAGAGCCCGGCCATGGCTCCACCCAAGATGGATGGACAGCCATGAGTTTTCAAATTTTTATTAAGTTTTGGTCCATTTATACCCTGGGATTAATTGTCCAATTACAGCTTCAGGTTATGAAGCCCCATCCTCCCAGATTGCTCTCCTCAATTTGCTGTTGTTGCTACTTTTTGGGCCTGAAGCTGCAACTGTGTCCTTGGTTTTCGGGCTGGAAATTGATTGCTTTGTCTAACTAAGCTGTGAGGAGAACTTGCTAACACCTTATTTGAAAGTTCAGAGTTATATACTAATGCTGTACAGAATCTGGAAAATATTAAAGCTAAAACTGAAGGCATCATCTCATTAATTTTGTCATGGCTCCAAGAATAATTCCCTCAACACCAACAAAAAGCCATATGCTTTTCCACTTCAGTCTCTCTGTAAAACCAGCTTCCTAGCAGTAGAATTAAGAAAATAAGTAGTGATGAAAAGAAACTTGAAAACAAACAAAAATGACAAGTTACTTAAAAATTCATACTGCATTTTAGAAATTAATATAACTAGAATTTTTTTTAACAGACAATTTTCTTCAGGTTATAATTCCTACGGTACAATTTTAGGACTGTAACAGAGAGACTTGAATCAAAATCAGTAAGTTCTAACTGTATTTTTTTGTTTGATCAAAGCATGAGATACAGCTGTTACATTTTATGAGTCCAACCCAAATCCTGATCTAAACAGTATGAGTAAAGACAAGCTAGGTTCAAATTTGCAACAGGTTTTCAATTTCAGGGTATGAGAATCGTGAAGTGTTTACTAAAGTGCAGCAGAAGATTAATGTGTTAATCTCTGCAAGTTACCAAAACATAAATTCACTGAATACATCAATAAGTACCTATCAACTTCTGGAGTGATTTAAAAGGAGCCTATCCGAGCTCCATCTCATCAAGCTGTTACATTTGGAAATGATTAAGAAAAAGTAAGAGCAGTTTCAAGTATTTGTTTAACCTGGATTCAATATCCATACAGTGTCTAGGAGGTCCTATGGAAATCTGAAGGAAACACTGCCCTTTCCATAAGATGGATGCAACACATTCAGAGGGGCTAATCAAACACTTTATTTCCCAATAAAAGTAAAGTGAATGTACACGTAACAGCCCATCTTTTTTTTTTTTTTTTTGGCAGGTGAAAACACAGTTGCTTTTTGGAAGCCACAAAAAGGAAGGGAGTGGGTAGGGAATGAACGGGTACATCAAGATGGTTGTCCTGCTCTTTGCACCAAGCAAGCATCATACACCAGCTCCCTAACACCTTTACAGAACAATCCTTCACATTATTAGCAAATACCCTCAACTCTTTTGCATTTGATGGCCACTCAGAAGATTGAAAATGGGAATTAAGAGAACAGAGCCGAGGGCTAGACAGAAATGCCCTGAAGACCTACCCTGCTTGGGTTGGACCCTGCTGCCTACAGTCACAAACCTTTAACTTGCAAGCTAGTTAAGCAAGGATGGTTCCATATCCAAAGATTTAAATAGTTTACTACAGTTTATTTGCTTACTAAACTACCACTTTACCACTTGGAAGGACTAAAGTCTTAAGTTTTTACTAATTAGTAGATGTCAGCTATTATTCTTTTAAGATGTATAACAGGAGGAAAAAAGTTTAATTCCCTGTTCTGTAATCTGTATGTAGCTGTTCAGGTGCCTAAACACCAACTCCAAGACGTTAGGCCAAAGGCAATGCTCAAGTTACTCAGTTCATTTGCATCTGAGTTAAGTGTCTGTATTCAGCCCACCTAACTTCTGATGGAGCATGGAACGAGGAAGAAAAATGAATTAATTATATTTCAGTAACTGAACATATTATTACATGTACAGAACTGAAGTTCAGTGAATTGTTTTGTAGCAGCAACCATCAACATTTGTAATAATTCAGGAAATCATTGTCATTCCAAGAAGACAAACCATTACACCACTGCTCTGCGTCTGTTTCCCAATGCAAATCTGCCCATGTCTGTGAGCAGGCGCCGGTGCCAATGCTCCATCGCTTGTCTGTGGAGCAAACAGGTGCAGGAGCTGATAGGGAAGAGCTGCGAGTCTCAATCTGCATCTGCAACGCTGCTATTGTGCCTCAACAATGTCACAAAGTGCAAGAAGCACTGCCCAGTGTCATTCATCAAAGCACTATGATGGTGTCAAGAAAAGAAATGTGTTCTCTGCTGTCAGCTTGTTTTAATGAAAATGCATTGCGATATTTAAAAAGTTTTCAAAGCTGACTTCTATTTCTGACAGCTGACAGATTTATGAAAGCTATTTTTGATGAAAAATGAGCAACAAGATTAACAATATTCAAAACAAAGAAATCAATGTAGTCTGCCTGAACATGCCAAAGTGCTAATAGAGGAAGAGAAATTAACTCAGTAAAGCAAGGACTGTAGAAGAGAATCTAAGGCAGTTTAATAGCAATGTAAAGTTTACAATATTTCAAAATTTGGAACAGCCCTTAATGAACAAACTGACTTCAAGTGTGACAGACTGTGGAACACTGTGGTTCTCTCAAGCACGAACACTTCATGTTTGATCTTGCTCTCAATAAAACCAGAATGAAAGCAATGAAAGACAAATGATAGAGTTATTGCCACCTCAATGTTCCTGGGTTTTCTTTTCAGAAAACAGTTATGTGAATTTTTTTTTGCTTTGTGAGGTTTTTCTTTTGTGGAGTGTTTTATTTGGGGTTTTTTTTGTTTGGTTTTTTTTAAGGAATTAGCAAATGAAGTAGAAAACTACATTATGAAAACTTTGCACGACTCATTTTAAACATGATCAGCAGAGGAACTAAAGCGTTTTTAAGTTATAGTAACCTTTCTAACCATCTCTTTATTATGTATAGCATACAGCAGATCTAAGTTCAAGAGGCTGTGTAAATTTTTTTTTTCTGACCAGTAGGAATAACCATAACCACCATCCTGTTGTGTACTACTTCTTTCCAACTTTTGGTCATGAATTCTATCCTAGGCTTCGGAAACCACTCGAGGAAAGATTTTTGAAACCATTCCCATTCCAACAAAAATTCTGGCTCCACTTGAATACAAAAAACAAGAGGAGATAAAAGCCCAGGAGGAAAGCTGCCATATTTGCAGTCATGGAAACATAACTCACACAACTGGAGTGCTGCAAGGGTTTACTGTAAACCCTTCAGAAGGGACAGGCAAGGAAGGAGCAATCAGGCAGCCCTGTGTGTGTTAGGAACAGTTTTGATTGCTTAGAGCTAAATGATGGTGATGCTAAAGCTGAGTATTTATGGGAAAGAATCAGGGAGAAAGCCAACAGGGCAGACACCCTGCTGGCAGTCCTTCACAGATCACCCAACCAGGATGAAGTTGCAGAGGAAATATTTTATAACCAGCTGACAGAAGACTCACAGTTGCTGGCCCTTGTTCTCATGGAAGACTTCAACTTACCAGATGTCCTCTGGAAATACAGCAGAGAAATAGTCCAGCAGTTTATGGAAGGTGACCTTCCTGACACAGCTGGTGAGGAAGTCACCTAGGGAAGGTGCCTGTTGGTCCTGTTGTCTGTAAACAGAGGATTGTTGGGTGATGTGATGGTTGGAGGCAGTCTTGGGCACTGAGATCACAAAAGGATAGTTTTTTATTCTTGAAGAAGTATGAAAGAGGCAGAACTGCCACAGGCAGCAGAACTGTCACCCTGGACTTCCAGAGGGCAGACTTGGGCATGTTCAGGAGCCTGGGTAACAGAGTCCCTTGGGAAGCAGCATTGAAGGACAAAGGAGTCCAGGAAGGTTGGACATTCTTCAAGAAGGAAAACTGTAAAAGCACAGGAGCAGGAAGGCCCCACATGCTGAAAGACAAGTCACTGGGGAGAAAGATGGGCCTGACTGAACAAAGAGCTTTGGCCGGAACTCAGTGGGGAAAATCAAGAGCTTATAACCTTTGGAAGAACAGACAGATCACTCAGGAGGACGGCAAGGACATTGTGAGGTTATGCAGAAAGAAAATTTGAAGGACCAAAGCCCCTGTAGAACTTAAATGTGGCTATTGCCATGAAAGACAATAAAAATGTTTTTGTAAATGCATTAGCAACAAAGTGAAGGCTAAAGAGAATCTCCACACCTTACTGTATGCAGAGGGAAGCACAGTGACAAAGGACAAGGAAAAGGCCAATGTAGTTAACGCCTTCTTTGCCCCAACTGAAGAGCAGTTCTACACATAGCCAGTCCCTGAGCTGGAAGACAGGGATGAGGAGGAGAAACCACCATAATCCAAAGGAAGCAACCTGCCACACCACTTGGACACATTCAAGTCTACGAAACCAGATGGGATCCACCCAAGGGTACTGAGGGAGCTGCTCAGGGAGCCCTTTTCCATCATTCATTAGCAGCCAAGGCTAACCAGGGAGGTCCTGGGTGACTGGAACGGGGCAAATGTGATGCTCATCTACAAGAGAAGAGGAAGGAAGATCCAGGAAACTACAGGCCTATCAGCCTGACCTCAGAGCTGGGAAAGGTCATGGAGCAGGTGATCTTAAGTGCCATACACACCAAATCCAGGACAACCAGGGAATCAGGCCCAGCCAGCACTGGTTTATGAAAAGCAGGTCCTGCTTGACCAACCTGATCTCATTCTGTGACTAGATGACCGCTTACTGGATGAGGGAAAGGCTGTGGATGTGTCTGCCTAGAGTTTACTAAAGCCTTTGGCACCATTTCCCACAGCATTCTCCTGGAGAAACTTGGCTGTTCATGGCTTGGATAGGCACGCTCTTTTTTGGGTAAAAAACTGGCCAAACAGCCAGGCCCAGAACCAGTGGTGGTAAATGGAGTTACATCCAGCTGGCAGCCAGTCACCAATGGTGCTCCCCAGGACTCAGTACTATCTCTACTATCTGTTTAATATTGTTATCCATGATCTGGGATGGGGAGGTTGAGGGCACCTTCAGTTTGCAGGGAACACAAAGCTGGGCAAGAGTGTTGATCTGCTGGAGGGCAGGAGGGCTCTGCAGAGGGATCTGGACAGGCTGGATCAGTGAACTGAGGCCAGTGCTCTGAGGTTCAACAAGGCCAAGTGCAGGACGCTGCACAAGGGTCACAACTACCCCTGCAACACTCCAGGCTGGGGGAAGAGTGGCTGGAGAGCTGCCTGCAGGAAAGGGACCTGAGGGTGCTGAACATAAGCCAGGCTGTGCCCAGGTGGCCCAGAAGGCCAGTGACATCCTGGCCTGGATCAGCAATAGTGTGGCCAGCAGGACCAGGGCACTGATTGCCCCCCTGGACTGGGCACTGGTGAATCTTCAGTCCTGTTTCCAGTTCTGGGTCCCTCACCACAAGAAGGACCCTGAGGTGCTGGAGCGTGTCCAGAGAAAGTGAACAGAGCTGGGGGAGGGTCTGGAGCACAGATCTTAGGAGGAGTGGCTGAGGGAGCTGGGGTTGTTTAGCCTGGAGAAAAGGAGGCTCAGGGGAGACCTCATCACTCACTGCAAACACCTGGAACGAGGCTGTAGCAAAGTGGGGGCCTGTCCTTTCTGCAGGTAACAATGATGGGATGAGAAGAAATGTCCTCAAATTGCAGCAGGGGAGCTTTAGATTGGATCTTAGGAAAGGTTTCTTCATAGAAAGGGTTATCAAGCATGAGAACAGGCTGCCCAGAGGAGTGATTGTGTCACCATCCCTGGAGGTATTTAAAAGAAGTGTGTACGTGGCACTTAGGGACACAGTTTTGTGGTGGCTTTGGCAGTGCTGGGTTAACAATTGGACTGATGATCTTAGAGGTTTCTCTCAACCTAAAGGATTCTTTGATTCTATGATTCAATGTATGCACTATTTTTGCTATTTTTTTAAATTTTTCATTTCTTGACTACATTTAATTCATCTGAAAGGCAATTTTCCTAAGATTGACAAGGAAACTAAAATCTTGATTTTTCAGTTTTAAACTTAGACCACACGAGACATCTCACTATTTCTGACCCTACTGAAAACTAGAGTAATGAAGCCTGTGGGAGAAAAGAGAAAATTAAAACAACATCGATTTTTCACAAAGAAAGTACCCTAGAAGAAAAGCTGTCAATCACAGATGACAAGAAGCCAGTTACAGCAGAAGCGTGAAACGTGAGCATCACTCTCACTTCTTTCTATTTATTTTAAATAACAGATGAACAGTCATTAATATTTACTGTATTTCAATTTAGTCAGATAACACAATATTCAGCCTGAAGTCAGATTAGGCAGCAGCTGGTTAGATGGATGGCATCTGTCAGGGGCTGTTCTTCTAAAAGCCACTAATACTGTCAGTGAAAATTACAGTCTACAAATCAAAAGAACGTAAGTGTTTCCACTGAAACACATATGAAATCAGACAGTTCCCACTGGATTTTCCCCATGTGCTATTACCTCCATGATCAGTTCATACTTCAAGTGACAGAAATTGCTGAGAAAGCAAAACATTGCTTGCTTGCTTTCTATCTGAGAAGTATACTTTGAGCCAGGGGACATATTTTTAGATAATTAAAAATAATTCTCTTTCCTTTTTGTCAAGAAATATTAAAATCAACCTGCTGTAAAGCAAAATGCTCACTCACTCTTGTACAGGACAACAGGGGGCAAAACTTTGTTGCTATAACAAAAGTGACAACATCTCTGTTGGAAATGAGATAAAATCCTTTTCTGTTTGTAAATTCTGTAACATTAAAATACAACTTCTTCCAACAGTATGAAAATGAAAGCAAAGACTATTCACTCAGAACTTTAGTGAGTGTTCAAAATACATGTCAAAATATTGTTTATACAGCACAAAAAAACTACAAGCTTTACACCATGCAAGGATGATCATTCCACAAAAACTGTGGCATAGCACTTAAAACATACTTTTAAGTACTGAAGGGTACTAAAACACTAATTTTCTGTTTCTGCTAAAGTGCTGAGAATATGATCATTTTGAAATGGAGTGTTATGATATGTATATCCTGAAATCATTCATCTTTTTTTTTTTGGTCCATTCTAGTTTGTACTTGGCAAGCTTTCCCCCCCTTAATCGGAACAAAACAGCTAAACCTAGAAAGGTATTATTGCAACTGCCAACAGTGTCTTTTAAAATGCACCATCCCCATTTTGAGGATATAATGCTGCACAATAAGCAGCAAAAAAAGGAAGCATGCTGCTTCCTTGCTAATCAGGGAATGGCACCAAGAATTTTCAATGAATAATCAGTGTGCAGCAGTACTGTCTGGGTGCTAGCGGGATGCTGAGTGAGTGCAGAGGGTGGGCAGATCCCCACTGGGCAGCGCTCGGAAGGCGAGGCAGGAGTGTACCCTCGTGGTGAAGGCAGCTCCTGCACACCAGGCTGTGACAGCACCAGGCTGTGACAGCACCAGTGACAGCTGAAACGTCCTGTGACAGTCACCAGCACAGAGGAGGCCGGCCACAGATCTGCAAGGAGATGCCAAGAAAGCTGGGCTTCATCAGTTTAAAGAGGAGGCTAAAGGAGAAGCTTGTTGCTGTCATCTGTGACCTAATGGGAGGGAAGAAAGAAAACAGAGCTGTGATCTTCTGAGAGATGACCCAGAAGTGGGAGGAGGTGCAACAATCTCAACAATCACACTAATTGCAACACCAGGAAGTCATCAGATGAGGCTTTGGAAACAATTTTTCACCTTGTCAGCAAACCCTGGAACAGGTGCACAGAGAGGCTGTGCAATCTGCAGCCTCGGAGATGCTCAGTTCCAGACTGCACAGGACTGGTTTGCAGCGAGGGTTTGGACCTGACGCCTCCAGAGGTCCCTTCCAGCCTCAACCACCCTATAGCTCTGTGACTCTGTTTTGTTTCTTACTCTCCTCAGTGCCTGCATTTCAACAGCAGATCCAAGCACTCACCCGAGGCAGGGTGAGCAGTTTGGTGAATACACCAGAACCTACCAGCTCAGCAGACGGCATTTGGCCGGACTTAACCCGGTCATCTCTGGTCACCACCAGCCCTTTGTGGGCACAAGCAACAACAAGGACCTGCCTTCCCTTGCACCTCCTTCTCTCTCAGCACTGGGTATGGTCATGCACTGCCAAATGGAATGGCCAGTTGGCCATTTTGCTCCCTTGGCTAGCAGGGCTGGACCCCTGAATGCCTTTTTCACCCAGCTTTGCTAAGGGAGACTCATTGTCTCCTGTAATATCCAGAGCTCAGCTGATAGCAAAGCTGCTCTCAGCATCCAGACTACTCCTTGCAGCAGAGGCCATTGTATTACCCCTTCTCCTATGACCTGTCCTTTTTTTTCTGGCAGAGCTGTCAGCACACTGACTCCACTCCTCACAACCAACAATTGAAGCCAGGCAGAGATGGGAAGCACAGTCATGGCCAGGGAAGGTGGGAGGTCACACTCATCTGCAGCACTACCACAGTCTTACATCAGCTAAAATCAGCCACAAAGCCACACTTTTAGGAACCAAAAAGTGTGGTTAATCATGTTAGCTCTTACATGAGCTATAACAACAATTGCTCGAGCAAAATTAAAAATAATAGCTCAATTTAGATCAGATGAACCTCTAAGTTGTCAAAATAAAGCCTAATATTTTGCTCATATTACAGAAATCACCAATTAAATTTTAAAACTTCCTGGGAACATGCTGTTATTTTAACACCACAACAAAATATTTCTTGAGACGGTATGACTGTATGTAATACCGTCATAACTTCCAGGACAAGGCACCAAGAGAAGGAAACCACAACTCTGGAAGAGGACAACTTCCCTCCTAGTGTAGTGGAAATCAGCAGCAAGGAGGGCATGAACCAACACCACTGCAGCCATCAAGGCACAATGATTTACACTGCTGTAGGGAGCACTCCAACACATCTACCACAATCCCCATGAACAAGCCTCAGTAAGAAAAGGAAAACATGAATTTAAGACTCACAATGGCCAAATCTCTCACTATCATTCCACTAAGCTTCGATTTTACTCTGTTGAACTGAAGGTAAGCCTACTTCACCAGCTACAACCCACCTCACCCTGCTGTGACCACAGTCTTAATAATAATATCTAACCACTATGGTTAACAGCTTGCCAGGCTCCACAGGGAATGAGTTGTGCTAGGCCAACTTTCTACTAACAACCCAGCTGCCAGAGGAACCTAAATGCTCTTATCTCCCAGTGCTCTGTTACACATATCACATGCTTCCCCTCTTTACATGCTTGTCTGGTTGCATTCTTAAAAAAATAGGATCAGATTTTTCCACAACAAATCCTCAGGCTCACACTTGAAGCTGATTTCCTTCTCCCCAAAGAAGGCATTCGAGATTCCCCAGAGAATTCAAAACAAACCCTTGTAAAAGATAGGAGGAAAATCACTAGATGAAAAGTAACCAAAGGTCATGGTTTTCAAAAATTACATATGAAAATTAAATTAGATTAATTAATTTTTCTTTACTGCTTAGTTATCTTAAATGATTTCAAATTATTTGCTGGTAGCTGCTGCTATGGCTTTTCACTCACCAGACCTGTCACACACCAATAGTCCTGATCCTGGCACATCTACCACATATTGATGTGAGAAATCATTATCCTTTTGGGCAATCCCCTCACATCCCCAACCTTCCCAGTGCCATTTTTCCACTCAGTGTTTCTTTTTAATAAGACAGCAGAAAGTGTAACTCAGAGGCCTTTGCCTGCTCTCAGATGCTCATAACAAGGGATCTGGAACACTCCTATTAGCTGAGTCATATTTAAACACAGGGATTGGAGGATTTTCTAACAACACCCTCTTTGTATGTATTGTCCCACATCTGGGATAGCGGGCAGTGAACCCCACATGGTTCAGGAATTACAGAGCTTAAAGGGGGAAAAAAAAGTTTGTCATCTCAATTCTGTAGCACTCCATGGAGGAAAAACAGGAATATTAGTGAATAAACCACAAATCTGTAGTGTATGCAAACCTTGTATGAGCATGGAACTTTGCCAGGTTCCAAAATGCTGTATGCAACACATAAGTAGTTATCAGGAAAACAGCTTCAGCTCTTAATTAATCCACTGAGGCTCTAGCCCATGTCCCAGTAATCAGTCAGCTGGCAATGACAAAGACAAAAAAGACGTGAGAGGCTCTCACAAAACAGCCAAAATTAAAATTGGATCTGTTTTTTATGTTCCCCTGCACATAAGGATTTTGGTCTCAAATTTTTACTTCTTTATACTTCATGCAACTGACTTTGTTCTTCATTCGAAACATAACAAGAGGCAACCACTTCTCCTAAAACTATCAAATATTTTATACATCATGTTGCATAATACTTGTAAATCTAAGAAGACCAGCCTACATATTTGTGGAATGTGATTTCTATCCCGATCAATCAATATAACAAGATCAGAAGCCAGTGAATGTAATTACCATCAGATTTTCTACCTTAGAACAGATAAGCCTAAGGAAAACAACAGAATAAAAACATGATCTATAATAATAAACAATTCGATGAGAAGATTATCTTGAAAGAGGTTCATTGCTGCATCAGATAGGATCTTTGATATTGTTGATATATTTGAACATTTTATGATTTTCCATTTCTGCTCAGTTTGCTAAGCTAACAAAAAAACCCACGGAACAGCAAGACAAATGCAGCAATTTGCCTTAACACTTTCTTACATCAATGTAATTCAGAAAATGTAAAAAATGTTTTTTTAAAAAATGTTCTCAGATTCTTATTACTATTTTACCAGTAATTTAATAATTTTCACTGGGGAGAAGTCAAAATGAAATTTTACCACCACCGCCACCCCAAAAAAAAAAGAAAAGAAATAACAAACCTGCAAAAAAGGGAGTCCAGTGATACTAAGGCCAAGGAAGTAGAAAAGGATTTTGCAACAAACCGTGATTTTGAGAGACTTCGATTGATATCAATCTACCGAAAGATTTAAAAAATAACTTTGGTTTGCCTGCCTGTATAAGCAGAAGCAGAGTCTTGTTCCTCCAGGGAACCACCCAAGTAAAACCACATATATTGAGAGCAGCAAAGTCTACTATTGTCTCCTAAAGCAGCAAAGACCAAAGCACAGTTTTAAATATTCTCAGATGTTAGACATCTATTGGAAAAATGTTTTTTAAAAAATGAGAAAGAAACTCAACCAACACAGAAAAGATTTTTAAGTAACATTTCTCCTGGTGCTGTAACTGAACAACTGCTCACTCAGTAAGCCAGGCCTGGAACGAGTCTGTGTAACCCCGTTACACTGTGCTGAGCAGAGCTGGGTCAGGCTGGTTGAAAACTGATCTGATTCTGCTAACTTCAAACCCATAATTTTTAAAGTTCAACAAATTTTAAAGTAACAAATGCAGTTGTGTTTTGTGTTCAACAGCATTTCCAATACACACAGAAGTAGCTGCCCTTGCGGGAAGAGGGGGAGGGCAGGGAGGAGGTAAAAATGGTTTTGTCTCACTTAATTATAATGATCTGAAGATTGAAACAAGACCAAGCTTGTAGGAAAAATTAACTTTTCTTACAGTTAACTGGAGCATTTCAAAGGGGAAAAAACACATTCTTGAGTCAGAAAAGCCCTTATTCAGATCTTTCCAATACACAAAAGTTGATTAAAATGGACCTTTGTCTAGAGTGCTTCATTTCAGATGTATCACCCACTAACATATTGTAAGCAAGCCAAAGCACTAAAAGTCTCTTAAAATTACTCCCATAATTCTGCATCTATGAGTATTGCAGTTCACACATCCCTATGAAAAAGAATTTTTAGCAAAGCACTTTTTCTGTAAGTGACATCATAAAAGATTGATCTAAAGCAGATGATGCTTTTTTCTTTTCAATAAAAATAGAATTTAGAAGATTAAATAATTAAACCAACAAGAAATCATATTCAGGACTTGTTCAAGCAACAGCCTGAATTCAGTAATTGAGCATATTTTTCATTAACCACTAGAGGTCACACAGTAACCATGGCAGACATCCAAAAGATGAGTGGACTCAAGAAAGTTATGGTCTGTTAAAATCAAAATACAGGGGTACTCACTGATTTGCACCCACAAATGAAATCCTGACATTAATTTCAGTAGCCCAGTTCCACAAAAGATTCAATGAACTTGAATGTTCACAGATGTCATTTAGTATTTCACACCTTCATAAAATTGAGATTTATTATTTTTACTTCTAAAAAACACATCAAATAATGGGTGGAGGTGCAGCAGGATTGTCAGAGCTTGCAGTGCTTTTGAAGGTTTTTCTGATTTCTTCAAGTATTTCCTCATTTGAAATTCTGGAACTTCAATTCAAGCAAACAGCTTCAGCTATGCCTATAATTAACCCTAAAGAATCACAATAAGCTGGAACATGCTAATATTTTACTAGTTAATTTCTTGCTATGTAAATAGACATTTTAACATTCCAAGAACAAGAGAAATAGTAATAAAACCAAATATGATCCCACACACATAAAATACATTGTATTTTTAATCTCATACCAAAGTTTACACTGGACACAATAACTTATATTCTCTTAAATCTGAATGGATATATGCCCTCAAAATTTAGATGCAGTTGGAATGGTCATGGTCTGAAAACTACTGGCTTGCAAGAAATTCACTTTAATGCTACTGAAAATCTATTTCAAAGCATTTGCAGAAACACTATTTGCAAAGTGTTAAAGTGCTTCATGTTGTACACAGCTAATTAAAAAATCCCTGTAAAATTAATTTAAATCCTTCAAGAAGGTACAAACAAGTGCAGAGCAAGAGATGGATCAGAGTCAGCGATCCTGTACTCCTGTATTAGATTAAATTTTAGGGGTCAGTCTACAAAGATATTTCATGAACTGAGTCACTTTTCATTCCATTTAAGACAGTTCACAATCCACCTTCTCTTTGGAGAAATTTCATTTAATTAGATCCTAGCAACAAAATATAAAGAAAGACCTGTGTATGAAAGTTTTTTACTACGGCAGAGCGGCACTGCCAAGGCATTAAACTGCCCTCTAACCCAAGAACTGGTCCCACCAGAACAGGTGCTTCTGTTGACTTGCATTACCTGTTCTGGAATAAGTAAGATATTTCACTCCCTAAAGCTCTTAGTCTGGTACATTTCAACATAAAAAAAAAAATAGTAACAACGAAAAGCAGTGGAACAGCTGTAATCTGAATAATAATTTCAAAAGTTTCAGGACCCATCATGTTTTTCAGCACAACAAACAACACTACCAAGGCTCACAGGACATACATTGCACTATAGGAGCAATTCCTTGAGACAAAACAGAAATTATAAATCACATCTTAAAAGCAGAAAAGATGCAGACTTTTCTCAGCATGAAATCAACACCATAAATCTATCTAGCTCTTAAGAAATATTACAGAAAAAAAAATCAGCTGTACCTGCACACAAGCTTGTATGTATACACATACTGACACACACAGATTGCAAATCAGCAGAGGTGGCTTTCTGCTTCATACTAACACAGCAAGATTTACAAACTCCATAAAAATTTAGAAGGTAAGATTTTTTTTTTTGAGGAATTTCCAAATACAAACCTGCTTTTTCTGTGCCTGCCTTTTCTGAGCACCCAATGTAGCAGACTTAAAGCTAAGAGACTTGGACTGTCTCCTAACTTTCACTGAATCTCTCCGGCGATCATATGAAAAAGACGACGACTTCTTTGTAATTTTCCTCTTAGGTGTGTCTGCCATTTCATCCGAAGTATGGTTACCTTCAAGTAAACAGTATCCCAAGAAAATAAAAACTCAGTATCATCAAGCTGCCACCAAGCTTGTGTGAAAGAGTCTTCAATCCTACAGGAAATCTAGCAGCCTGCAAGGAACGGAGCCCACCGAAGAGCAGTTCCAATTCTTCCAAGAGTTGTGAAAATGAAGAAAGCCGAAGGTCCCACAATGCTGTATGTCACTGCAGGGCAGGCAGAACTCCTTCTTGCTGTATGAACTCAAACAGGCTTCAGCAGTGATGCTAATCTGAGAACGTAGTGACTATCCTGCTGAGCACGCTAAAGGTGAACGGGAGGTAGTTCCCAGCACACCAACAGGGTGTGGAAGTACACCAGCAGGGTGTGGGGATGAAGCAGAAGACTTGGGGTTCAAAGCATCTTCTTAACTCCTTCTTCTCTGGGCTACTGCTAGGAAGTCAGCTGAAAAGTCAGGCTGGTGAAAGCTCCCCAGACAGCATGTTTTCTTCTCCTTGTCCAAAAAAGACAGCATTATTTTCTTCTCTTTGGATCCAAGGCCCGTTCTGAAGAAACCTTCAGTATGTGGTAACCACCTCATTAAATGCATTAGGGGCCCTGTTTTAATTTAATTTAAATATTCCCTTCTCTCTCTTTGTCAGGACTATTCATGCTACAAAACTAGAAGATACTTCAACTTCTAAGTCAACTACAAAATAAAGTACCTGATTCTGAACCTCACCATCCCTCTTGAGAAATAACTAAGGAGTTACAGCAGTCTCTTAAGACCTGTTGGTATCAATGGATAAGAGGGTAATGAATTCTTATCCCAGTGACAGTGTGGGAATCTTATCAGACAGCTGAGATTGCAACTTTTGTACCAGCACTGTGTTTAGTAGGAATGTTTTTCTTACATAAGGTATTAGTCAAGGAACTCTACAAGGGTGTACAGCCCCGAGAGTTGCTGCTACTGATTTCTATTAAGCAAAACACATCCAAAGGACCAAGCTCTACAAACCATTTAATCCATGTTGAAAGACAAAGAGGAAAACTACCTTTGACAAACTTAGGCACTGTCCAGGGTCTTTTCCAGAAGCTTTTCCTTATTTTATTCATGATGTTACTTCACGTACAAAACAACTCTGAATAATTTATAGTTGCAGGATTATCCATTACTATAATTAAGCTATAATATGGGTCAGTCCTCTGGTGTATGAGTCTCACTACCTCTGTTAGGAAATATCTGTGAAGTTGGTACAGCATTTCTTTTAGGACTTGCTGATATCAAGGAGTAAGAGAGTAGTGTTAATGAAATCCCATAACCAACCTTTCCTGAAACTTCTTCCTTTGTTGTAGGATGAATAATATGCCTCTAGGACACAGTGATAATGCTAAAATTAACCAAAAGCTATCAGAATGTTAAGTATTTATTAGCCATAATGGCCTAATTCTAGATTCAATGCACATTTTTGTGAGGATTTACACTGTGAAGGATTAGAAAGCACAGCTTCATATTATTTACAACTATATCTAACCAGTTAATCTGCAAATACTACAAGATATGGAAAAAATCCATTATTAAACATCTTTAGTGTGGAGTCTCTTTTAATTGCGATGTGTTTATAATATTGTAGCAGTCATTACCCGTAGCCACATACTGACCTTCAGTGTTACTAATATTAGATACTCTCAGATCATCATCATTTCAATACACCCTGTGGTTTTCACCAAAGTTTAGATTAAAGAAACTTCTTTCTCACAAACCGAAATCCTACTTAAATTACCATTTTCCATTATTTCCAAGCATCACCTTTTTGAAGAGCTAAGATAAGCAGAAATTCAGTATTATGTGCTTACAAACCACAATCTCAAGAAAAAACATATCCTCCAAAACTTTGTGAAGTATTTACAGCATTTGATAAACATCCCAGCTATTCTGATGAAAATTAATGTCAAGGAAATTTGAAAACACTTTGCAGACAGCTACTCTTATGACAGTTTCACAAGATGTCCCAGATCTTGCACTGAAAAAAACAAAGAACCACTTCTCATTTCAATATCACCTCTGATTCTAGAGCCACCTGTGGTTTGCTTCTTACGACATCATCTCAAGACTGAGATCCTGGTCCTCTAGACATTGCTGGTGCAGGACATTAATCTGGACCTGGACTCAGTGCTGGCATCTGCTCTGTGCTTATCGCTATTTGTACAAAATCTTTTTGGTTGCTTGGTTTGGTGCTGGAGGAAGCAGAGGGCACACCACCAGCACACACAGCAGAGATCCCACCACCCATTCCATTCTCCACCACTTGCTGCACCACAGGGACCTCTCCAGCAGCTCCACAGCCTCTGCTGCCTTGCTGCACTGTAAAGCAAGGTCTCAGCCCACTCATGTTCCCATTCCTCCTCTTCCTCCTTCATACCTCAACCACTCCCAGCAGCAAAGTCCGCTCCCTTTTCTCCTCAGCCTGTCAGGTCCCTTGGTGAACTTACAATAGTCATGAAATAGCAGAAGAATACTCAGTTTTGCAAGGAAGAGTCTTCTGCCACTTGAGTGAACAAATCTGCTACGAGATGGGGTCCAAAGAGTGCCAGAGCCTCATAAGCCAAGCAGCAGGGCTGGGATGAAAACACCGGGGAGAGGCAGAGACAGGGCAAGTTGCTGGAACCTTCTGAGACCTGGTTATGTACCTTGCACATAAGCCACTGTGTCCAGAGGTCAGAAACATTCTCCCAAATGTAAGAGCTAGCTCAGAACTCATTAGTTTGTGTATTCAGTTAAAGCAGTCTCTCTTCAAAAGCACACCACCTTTGCCAAAATGAGATTACATCAACCATATTATTGTCTACTCCCTGGATGCTTCTACAACTCTTCAGGACGAGCATTCACCATCCATGTTCAGTTTCCCACACAATAATGGAATTTGTCACTCCAGTATTCAAATCTCCCTTCCCTCCTTTCAGAACAATTGCAAATACATTTAACAATACATGCTCTATTTTCCATCTTACAACCAGTTAGACATCCATAAAACCCTTCCTCTTACTTCATGCCAAGTTTGTGGGGATTTTTGCCTGTACTAATCCAGTTACTCTTGCTCACTTCTGTCTTTCCACTGAGAATACAGGCACATTTGTGAGACACGACTTTCTTGACAGCACTGTCATGATCTTCCCCAGTATATCACACTCATGCATAGGCCTGCTGTTCCTCAGAGAACAGTATTTACCAAAACACTCAATTTTCACAAGTCAGATTTACCTGCAGCTCTTCAGATCTCCATGGGAACTGATTTATGGATTTACAAATGTCAGTCCTCTCCTACCTGGGAGTTCTTAGTGCATCGATACAACTGTTTCAGCATTACAGGAAAGCATCTGGAATACTGCAACTTACACAAAAATACACAGCTTTTCATGAATGAAAATGTCACCACATAGCTACAAAAGACTAGGTAATGATGAGATTAACAATTTGAAGAACAGTGCTAAAAGAGGTAAAAAAGTAAGAACTACAGTTAGGGGACAACATTTAGTTACATCTAATATCACTTAGGGATTGAAAAATGTATGTTCCAATATTCATGTATTATGACCTTTATTTCCTCACTTCCATGAATATATGAGTATATATTAGTCTTATGCATGAACACTGTGAAATTAAAATTCAGTTTACTATTAGAAATACTACAAGCATTTAAATTCCATTCTTTGACAAAAGATAATATTTCTATTTTGAGTATGTTATTTTCAAATATGTTTTCATTAAACAACAGCTGGGAATAAAGGCTGTGTAAATGCTTTGATTTTCTGTTTTAGATTCATCAGCAAGACAGACCTAAAAATCTTCATGTGGCCAGTAATGAGTCAAAAATGCTAATGCAAAAACACCTGGTTTAAACAGACACATTCTGTTTTTACAAATTTTTCAAAATTTCAGTAATATAAAATTGTCAATCTCTAAAAGCATAATTAAAATAAAAACCACTGCCAAATAGCAGATGACATCAAGAGCCCACTGTTCAAAAACTGAAGTTTTTGAACAGAAAATAATCATAGGGTTGTTATATGATGGGTTTCTTTCCCAGTATCAATACTTTCCCAAGCTCAGTGGCTCAAACAGTTATTTTAAGCTGTTACAAGAAAAGAATGCCTTATGCTCAAAATGTGTTTTGCCAAGTCACTTGTGAGTAACAACAAATTGTTCCAAGGTCATCCCGTTTTCCTGGGATACTGGGAATGAAGACAAGGAATAAGAAAAGAGAAGCTGCTCATTATGGCAGAAGATAATCATGGCAATAGTTGAAAATTAATTTGATAGAAAGGTTTTGAGGGTAAAAGGGGAAAATACCAATCAGCATTGTAAATACTAAGAATTATATTTCCGAGTAATTTTGGGGGCATTTTTAGTTTTTGCAGATTTGCTGCATGAGACTTGGAAATGGCAGAAACAAGAAGCACAAAAAGTTGTTATTTCCTAGTCATGATTTTAGGGTTTAATTCTTAACTTGCAGAATCAAAGAGATATCACATGTAAATTCAGCTGCAAGTTTGCTTAAATGAGATAGAGACACCCGAAATGTAGAATAAACAACACTACTTTGAGTATTCTGATTATGTGCTGATGGGAATCTAAAGATAACATAACTTTATCTGTGCAGCTTTCATTGACTTCAAAAGCTTTTTAACATTTTTGAGTGAATGAACAGGCACAGGGTTACCAGAACCTCATTCCTTCTAACAGCATCCTGTTGTCACAGGCCTACCCTGAATTTACTACAGAAATGGGGTCTTGCATAACTGGCTTAAAAAATAACAGTGAGAGAGCAAGAATCAATAGCAGCAGGATACTGAAATCACAGCCCTCCAGTCCCTAGCTAGCCTTTAACCTTAACATAATGCATTTGCCCAAAATAGCCTTATTTCTGTGTAGGCTTCCAGTTAACATTCTTACAAACAGAATATAGTCATCTTTTCCAAACCCACATTTTGTGGATCACATGCCTCTCTAACTCAACAGAGCTTTCCAAGAGGAAGTAAACAAAACAACAGTATTATTTAGATCTGACCATCTGTTTTAACACAAAACCCAAAAGTTCATTTCCTTTCCACTACACTGGGAAAAGGTCCTAATATGTCTTCATACTATGTGAAGAAGCTGCTCAAAGACTTTTTCCCACTAGAAGTCTCCACACTTCTTCACACTTGAAGCAAGCAGACATTAACTTCATAATAATATTAATGCAATCTCTGTAGGTCTCTTCAAAGCAGATGCAAATGAAGCACAATTGATTTCACTGAATTTCAGCTGCAGTTTGCTTACTTAACACAGTTAACCCTAGCTCATGAATGTTTACAAATTCCATTTCAGCACATGTCCATGAAACTACTCTCCATCCCATTCTCACCAGAACTATTCCACTCAAACCAGCAACCTCTTGTGTGTCTTTCTGGGAGGTTCAAAGTTTGTCTAAGCAGCACCAAGCACCAACATCACCTTGAACTTCCAGTGACCTGGGCCAGACAGAGCACCACACACACAAACACTGTGGGAAGCATGAGACTTCATCCAGACAAGACCAAACCATATTGCTCTGGTTTTTATCTCTGCACTCAGAGGGTGTAAGCATCAATTATGCAGGGTGAAGAGCTGAGTGAACATTTGAAAATGTTAGGGCAAGCAGAGAAAGCCCCTGCCTGTCTTAGTTTAGAGAAATAAAGCCAGGCTGTAAATCTAAGCATACACCAAATCACTGTTGGTATTTTTGAGAACCAGTGTTGAATTTATCAGGACAATGATAAAGGAATTTATAAGATGCCAAGGCCCTTAACATTTACCCATTGTTAATCCCAAAATAATTTGGCAAAAAAGTAAGTATATTGGAGCAAATAAATTTACAAATAATTGACAGGTTCATACCTACATTGTTTCAAAATAGCTCTATTTGCCCAGCTGATCACCACAACCAGTGGCTGTTAACGGCAGATCCTTGTTGTTCTCTTGCAAAGAAAAAAATCTGATTTTTCAGCAATATAGCTACACTAAACACAGAGATTTTGATCCCTAAAGCTTTCCACTGAACAACAGTCTGAGCATTTCTATTCATAAAGAAAAATACATATAATTGCAAACAATTTTTTTTCAAGTTGTTCAGAATACAAATTACTATTTCAGTGAGAATTTAAATGGGAACAAGTTATATTCATGCACATACTTTAGGTTTGTTGGTTGCTTTTTTTTTTCTTGAAATGAGATTACACCACAATTTCCCCAATATTTTTTCATGGATAAACAAGGGTCTCTGAGATCTCAGAATAAGCACTTCCATATTACACCCAAGGTATGAGAATTACTGAAGTGTCTACGTGCCTCAGTCTAGCTGAAGAAAACACAGTTAAGGATGGTTGAGTTCTGGGTTTTTTCTGCAGAGTTTTTTTCTGTGGTCCTTTTCTTGTTTTTTTTCTGCTGAGAACGTCTGCCTACTAAAAACTGAACTGAGGTCATCAAGTATGTTATCATCAAGTTGGAAACTTATCAAGATGACATATGTTTTTTAGAGTCTTCACAGAGAGTGCTACTTTTACAAGTTACAGAAATCTGAACAAAACAGGTTATTAACCTATCTTTAAAATAATTGGTCTGATCACTAAACACACAAGAAACCTGTATTTTTAAAATGACAGAAGTAGGTTACAGAGCTGACTAAATGCTAGCTGAAAATAGAATCTTGTTTCTTGTAGCCAAATATTTTTCAAAAACAGTAACAAGTCAATCCGTTTGCATTCATGTATACACAGAGATATATATATAAATGCAAAAAACACTGATATGTTTCCGCTGAAAACTATCCATATTTCCATAGTGGAACCTGGAAAAAACTACATTTCAATAAAATTTTTAAAGTTCTCTTTAAAAATAATTATTCAAATGAGCATTTATTAATTTTTTGTTTATCAGGTTATTACCATTAACTGCGTTAACCAAGCTACTTCACATGCAGTGATATAGTGTAATATAAATGTCCACATCTTATGCTGGCTAAATTGGAGTGCTTTATGCACTTTCACAATGAACCATGTTAAAGGGCTTAACAAAAGCTGTTTCAGAAAGGAACAAAGGAACCAACAGCTTAGCAAAATCAGTTTTTCCATGTAGTTTGCTTCATGTTTTGCTCCTTTTTTTTTAAGGAGGAACAACACCAAGCATCACAAATTATTCCAGAAAGCAACTGGCTAACCCTTACTCATCCATTCTGTTTTAGTAAGTGACAAAAGAATAACCAAATATAGGGACAGAAGAAGCTAAATAAAGTCACCCTACCATGCTGCATTTTAATGTGAAGGACGCCATCAAAGATTCTTCTCTCATTCCATTCAGAACAGCTGCTCTAAGGGTCTTTGTATTTGTTACAGGACAGAACATCTTCTCCATGGAGACAGTGGAACAGGAGTAAATATATTCTTCACATCACTTAAGTGTTTTATTTTACTACAGCAGTTGACCATACAGAGCAATAAATCCATCAAGAGGACAAGTGGCCCTTAGCTGCCGTGCATTCTGTATTGTGCTGATATGACACTGCACATTTACAGCATAAAAGCAGCACCAAAGACAAAAATTACATTTATCACTGATCCTTAAATCTGAAGAACCATGGTAAGAGCAAACTGGTTTTCAAAAACACAGATGTCAGGTAGTAAATAACACAACAAACTTCTCTTCAAGAATGTAAGGAAGTTCTTTGTGAAAATGAGCACTAAAACATTAAGTATTCAGTTTTCCAATATCCTAGACATTTTTGTCCCAATTTTAAAAAAGAGAGATATAGGCAAATGTTTAATTTCAAGCACAGCTAATCCTACAGACCTCAATAATCATTTAATTACATGTTTAGACACCATCTGTTTAAATGCTTTTTTACAAGGTATGCTTAAGTGTACAGATGCAAAATATCCCTAACTGGAGATATATTCCAAACCTTGCATTAATGGGGCCTGCATTAGGTTCCAGCAACAGGAGAACAGTTGATACATTTGCTATGGAGGCAAAGCTAACAACCCGAAACTAAAGGAAGCCAGGAAGGTCAGCTGTCAAACACACTACAGGAAACTAAAAAGCAATGACTAATGACCAAAATACTTGAAAAGACCCAAACCTGGAGGTCAAGTGAGACTGACTAATTCAAGGATATAAACCAGTATATCACAGTACATGTTTATATTGCATCTTCCTAATCAATGCTGCAAGTTCCTTTAAAAAAAGGAAATTTAACTCATAGGTGCCATCAGTACAGGTGAGCTTGGCAAATGCAGAGATAAATACCACTAACTGCTAAGTATCTTGTCCATCTATACACAAAAACAATATTGTAATGATGACCTTGCTTGCTTCAATTGCAGTCAAGAGTTTTTCAGCTATTAGTCACGCACATAAAAACACCCACAGAGTTTCACTGTGAGGAATTACCCCACTTGAAGGCAGCAAGGCAAGGTAACATCCAAAGAATAAGGTCTTGAAGTCACCAGAATTCAAACTTCTGAGGGCATGTGAGGAGCTAAGAAGTGCATTATTCAAATAAGTCTCTGTATGTGTGTGTGTGTGTGTATATATAAATATTTATATTTAGTGACAACTTGCACCAGCCTCCCTGAGGCCTGTAAGCAAAAGCTAAACTGATCATGCAGCTGAGCACTTCAGTATGAGATAACCAACTAGAGGTTTTAATTAGCTTTTCATGAAATCTTATCTGGGCACTATTTTTATGGAAGAAATTCCTGAAAACTCAGCACTGTTACTCTATACAGCTTGAGTAATCCCAACATTTCAGACAGTGAGGAGTCTTCATGTCCCAAGACTCCTCACATAATTTGTCTTTATAAAGTCTTGGTTGAAATAACCATGTCAATTAAGTTTTGTCACAAGAAATAACTGCAGGCAAAGTATCTATTTCTGAAAAATTAGCCTAAGAGTCATCTTCTGGCCAGTTTTCAAGGAGCCTTGACAGTGCCTGTTCCAACAGAGGCAATTTAGGATACTGTCTGTGAAGGAGTATGGTCCTGAAACATGTTTCCAGAGTGAAGTCTGTATCCTGAATGAAGGCTCAGATGCTTTCAAAAGCTGCAGCAAACACATGTGGCCTTCCAGAGAAAGGTGGCATATTTACATGACTTTAGTTTGCCACAGTGTTTCTTACATGTTTTGAACGAGTAATTCAAAGATACTTGTATCTATAATTTCAAACAAACAGCCAATAAACAGACACCCCTTAATTTACTGTGATCTATATCTCTACTTAGAATAAAAGCACTCCAGGCCCAGCAGTGTATAATTATTGTCTCAAGTTCTATGTAACTAGCAATTCCTCCAACAATGATTTTTGGAAAAAAAAAGAAAAATAAACCACACCCCCCCCCCCCCCCAACACTCAACAGTTTAAAACCAGCATGGTTTTTTGCAAACATTCAACTGGTAACACCAAGCTACAATGTCAGCTTACAGATGCTTTTGGTTTTTTTGCTCATTAATGTTCCACTGTTTGAGACTTTTTCATCCTTACAGCCTCCTTTTCCTTCAAACTGTTCAAGAACCAGAAAGGATGGAAACCCCATGATTTCAATTTAAAAAAGCCCCATGACAGTAACCAATTTTTCACATCTGTCAGGCAAACTACATAAAAAACATCTACAATCTCTGTGCTGCCTCCTGCTTTGGGACACGTGCAGGGAACGCGCACCGCTGACACGCCACGCTGCTGGCACTGCCAGCTGTACTTACACGGTCTTTGTCATCAGCCACATCACAAAGAATGTCATCCAGATCCAGGATCCCACCATCCCCGTGCTCCAGGCGATGCACTTGTATCCAGTAGTTTGGATCCTGCAGAAAAGAAGAAGGAAATAGATTATCACAGATTATCACATGCGAAGAGGAAAATGTCATCCCACCATATAGTCAGCATCACAGTCCTACAAATGCTGGACATCAAACATCTATTTAGGTCATATTTCTGTAAATAAATATGAATTGAGATGTAAAGCCCAAGTTCTTTTTTTAAACTGCCTCAGACTAGATACGTAGTCTTTTCTATCAGATCTGCATGAGTCACAATCCCATCACTGACACACAGGACTTTGACACATTCCCAATATTACTGCACATTACATTCCCAATATCCCTTCCATAAAAGGAAAATACATTGTCCTCAAAATAAAGTATGTCAGACAGGCACAAAAGGTTACTTGCAGAAGTAAAAGGTGTGAGGCTTTTACAAAATAGCTAAGAAAGGCACAAAATGATATTTAAACACAATCAGAACACTTTCTACCATCCTTTGCTGGAGGTAGTAAATGGAATATCTAAAACTTATACTAAGAACACTTTCCACATTTAAAATAAAAAATTATATATACACACAGACACATATACACACACATATATGCATACGAATGTGTAGGTGTGGCTTTGTGTTTATATATGTGTCTAGCAGTAACTGGGAAGACTGGCTTTATAGTCTTTATTATCCCTTTTGATAGCAAAGGAAGCCATAGGGAGCAAGGCTGTGTCCACAAAGTGTCTCCAGCATATGACCCAAGTGCTGGTTAGTACTCAACATGCTATTCTTAAAGGATTTGTTTCCTAATGGGGGAAAGTTGCCCTGTAAACACACTGATCATGCTAATTAATCCTGCTTCTCAAATACACCCCCAGCGCCCCGGGCTGTTGTTCAGTGTCTCACAGTGAAAGACCTCCCTTGCTTTTCACTGAGAAGGCATGGCTGCACAAAGTTTCTGCTGGGAGTACCATCAAACCTGCATCAACTTGCAAAGTTCCTGACTTCCTAAAAATAGCAATTAGCATCAGCCTTTTCAGGTATGGTGTCTAAAAGTGACAAAGCAAACAAACAAGAATAATAAAAACAACCAAAGCTAAACCTGAACCCAACCAAAACCCACCCACACTAAAAATAGAAGTCATAAATAAATAAATAAATAACCTCCGCCCTAAAAGGCTTGAAAATATTTTGATTTCTTAAAGATAGACCAGAACAAGAAACAGGACTACCAGAATTCCTCTAAAAGCACTTATGTATTTAAATCCTGACAGAACATGCAGCACAAAAAAACATCACGAGATACTCATCTTGGTTTTAATATCCTAGAACTCTATGTATTTGTACATGATATATATGCATAGGTCAAATATTTTGGAGATATTTGATAACTATGACACTTACTTCACTGTTTGTGTAAGTACATCCTCCTTAAATACTGCTGCAAGTCATCATCAGATTATCAGATTTCAGAATTACATTCTACAGTCATTAGGCTAGTCATTTCAAAAATTAAATTACAGACTTTTTTCTCTGATTTCTCTAACTATTAAATATCATTACCTTCCATTTCTTCTAAGCAAGCACTTATTATACAATTAACTGGATTTCTAGTATGTGGGTTTTCTCCAACCTTTCTCCAGGCTTACTGTTGTAGCATATTACAGAAGATAACTCAGCATACATTTTTTTAAAGTAAAGATTCGGGAATAATTAAAAATAGTATTACATTATTTCACACAGTCATGCATACAGAGGTGCCCACATAACCAGGTAATACACAAACCTGCTCTGCAAAAAAGGTACATACTGCAAATTCCAGGATAAACTTTTAAGTTTGAATACTCCCCTAACACAGACAGGGCTGGACAAGTCACCTGTGTACACCAGAAATCTTGCAACATTTCTTAACAAACACATTCGAAGGAAAGTCCATTGAAGAGATGCCTTTGTAAACTCTGCTCTCAAATTAAAAGGAAGAAAGATCCTTCTTCATCCTCCAGCTCATTAAAAAAATCTCCTCTGCCTCTCGTACCACACCAAAGACTGAACAACATTTGCAAAGACCAAGACTCAGGAGACTCAATCAGACAAGCTGTGAAGCACCTTGCACTCTTTAAGGACTTGAGCCAGGTTTCCTCTGCTGAGATTCCCCATCTCAAAGCTAAGCTGGAATTGAACCATAAGCCACCCTTCACTGCAGAATCATAGATGGAAAGCCTTGTTTGGGCTTGGAAATATTAAAAACAGGTAACTACAATACTTGCTCAGTGACCTGACTACATCCATCAAAACAAACAGCACCCAAGCTGAAACTACAACTTCAATATCCATGTTTCCTTGTTTTTTGCTTCCTACCACAACTATTTCCTACCTCCAAGGCAAATGTAAAAAAACATTCCCAATTACAGAATCAATAGCAGAAACACCCATTTCTACATCACTATTGTGCTATTTCAGCATGCACAATCTACTTAAAAATAGCCTTGATATATAAGCTGCATCACTGCTGCTAATTACTTCCTTTAAAAGTTTCTCAATATTGCATAAGAAGTTTTAGATAGACTTCATTTTTACTGCATCACCTATTAGTACTGCCATAGCCTGAACTGCTCTGGTTGCTTTTCCTGTCAGGCAAGGTCCTGATACAAAACAATACGTGAACAAGACCAGACAAGAAATGTATAAAACTAGTTTGGCAAGGATTTACTCTGGCGGGATTTGGTAAGTAAATATGAAATAACAATGCAACTTTTCATTAAAGCTCTCTCCAAACATCAGAACAGTCTTCTCTTGAGGCCCTTCTACTCTATTAAAGGTTTTGCATAAATCAAGGATTCGGTGGGGGAGGATTGGGAGGGAAGAGAGGTCTAGGAGAGAAGGGAGTACTCACATTGCAGAGATTAGTTACACTATACGGGGGGAAAAAAAGAAACAAACAAACAAAAAAGGAAAACAACACTGAAACTAGTGATTTTACCAAGTTATGAAAATCCACAGCTATTTATGATTCCAAGTTTTAGCAGTTATTTCTATATATTATTCAGCCAAACAACATGAAAAAACCAAACTGCATAAATGTTCACATTTAAAATCCTATTCTGTGATCTGGCTAAAATGAACATAATGTTATACTAGAGTCAGCTCATATGCACTGTCTGCTAAATACGAAAGAAACAAACCAGACTTGACACAGATTGGAATTTAAGTACTCCTACACGGATTTTACAAGTGCATCACGATTTGTGGCTTGGTCAAGTTGTATTTCTCAATCTCAGCCAGTAAACAGATATTCACAATTCCCTACACAACAGCAGTAATACAGTCCTCAAACATTTTCTGAAGCAGTCAAATGCACTGTTTTGGCTTAGACCAGCTCCTGAAGTGGAAATTGGCTATTTCCAGTGTTTACTGGAGTTGACATAACTTCGTCTGTGGGGCACAGGGGTCCATCAGGACACCTGAACACCTCTGGGATCGCCCTCTCTGGGTGGCAGTGCAGGGCTCTCAAGTGAGATGTCAAAAACGAGGGACTGCCACCAATACTTATCCACAGCAATCTGCTCAGGGCACATGCAACAGGGTGCTTACACAAGCTAAAAGGAAAATGTCTTCTAGTTATTACATAGAAAAAAATGCTAAGTATATAAAAGTCAAGTTTCTGTTAAAAAAAAAAAAAAAAAAAGGAAAAAAAATGAAACAAAATTTTTAAAATCTTCCACAAGTTTTTCAAGAAACCTGCCTCAAAGTTATGGTTTAGTCAGACATGATGCTGTTGTTTCAAAATCTGAATTTGTATACTAGAATCAATTTTCATATTTTGTCATTAAAAAAAAGTTAATTTATATTCTTTCACTGCTATGGTTGTGTAAAAGGGTATTCCACTCTCCAAATCTGCAATGCATTTAGACAGAAAAACAAGTGGTGATAGAGAACTCATTAGCTTCACTGCTCCCCCAGTGTGTAAGTTAGCAAAGCACAATTATTTTGAAAAAGCTGCATAGATGCCTTTGTCACTAGTTCATGTAGAAGAACCAGCAAGTTCACTTCATTGAATACAAGGATAGAAGTAATGCTAAACCTGATTTATAATATCTTCATTTAAATATTGCATCACTCAGCTCAAGTCTAAGCAAGTCAGATCTCCTGTTTCCTGTCTACACCCATTTAACTATTCAACTTGATGATGATTATAAAGGTACTCATAATTTAAGCTCATGAGCACCACGTTTTCTAATCCTCAGCAATGGGAGATAAATATTTGCTAAGCAAACACCAGCACTGAGACTGGAAGCAAGAGCACATTACAAGGGCAACAAGAATGCAGCCATTCACATTCTGTTTATTACATAAAATGACTTCTAAAAAGCACAAAGGAAAAACTGAGAAAAGCATTCGTTTAAGTAGTATCATTCAGTATTCTGTAGCTGAAAATTTCATGTTCCCACATAATGGAAATAAGGACCATATGTGGAAAACAATGTCTAGAAATTAGAATGGAAACAGCAATGTATTCTTATTAACAGCATAGAAAGATTTCTTATTCCTTTACATCTAAATAGGTGTCTTGGTTTTCACAAATGTGCCCTTTCCAAAAATATATTGAAATATTTAACATTAAAAGTAACAGTAAATCAGATTGTTCTTTGAAATCCTTTGTCCCTATCTTACAAGAGAACAGCACCACAAACCTCTGAGAAGTAGCAATCTATTTACCAGAAAGCAGAAAATCAGGCTCCTAAAAGCCTGATGAACAGTGCTCAGTGTTTACTAATTGTGCCCATACTGCGATTTAATCTCACCTGTCACCAGCAGGATGTCCTGAAGCATCAGAAAATCCACATTAATCTGCCTGGCTACAATTACATACTTGGAGCTGGGATGGCAGAGGAGTGTGTGTGTGTAATTTCTTGTGTGCTGTTTGAAGCCCAGTCAGAGAACACCACTGAGGGAGGACACTGAGCTCTCCCCAAGAGGTCTTTGTATTTCTTAACTTTGCCCACATTTCCCAACTGCATTCCCCTTCAGCTGGGTGCAGATCAGATGCCACTATAATTTGTAACACATATGGAAATCAAGTAAAACAGGTGTTTTTTCCCCACACACTCCTATATTTTCTAATCTGTTTTTGCCCAAATAGGAATATTTTTTTGCCACACAACACTCCTGGGAAATAGATTGGCTTTGCCAGGCAGAGCTCCCAGAGGCTCTCCATCCTTATCAAGACCATGTTTCCAGAACTGATATTATTTAAATTTAGCTATAATTTATAGCTTTTTGCTTTAACACAGATCCTCATATGATTTTTAAAAACCACTATCAGCTGGACAGTTGTGCACAGGTATTTCAGTGTAACTCTCAAAGGAAAACAGACTCACCACCAGGACAAAGGACAGAGCAGAAGCATATCCAAATATGTCAATAAAACTTCTCAATTATAGATGAGGAGATAAAAGGAAAGTAAGTGTATATGATTAGCTTCTGCTTAAAACCATCTGGAATTCAAGATTAGAAGGCCATGTGTGTGACTGTCTTCACTGGATTGAGTTTTTGAGAACAAATAAAGCCTTTGTGGCAAGAATACACACAGATCAAAACCAACTAAATCACGAGGCTGGGGTGTGTACTGGACTTGTCTGTTCAGCAGCATATGGCACTTGGGCGTGTTAACAGTCTGAAAGGAAACTATGGTTAATAAAAACCTAATATATCTGAAAATTTGCCAGTGAATTCATTCATTTCCCTGTCTAGCTCTGTGCTGCAGGCAGGAATCAGCCAAACAAGCAGCCAGGTGCCAAAAGACAGCCATGAACGCTTGCAACGTCAGCTGGCTTCCAGTTCCCTTCCACAGCCTGGGAAGCCAGCAAGAACAAGTCCCTGGGTTTAAATTGCATCTCCGTGCCATCATCTGTCTCCTCGAATTTCAGGCACAGAGATCTGCTGCATAACACACAAGAGCAGCAGGGGGAGAATCAGCTTCAAAGCCGAGCGTGCTCTCTGAAGCAGGCTGATGCTGCAGCACAGACCATGGGCAGGACTGGTACAACACAAGTACATTCACTGCCTCGGCAATGGAACAAGCCACAAAAATAGTTAACATTAATGAAAGCAGCCCGGTGAGGCTCAGAAAGCAACTGATACCTGTAGCAACTCTTAAGTTACCAAGTGATGAGTTGAAGAGACAGTATCTTTTCCATTTCTCCTCACTCCACCTGCAATCACTCCCCTCACACAAATTTTAGAGCACATTCACATACACTTGCCCTGTATCCCACAAAGTCTAGAAAATAAGGGCTACAGACTACAACAGAAAATAGCTCAATGTTGTACAGCAGAAAATAAGCCTTATTTCTTTCATATTTTTGATCCTTAACCTGTAAAACTCTTTCTTCTGAAGATGCACCACACTAAAGCTAATTTCTTGCTATTCTGTATTACTGAGAAAGAGGAATACACATCCAGGAAGGTTATACATCGTGCCACAAGAAGGTTTGGTCTAGGATTTGACTTGGATTACACACAATGTCTTCAACCAAGGGATGCACACTGATCTGACACCAACCAGTTACAAAAAAGAGAGCAACACACAAGCCTGGTCACTGAAGCATCTTGTTCTACTTTTGCACCCATCAATGCTTTCCTAGCCTTGCTAAAAGGGCTTTAGCTGACCAGAAATTCATCCAAGAAAAAATCTGAACATATGGCAAATATCACTCTTCCTGACACACTGAAATGTTAGAAAGGGTGTTTATGAAGCAACAAAAAAAATGTAATATTGGGCTTTGCATGCATCCTGTAGGTCCAGTTTCAGCAAAGACTTACTTATAAATTAATCACATTACACTATCAATGTCAGTCCTCCATACAAAAGTCTGATAGCCAAAACAATGAGGCAAACAGTCATTTACTTCAGCAATTAAATGCCTCTTAGAACTCACTAAATTGAACTAATATGGTCAGTAAACTGCTGGAAAACTACTACATATTGAGTTGTGCTGCATTAATACTGGAGTACAAAAAAGGCATCAAGGAAATATTTAAACTTGCTTGAAGTGGTAAAAGGTTGCTATTAAAAATGGTAGATTTGGCTGTGAGCCACTTCACAGTTTACATAAACTTTCGAATATATATTCGAAATCCTTGCTTTTCTGAAAAGGTAATTTCCTAACCTGTAAGGAAAGTAGTCTGAGATCTACTGTAGCAGTAGAATTCCTGTTTTACTATCCTATAAAGATATGCAAGTTCTATTAATGCATTATCCCCATGCATCATGAAATTTTAAACTCATCCACTTGACTTAGACGCAATCTATATCAATCCATGAGAAATCATATCATTAATTGCTTTAAATCAACTTTCCTACCTACTGCATAATTTCATTAACTATTAAATCGAATAGAATCTCTATATGTCCCAATAACTTAATGTCAAGGAATAATTTAGACTGGAAGGGACCTCAGGACATCCCAGAATTGGACAGGACCATGCTGAGCTGACTTTCTTGGTCTCCTGGGTATGCCCTGCTGCCAGCATGCTGGGCTGGCAGCAGGGCACTCACTGTCCCCAGCCCCAGCCTGTGGCACTGCATGGGACTCCTTCTCCAGTGCAGGACTAGGCACAGAATCACAGAATTGCTTAGGTTGGAAAAACCCTCTGAGATCATCAGGTCCAACTGTTAACCCAGCACTGCCAAGCTGACCACAAAACCACGTCCCTAAGTGATACATCTACATGTCTCTTAAATAGCTCCAGGGATGCTGACTCAGTCACTGCTCTGGGCAGCCTGGTCTCATGCTTGATAACCCTTTCTGAGAAGAAACCTTTCCTAAGATCCAATCTAAAGCTCCCCTGCTGCAATTTGAGGACATTTCTTCTCATCCCATCACTTGTTACCTGGGAGAAAAGACTCCTTTTTTCCAGGCTAAACAACCCCAGCTCCCTCAGCTGCTCCTCCTGAGATCTGTGCTCCAGACCCTTCCCCAGCTCTGTTCCCTTTCTCTGGACACGCTCCAGCACCTCAGAGTCTTTTTTGCAGTGAGGGGCCCGAAGCAGGACACAGGACTTGAGGTGTGGCCTCACCAGTGCCCAGTCCAGGGGGACAAGCAGTGCCCTGGTCCTGCTGGCCACACTATTGCTGTCACTGGCCTTCTGGGCCACCTGGGCACAGCCTGGCTCATGGTCAGCACGGCTGCTGATCAACACCTCCAGGGCCTGAGGCTCTGGCTACATTTCACATGTCTCCTGGCAGCCTATTCCAAAAACAATGCACTGAGAACATTGTTTGCTGTCCAAACCAATGACATGTTGACATTTCTTCACAGCACGCAGCCCTCTAACCACTAGGAGGTGCCAGCACCAAAGGGCAGGCCCAGGTCAGCACCTGGACTCTGATACTAGCACCAAGTCAGGCACCTGCCAAAAAGGAAAAGTTCCCTTGTGCTGCCACTAGAATGCATGTGGCAACCAAATTTGAGAATCATTACATGAAGAATAAAGCTTTACATTTGTCTATGAAAGACTAACATGGTTTTCACCATGACTACTGATAATTTACGTTGTAAGCAACTATGTCGTTCGCTATGGGGAAGAAGTTAAATATGACACTACATCTCTAAACTCCATTATGCCCATGCTGTGAGCACCAAATGACACTGTCCTGCCCAAACTGCAAAATGAAGTTTTTACATGGGATTTATTTCAATCCCATGTGAAGAAAATCCAACAAATCTATTGAAGCACTGCCACAAACTCCAACTGTGGTAAATCCACAAGTAAGAAAAGATAAATGACCCCTTTTCAGATTATTTTGCTGTAACACACAGCTTAGTTCATAATCTGCATCTAAACACAAGTCATGCAACAAAAATGTTTCTCGATTACAATTTTTGATTATTAGTATTAACTCCAGATGACAGATATTAATTACAGTAATCAAATCCATAGCTCAGGAATATGCAATGAAATGGACTGTTTATAATGGTGCACAATCTTGTATGTGGGGATTTAGAATTTGGGGAACAATGCTGAAGAAATGCAGAACATTTTAGGACTGCAGCTTGACAATTGACCTGTAAGTGAATCTGATGAAAGAAGTGCTTTCTGTTTCTTCCAAGAGTTTATCTCCACCCATCATTGCAGCATTACTGGGATTTAAGCAGTTCATTGTTTTTTTAGCTACCACAACAGCTCTTCAAATACACTACTAGATTTAGACCAGAATGATGGGTTTTTCTGGAATAACCAACCACAAGTATACGTCTGTACATACAGACCTGTATGTTGTAGACCAGCATGTGTTACTCCTGATAGATACTGATTAAACAAAACAAAAAAGTGAGTCTGGTAAAATGTTTCAAGGAAAAGTTTAAGAGGGTAGAGTTGTCTAACCAAGTGACATTCAGCTTAAGAGGAAGAGCCTAATTTATTTCAGAAATGTACTTGAAATAAGATTTTCATTTGGAGGCCATTAATCTCAAATACCATGAAAGATAGAAACAACCAGTTCTGATATATGTTCCCAAATGGGCATAGTCAATTAATCATGTAGTATGTGAACTCTGAACAATGATTAATATACAGACAGTTGTAAAATCATTATTACATACACTGCCTCACACTTCCAAGACACTGTAAATATAAAGTTAAGACAAAATATTAAATACCACTCTCTGTCTTCATGGCTGTATTATTCCTCAGGGAACTTCAAATTCAAGGGTTGGTGGGTAGGACTTTGCAATATAAACAGCTTTGCTGAACCATGTGGAAGGAACGCACAAGTTATATTAATCACAGAAAAATTTATCTCAATTTAGGTCTGCTATGATACTGTACGTTTTTGATGGGATTTAGAGCATCCCAGGTGCTTTACACCCTGTCAGCCACGCATGGGGTACCCACGAGATCTCCCTGCCCCTGTGCAGCTGCTGTAAGCGGGGTACACATGGGAGGAGACCCCTGCACTGCAGCACACACAGGCAGCAGGGTGCTGGGGCACTGCCTGCACAACAATTCCCTGTCTGCTCCAGAGGAGCAGCAAGGTGTCACCTGCAGCTGTTGGATCAAGCTGGGGAATGGAACAAATAAAGAGACAAACTAACAAATGCTGAAAAACACCTACCAATGAACACCAGAATAGATACATGGAGCAGTTCTACTGATTTGCACTGCAGGAAAACCCTGCTAATAGTGAAAGGTTCAGAAGTTTCCCCTGTGCTCTATAAAACTGTTCCCAAGACTACAACTATCTTTGCCTCCTGTTTGTCCTCCTCTCCTTTGTGCACATTCTAGCTCATGGACAGAGCTTTCTACCCTGCCTAAATCGGCTGACGTGAGGCCAGGACCTCCACACACCACCACTCCACCATCTCACCCCTAAGGGACACCTGTGGAACAATATCTGTGTTTAACACACTCCTGGACACACAAGCAGCTACCTTCAGGTCAAACCCACCAACGAAAACTGGTTTCCAGTAAGCATCTGCAAAAGCAATGTGGAAATAATCATGGTATACTCTTAATTTATCTCTTAAACGCTTTTCAAGATACTTTAACCAAAGCAGGCCTTATTTTCATCTCCAGGGAACAATTTGTAGCAATAATATTTAGCTATTACTTTTCCAAATTGCTCAATCTTTTTTGAACGAGTGTAATTTCAATTCCTTCTAGTGGCATTGATTTAAGTATGTAGTAACTCTTTTCTAAACATGCCTAATGCTTTTCTGAAACTTCAAGAACAATAACTATATAAATTCAACTACTATAATCATACTTATTTTATAAGGTTACATAAAACTGATCTGCAATTCTCTTTGAATTCAAGGTGCTGATTGCTGCTAACCAGGGCAGAAACTGCAGGGCAGCATTTCATGTTAGTGTGAAGGAGAGGAAGTACCTTAAAACTAAACTTCTATAAACAATACTCTCAAGGATTATTTGTTTTGTTTTCAAATGAATTCATTACTTCTGAAGATAAATATTTTTTTTCTAAACTGACTCTAAGGTTTATTGTGCCTGAAGTCCTACTGACTGACCATGCTGTAAGGTATTCCCATGTTTAATATGAAAAAAACCTAGCACCATCTCTGGCTGGAGACCTCACCAGGAAAATAAAGGCAGAACTAATGCTAACTGCTACCAACTCCACATTTTACCTTTCCTGCCATTTTAATTCACACCCATGTTTTGTTCAGAGATCACCAGTAACAGTTCCTTCTCACAAATCAGCAGTAATCCTCTTTTTCAAATCAGTAACTAAGCTCAGGTCTCAGCTTGGGGCTAGCCCCAGTACAATCAAAATCCTGCTGCCACACTCTTGAGTAGTCAAGAGAGCCCATAACAGGACAACCCTAATGAAGGAACCTTACTCATGACTTAATGAGGACTCATTTCATTTTCAAACTTCTCCCTCACTTCCAATCTCACTTCCAGTTCCAGAAATTTGGTATAAATACAAAAATATCATCTGCCAGGTGCACCACAATCTCCCCTCTTGCTCTGGGTTCTCAAAACCCACTCTTCTCCTCCATCTCCTACATTTAATTATGACTCACCATCACTTCCATACCTAGCCAGCAGCAGAAAATAGAGAGCATTCCAAGGGGTTAAAGCAACCACAGATGACAGCTATTGGAAAACCTTATTTAAAAGTGTGCCCCCTCCATTTACCACAGCAGCACTCCTTCCAACCAGGTACTGCAATCCCCTCCAGACCCAGGTGCATTAGCACCCATCAGCTGCAGCCAAGCTTGCTGCTGAGCCCTGAGATTGAATCCACTAAAGCAGGAAGATGGTGATCAGCACTAAAATCCTCCTTTTACTTCCTCAGTTCCCTTCTCCCTTGTCACCCCCAGCGATAGGGAGCAGCTCACGGCAGCACACTGAACTCTAACCCATCTTTCAAAATCACTTAAATCTCTCACAGCATGTCTGCACTCGTCAAAACTCAAGCAGAAGACTTTATTAAGAGAGAAGCAAAACCAGCTAGTCTTCTTGACCAGAAAAGAAGGCAATAAAAAATAACTATTCAAATCAGTGAAGCAATGCCAAGCCCTGTTTGGAACAAGAGGTAAACCTTCAAGTCTTTTCAGCTGAGTTGTGAGTATATCACATACAAAACTGTGCAAACTATTTAATTTTTTGAGCTCAGAGCACTTCAATTTGCATCTCCAGAAGTTCTGATTAATAGAAGAATGATATGACAGCGGTGTTTTCAACCACAACTTCTACTGTGGTCTAAATCATAAATTCCCATCTTCATAACAAAGTCCATTTTAGCAGAAAGTACAGAGAAGTTACTACAATTGTACACACAGGCACAATGTTAGAAATATACTCAAGCACACCATAATATTCCACCTAGAATTATAACTTCAAGCCTGGTAAAACCCAAGTAATTATCTTTCTTCTCTTCTGCTAGGCAAATTAGAGAGTATCCTCTATTTAGTCAAACCTGAGTTTGAAACCTCCAGTTTCTAGTTCTTTATGTGCTTTCAGAGCCTTATTGAAAATGTTTTCAATGCAACAGCCTAATTATATTGTATACACACACACAGAATCTAAGAATTATTCATAACTCATGGCAAAAATAAGTTTCATATAGGATGGATTTAAAAAATAGAAAAAATTTGTGATTCATTTAGGTGCAGCTCATCTATTCACAGAAAAGCAGTATTTTTAAAAATACTGCAACTTCCATTTTCTGTAATTAATTATATAGAACACATACAGTATGCTTGAGAATAAGCAACTAAGAATAAGCAACAAATCCTGTCTAATAAGGGAAAAAAAAAAAAAAGTTCTTAGAAACTGCACAACTTTTCTTCCAGAAAATCCTTTCATTTTAAGCACCTGGGATCTCTCCAATGGGCTTCCTACCCAAATGTAGCTAGAAGAAGGTGGCTGTACTATCTCTTGCTAGCTTTGAATGATCACAACCAAGGCTACAGTTAGGTACAAGGAGACAGTGTATTAAACTCCATGACAGAGAAAAATACGTGTGTTGTTCTGTAACGGGGTAGAGCAAAAAGAAAAGACCTTGTTGAATAGAAAGAGACTAAAATATGGCATCTTTTTTTGACTGGTTTAGCATATGGTGTAGATAGCATACATTAACAGTTCCCCAGCCAGGACTGCATCAAACCAACCAAAGTTTTAAACCATTTCATCTGAACACAAGGCTCTATCCATGTGCTTCTGCAAAACATTTCAAATAAATTAATTAAACTTTGCCAGTTCTCCTGTAGCAACCAACAGGTCTTCGTCTCTTCTCTTCTGTATTAATAATAATTGCATTGTTAAAAATACAATGGAAGTTTCAATAACTGAAAGAAATTTTTTTTATTATAAACCCCTCATACTTTTTTAAATATCGAGATGTCTGGACTGATAGAAGCTTGCAAGCATCAAAATAACAACGTTGTGTGTATACATATATGTATATATATATATACACACACACACTCTTACATATGAAACCCACGCTCCTGTTCTTAAAGCTATAACTACTGATCTTAAAGAAGTCTACCTCAGAGTCTTTGTATTTGGATTCTCAGACTGCTCTTGTATTCTGTGTGCTCTTTTTGATTCAGGAGAATAATTATATACACTTATACAATTGAAAATATGCCATTAAATAACATCATTTCTATTTTCTAGAAACAAGGGGCTTTGCTTTCCAAAGGAGAAATCCTCTGGCAGAGAGTCTTACAGCTGCTTTTACAGACCTTTTCCTAGAGAAACCCAGCTCCCAGCCATGTACAGAATAAAGCCCCAGCACACAACAGTGGGACAAAGGACTGCACAGACAAATTGGTCACACACAGCACCTACACCTGGGCACTGAGCTGCTCCACCAGCCAGGCTGCAGGGAGAATTCCCAGGGAAGATCCTGGTCTATATATGGTGAGTTCAGATGCACAGAGGTCATGAACTTTCACTGGTTAAGAGGACACAGAGCGAGCTGTACCAGCTGCAAAGACCGACAGAGCTGCCAGGACCTTTGCTGTCCCCCGGACAGGCAGCGTGTCCCACACACAGCCCCCAGCTCCTGTAAAACCAAAGGGGGGAATCAAAGCTTTGCTTTATTTTCATGCATTAGCAATGAAGAAAAGGGAAAGGCAATAAACCTGTTCATGTAGGCCTCAAATTAAAAACCAGACTGTTTATATGAGTAGATGTAATAAATCCCATGACTATAAGGTAGATGATGGGACACAAACACAGCACATACAGGGAGGGATTGGACTCTCACAGCTTTTGGAAATCACACATTGGCTCACCCTCAGCTACGCCAAACTTCTGTTCCAAGTCCACATGCGTGGACTTCATCAGGAGGTTTGCCTCACACAGTAAAATTTAGCCTTAATAACATTTTATTTCACTGGATGACTCACACACCTACTCTTCTGATTTTTTAAAAGGCTGATGTCATTTCAGTCTGTTCTTCTACACACATTGCAGGTTGTTGTATTAGGAATGCAGCTCCCTTTCATCAAGAAAAAGTGAAATGCAAAAATTAGCAATAAAGTAAAATTTTGCCATTTGAAAAAAGAAATATTTTAGCCAGCTTAGAGATAGTGGGAATCCTCCTTACCCTGAGAAGAAAGCTTTCTTAAATGTCAGCTTTGTGCAAACCAAACTTCAAGTAAAAACGTCAGCTTACTCAAAGCTTTTCCTTGATCCAAAGCTTTTCTAGAAGAGACTTCAGTGTCAGCGATTAAGACATGCAACATCTGTGTCGAAAAAGCTGCAGCTTTATGGAAAGCTCTGCAGAGCTTTCTGCCTTGGAGGACCTTGCTGCCAGTCCTCCCTCCTCCCAGCTGAGCATCCCTGTGCCATGGAGACTCCCTCTCCTTGAAACAGCCCCCACAGGCATTTTAGGAAGTATTTTTAACAAAAGCTATCCCTTTCATTACAGTGTTGAGGGGAAAAAATTACTTCTTTTCACATAACAAAAAAATGTGTTCACTAGCTAATTCTATCACAACCACAGTTGTTTCAAAACTAATTTAGCTTTAGGAAAAAAAAGATAATTTAAACTGCCTTGGACTCAAAAACTTTTAGAATCATAAAGCTTGTATAAAACATTCTTTTTGGACTATCTACATCAGGTGAGTTTAAACATAATACTGTAATAACCAAACAATCTCCTAAAATATAAAGACAAGGGAAAAAAGTACACATTCTCTGGAACTCCAGAGCTTTTCATGCTTCCTGTGAGAAGTACAACCTTGTTGCACAATACAATAGAACATATTCAAGCTGTTCTCTGCACTGGTCTGCAAAGTAAGAGTAAAAGCAGACACACTTATGCTGCTAATTCAGAAGAAGCCATATCTTCTAAATTAAATCAATTTGAATTTAGCACACTGATGTTTTAAAGTGGTAATTTATAACCTCATATGATAATTCTAACAAAATTTAACTTTGAATTTTACATCAGACTTTTCTGGATAACTCATTGTTTTGAGTTTTCTAATTAAAAGTAAGACTTCCTTGAAATTTTTAGTAGTTTAGCACTTGTCCTTTGATAAGCTACAAGCTACTTTCAAGATTTACAGGAAAAAAGTCATGTTTTCAAAACAGCTATTCTTCAAAACACCAAACAAACAAACTAAAAAATTGTGTTTAAGGTTTCATTCTCACATATGTTCAGAAGACACATGTTCCACTGAAACAATTAAGTCAATATAGAAATGACAGATATCAGTCAGTTCAGACAGTTCCATAAATAATTACAACTGCATTTATCACTCTGCACAGAGATATATATTCAGGATGAAAAATCTGGACTTGGTCACAACCAAAAAAGTGTTTGCATTTTTATTCCCACCACCATGACAATCCAGTAGGGTAAAAAAGAAAAGTTATATTTTCTTTAGGATTTTCAGACCTCAGATATTAGACAGGTAGGTGCAAAGCTTTATTCTGAGCTCACCTTTTCAGTGAGCAGCAAAGGCAGGTGAGTTATTGAACAATGTGCAGAGGAGCAGGGTGGGGCGTGCACCCGCAGGTGAGCAGCGCGCGGGATGCGGTGACGCACCGGGGAAGCTCCCGCCACCTCCTCCTCCACCCACCTTGTCCTGACACTACCACAGCAGCCAAGGATTCCAGCAGGAACCAGAGTCCTGCTTTGCCAGAGATGGGCCATCTGCTTCAGAAAACTCAGCAGCTCATAGCTGATCCAGTTGAAATTTCACTGAAGTACCTCAGCAGATTTCCTGAAATTCGTTTTATTATTTCCAGAGAAAAGTGTGGACAGGGGTGTTCCCCAAGTAGGAGGTAACCATAAGCTGTCAGTGCTAATTTAGCTACTTTTAATTCTGGAACACCCAGCCTATTTTGGTGCAAGTTTAATTAAATGAGAAGCACTTTCCACTCCCCTGATAGGAGTTAAGTACAGCCTTCATGCCTCTTACACTGCTTGCACTGTGTGGCAGAAGGGCTCTTCTCCTTTGCCTCCCTCTGCCTGGTTGCTTCTGAAGCTAAAAAAAGAATATAAAAGGGGGCTTCAGACCAGAAAGAAATGTTAGTATATTCTAACCAGCAGCAAAACAATTTTTGGGAAAATTACACAAATCCCTTAGAGACTCTGGGGCTTTGTCCCACACCAAGAAGGCTTAAGAGTCTAAATTACATGGATGAAGCATGGGCTAGCTACAGCAAGCAGGAGGGAGGGCACAGGATCAGTTCAGTGGGTGATGTTCATCCATCTTTTGAAGATGTGCAGAAGAAGCTCTAAGCACAGCACAGAAATGTTATAGGAAAAAAATAAAAAAAGGAGGGCGCAGGAAGAACTTAGACTTTGTCATTTCTAACAGATCTCCATCCTCTAAAAGAAAAACTCATTATCATTTCAGCCAAACTCTGGAAAATACAGTTTGCCTTTGGACTACAACTTGCAGTTCAAACTTTCACAGGGCAGACCAGAAACAGTGGAATAATGACCATTCTGTGCAATTACCTTGTATTTAGCTTTAGATTATTTCTGCCTACATAGGTTTCTCTTGTTTCAGTCTTACAGGCAAAAGGAAAAGGTTATTTGAGACTTCTGTTTCTGACATTCTCTTTTGATTACAGACTTAATCCAAAAGAGACTATCCTGAAAGGCCGAGACAAACGTGGAACCGCATAATTGGTCTGGCTCAAGTGGCACTGAAGTCAGGAGAAAGCATCCCCAACCCCAGAGAGATTCAGTCTGTGCTGAAAGCCACATTAAACTCTGTTTACTGTTTGCCTGAAAAGCCATATACATATGCTACAGGAATGTTTTGCCAAGCTCGAGCTGTGATGGTAGATATACTATAAAAAGCCCTAGTCTTCTGCCAAGATGTGTATAGCACATCTGCATTTTTTTTTCTTGCTCACTCTCAGAAAACGTTTTAACTTGGCATAGAGCATCACGTTTTATTCTGGTGAAATTCTTGCGAGAAGCACTTGGGAAGCAAAGCAAATAAATGAAGTTCAGAAATGCATTTGATTCCTAACCCATGAAACATGCAAAGAGGAAAATTGTCATTTTGCTATAAAGCAGGCACTGTGCTATGACACAGGGCAGTTGGCACATATGCATAAATAGTGAAAGTGTGTCATAATATGAAAGACATCCCTACAACAGCCAGCTCATTAGTTTATACAACCTCCTCCTTCAGCAGACAAGAGCAGATTTGGTTTATATCAGAGAACAACTAGAAGAAAATTCTCAAACAAATTGCACATGACTTCAAGGAAAGAAAGGATAAATAAAGGAATTTCAGTATAATAGTATTACTAGAAGTTTTGCTCAGCTACAACATGCAGGACAGAAACAACTGGAAGTCATATATTTTATTCCCCAGCACAATAGTACTTCCTGCCTGTGAAAAAACACCACTGCCAAGATCTAAGCAACCCATCACGGTTCTGTTCCTGCTTATCTTGATAAAAGAGTTTTATTTACTGTAGTTAAATTAATATTGGAAAATGTTTCATTTTCAAAAAAAAAATCTAGATTAAAATTATTCTGTAATTCATGATACACATTTTTTTTTCAGCAGCTTTCAGAAAGGAGAAGGGAGAACCATCGCACACGTAATAATCTAGTATTTACCTATTCAGTCTTCAAAATAAAATTCTAAAGCTGGCATACTTGGGGCAATCTCTTCATGCCCTGCCACCACCTGCAGAGGTCTGGCCCTCAGCAGCATGGGTGACTGTAGGGATGGGGTAGAGGAGCAGGACTGCCCCAAGCCAGGGGCAGGGCAGAGGTGGCTGACAGGCAGCACCAGGAATCACATTCCCCTTGGAACAGCACGGCATCAGCAAGGCACAAAACAGGAGCCAGAGCTTGCTGGACACAGCTCTCCACCCACCTGGTGCTGACCCACAGCCAGTGTGACCTGCCCCAGGGATGCTGTCACCAGTGACCTCTGGCAATAAAGAATGCTAAGCAAGCCCATGTGCCCAGGCCTCCCCAAGCTCTCTCCTACATCCCTCAGTACAGCCTGGGTCGTTCTTTTTGCCATTTCTTCTCTCCTTAATTGACTTTCACAAGGTCTGCAAGTAAGCAGTTCCCAAATGCTGCCTCTGCAGCAATGCAAAGCACAGCAGGGAAAACAGGGTGGGGACAGAAACACCAGCAGTAGCACTGCCTCACATTTGCTTCAGCAGCTATAAAATAACCTCAAATTCAACTCACAGGCCACTCTGGCCAACAGTACCAACAACCCTTGATCTGCTGGACGGCAACTCCTCTCTCCAGAGCCAGCTCCTGGCACCTCAGGTAAACAAAACCAACAGGGCACAGAGGCCTCCTCCATTTCACCAAGGACTGGCACTGAACACACAGGGGAGGACAGGAGGCTCACTAGACAAATTCATTGTAGGTTGGCAAAGGATAACATTTTTCTTTTTTTTTCCCAGCTTCCTCACCTTTCTTACTGGGGGGAAAAAAAAAAAAAAAAGTCTAAGTTATGAAGGTTTTCCAAGCCCTCTGCCAAGCAAGGTTTACAACCACACAGACCAAGGAAAAGATACCATAGCAGAAATCATGGCTCCGTAGTGTCTGTCTCTGGGGCAGGAAAAAGCCCATATGCCACAGCCACCATAAACCAGGAAACCACAGATAACCAGGCCACAAGCAGTCTTCAACATCCTCACAAATACACTGCCCAAACACTGAGCTGCTGCTGAGCAGCCATTTCTGTACATTAAATCCCCCCTGTGTATATGAGAGAACAAGAGGAGTTATTCCCAGCATAATGCACTCTTGAGGCTTGAAGCATGGACCAGCTCCTTACATATCATTACTGGAAGGCAAGAAATGCAGAGGGGAAGGCATCCTCCTGTGGCTTAAGGAAGTTCAATCTGCAGTCATGTGCACCAAGTTATTTCAATGATCCTTAAGACAAAGCATCCCCCAACCATGCCAGCTCCAAAACTCCCTCTCCTGCCAACACCACTGCCCAAAATGTTCACACCTGCAACAGTCTCTTGGTATTCCCCAAACACGTACCAAAGGGCTTCAGCATCAGTGTCACTTCACACCAAGCCCCTCAAACATTCTAACCAGCTCCTGTGAAGCCTTGACCATCTGGCAAACAGGCATTACACCAAAAAAGTAACTATTTACTATAGTAAACTACATTTTGCAAGACTTCTGGCAGGAGAACACTAAGTTTCTCTGGTAACTTACTCATTTTGTTGATATTGAACCTTCTTAAACAGTAAGGAAAACTAAAACTAAAATGCACAAAATCATAAATAGCAGTCACTTCTACAAAATGATGCATCTGTCCTCAAAGAAACACAGGAATTTTTTGTTGGTTTTGTTCTGGGTTTTTTTTTGTTATTGTTGTTTTTAATTGTTTGTTTTGGGTTCTTTGGTAAAGGTATTAGAAAGCAAGAAAATCAAATGTCAAATGACAGCGATGGGAAGTGAATCTGTGGACAAAGCAATTAAAATACTTTGTCTGTTTTGCTTCAACTTTTAAGAGTATTACTAACATGACGTTCTCTGTATGCGCAAGTTATAAAGCTAATTACACAAAATGCTTCGCAAAAAATGTCTGATTTACTGGAGTCTTTCAAATAGGAAAGGTTAGCTAGAGAGATATCTATTGGTGCATTAAAATGTAGGCACTGCTGCACAGTGTAGACAGCTGCTCCATACCCAAGAATTTAGCTGCTACGTCATGTTTACAACAACCACAACAAAAATGACAAAAACCAAAATGAATGTAAATCAGCTCCTTCGATTATCTGAATTCACTGCTAAAAAACCATATTCTATTGAAAATTATTTTGCATTAAGCTGTATTTCACATTGCACCCCAGTCCAGTCACTCAAAACCAGCAAGAAACCCAGCAGGGCCAAGGCACTGTTCCCCTTGTCATGATGCATTCATGAGTATCCAATCTGGACTTTGGCTCTTGTCTGGTTTTCTGGTCTTAAAACCTTCTGCAGACTACTTTTATTTTTTTAAATAACCATACTGCATATCTCATTTTGTTTGTAACACCCAGAGTTGCTGGACTGTGAATACAAACACACCTCACTGCAAATGCAGTTTGAAGTATGGCAGCAAGGTTGAGTAAAGGAAATTTAAACATGGGTGACAGTAAGTTGTTCTGTTCTTCCAATTCCCTTCTCCTCTCCCAGGTGTTTTCTTTAGAATAAAACTATTCCTTTGATTAAAAATCTGGTGCATCCATATATCCTAGTTACATGTATAAGCCTTCCACTACATCCTGACTCAGGTTTGTTTTCACTAGCTTGACTTTTAAACAAGCTCAGCTGTTTTGGTTTTTTAAAGCTTATGATTAAGCAATTCTTCTTGCAGGAATCAATGCTGTGCATTACACTTAAGTAGGCTCAAGGCTTCCCTTCCTCGTGTCCCTCAGTGTACATTTATACTTCCCAGAGTATTATTTCCAGTGCAGAGCTTTAGGAAAGGAAACACAGACAGACTGTGTTCAGAACTGGTGCCAGAAACCTTCCACAACGCACTGCAAAAAGGGCTCTGCAACAGCCACATGCACTCTGCACTCTCTCCCATATTCAGCATATTCCTGCCTCCATTAAAAACTATATCATGCACTTCCTAACACACTGAAGTACATGCAAACAATTTGCTTTCTCAGTATTTTTTTTTTCATTTATTAAGACTGAAAGAAGTTCATATGTCTAAAATAAAAATTATGGGCAAGCCTCACCCATCTTGTCTGGAAAGAATATGGTTTCTTTATTTGAGAGGGAAAATAAAATACGAATACAGTGGGAACAGAGGGTATGGGCAATATGTGTGGGGATAGGCTGGGGTTTCTTTTGGGTGTTGTTTTTTCATTTGTGTTTTTCTTTAACCTCCTCTTGTTGTTCTGCTGGAAAGATTTTTTTTAACTTCACAGCTATCCTGAAGTATCAGAAAATTTAGGAGCAAATCAGATTTTCTTTTCAAGAACAGTACTTGGACAGTAGACTTGGGAATACCTACTTTTCATTTCAAAGTGCATTTAGCATAATGCTGTATTTATATAGTAAGAATTGCCTCTCAAGAACTCTAGAGAGCTCTGTTCTAACAAAGTGGGCAGGATGCTTAGTGCTTTCTTTCTACTAGTTACAGGGTGCATTGGGAATACTGCTGACGGAAAATTTGGAGCAATACTCTCACTTTTATGACCTCAAGTGAGAATTTTGCAATATAAGCAAAATATCCCAAAGCAATTTTTCACGAAATCCTGTGCCTTCAAATAACTTACAAAAGCTTCAATTTTTATAACTAGTGTTTATCTTCTCTGTTAATGACGTGGCCATAGTTACGAAACAGATACAGTACCAGTGCAGAAGCACAAGTGATGCTCACAACACATCACAAACTTTAAAAGAACACCAATGCCACCTGCCACCAATACAAATACTCTTGAGTGCTGTGGTGACTCCCAGCAGCACAGCCCAGCAGGGAGATGGGTGCAGTGCAGGACAGGTAAGGTAAGGGAGCACTGCTGGGACTGTCACTGCCCAACACGCTGTGCCCAGGGAAGCTGCAGGGGCCACAGCCACAAATGGACCCACTGCAGTGCACAGGACCCCAGAGAAGACAATGCAGCACTCAGCAAGCCTTCCCTGAGCCTCTGCAAGCCTTCCCTGAGCCTCTGCAACCCTTCCCTGAGCCTCTGCAACCCTTCCCTGAGCCTCTGCAAGCCTTCCCTGAGCCTCTGCAAGCATCTGTGCTGCAAGACAGTCCCTTAGTCACTGGGTAGTCAACAGAAACTGTGTTGCAGTGGGATCACTGGCACAGGACTCTCCACCAAGCTGTCCATAACAAAGCAGTGAAGCCCACACAAGGGTAACCTTCACACTCTCATTATCTGTCCCCACGGGATTCAAATGAGCTTCTGTAATTACCTGTAAACCTTGACATACAGTAAAACCTCTGGTAAAACAAACCATACTACTCCATGGAAAGGATTTACCAATTTTTGGGTTTTCCTGAATAAAAAAAAAAAATTAAAATACAGAAAATTGTCTCCAAGTTTTTCGGTGGTTGAAATAGCAATCTCCTCCCAGCCTAAGGTAACTACAGAGTCCACTGGAAAAAAAAGTCACATTTGAAAAGTCTTTTTACAACAGTTGATTTTATACCAAAGTATTTTAGCAGCAAAATCTTGAAATTTTTCATGAACAGTAGAAACCCCTGCAGGTAACTACACAAACAGTGAGACTGCCTCAAAGAAATTAGCAGTGAAATTGAATGCAATTGTTTACAATTAATCAATAAATTAATGTATTGATTGAGATGAAGGCAAAGCATCCCAGTTCCAGGCAGGATGGGGAGCGGCCCCACCTTTCAGATGCTGTGTGTGCATTCCAGTGGGACCATGCAAGGAAACCCCTTCTCCCCCCCTGGAGAGGGGCAGTCACTACCATGCACTGCTGAGAGATGGGCAACACCCCCCTGGAAAACAGCAGGTTTTTACATCATAGCAGACCATTTACAGATCCAGCAATGACACATTTTGGTGTCATTTGTTGAGTCTGACATGCAGCAGCATAAATAGTGGAAGAGAGGCTTCTGCAGCTGCATATCCTCTGCACTGTCCCTTCAGTACTTCTTCCATTTTCAGCTATATCATTTAGGTAACATAATACCTGTAGCAAAATAAAACATTTTGTCTCTGTCCTTCATGATTTTATTTTTAAATCAATTTACAAAGCAAGAAGAAGGGAACATGGAAGCTAAGCCAATGCAGCAATGCAAAAGCAATGAGACATTCACCTCAGGGAAATTGTTTTCTACTGAAACAAGACACAAGCTTCTTTTTGTTGTTGTCAAAGAATTAACTAGAGAACATGCCAATAATTTATAAGGAAGTAGACATGAGCACAAATGATGGGAGGAGGGGAAGCTCTACTAGCTTCTGTGCTGCAGAAAGGCAGAAGACAGTGATGGGCAAAACCTAGAAATTGTTGCTCCAATATTTGTTAAAAGAATTACAGATGGCTAACACACTGCTCAAATTTGGAAAAACCTCTATATATTCCTCCTGTTGATTTCACTGGAGTCTGTAGGTCCACAGTATTTGAAATAAGAGTGCCAGCATTCTGCTGTCCCAGTTTTTCCTTTGTGTAGAAAGAGGAATGTGAATATCAAGCATTCTCATTAACTAGGGGAGGGGAAATAAGTGTGCTAGTGTTTAAATACAGAAAAATGTTGCCAGCATGCATTAGGTGTTATGCCCTCACTACTAAAATGTGAATCAAATGAAACAAAGAGATGCCTGAAGGGAAGGACAGTCTTTCTTAATGATAATTTCTGGTCATGATTTTTTTTGAGTTACCCCCAGCAGCACCAGCATGGTAACCCCTTCAAAAGCTCAAGGAGGACTTGAATTCACTGCATGCTGCCTTCAGCTACAAGTTCAATCTGGCATACATATTCAGGCAACTTTTGCTTTCTTTCAGCTCTCCCATGATTACAAACAAACTCGCAGTTCTCAAACATTTCCCTTCCTGGTTCCTATCTCTTTCTTCATACACAACACAAATGCTTCTTCAGTCACACTCCTTGAAGACAGACTGCTCTCCCTTCCCCCAGCCCTCTCCAGTGAATTCTTAAGCAAAAGCAAAAAGAAAAAAAAAATCTTTCACAACTGTTTTTCTCACTAATTTTGTCCAAAGGCTACAGAAGTTTCTGGTCCACTTCAAAGTGTTGCTGGCAGGGCCATAACTGAACCTTCTTCCCTGTTCAGTACAGGCATTACCAGGAGGATGATTATCCTTGGCCTTATTATTCCTTGCCTCTGGCTACCCTTCTCCATTTGGGAGCTAACCTACTTGTTCATCAGGTTCTTCCCCATTCTTGCCACTGCTGACATTTTCCAAAGCTTCTCCTACAGCGACCACTTGCTTGCCTCACCCAAAAAGTTCCATTTTGGCTCCAGTGCATTCTCAGCAGAAGGCTCTTCCCCCCTGCAAGCAATGTCCCCACAGCCCTGGGGGACAGCCAAGCACAAGCTCCCCCCCATGTCCATTAAGGAGAGAAGAGCTGCTGCTTCTACCGAAGTCAACACCTCAGCTTGCAATGGGCTCCAAGCACAAGTGAAAAATCAACATGAGTCTTGTTTCAGGATCACAAAACATGCTTAGGATGACAAATGCATACAGCCTAAAACTGCTACCGATTTCACCATCAGTGATGGCATCTATTAAAAAAAAAAAAAAAAACACCAAACCACAACACCAACCACCACCAGACCCCCCAAAAACTGAGAATCCCTCACACTCCAGCTACCCACTGGTTCTGCAACTTTACTCCATTTCACAAAGCGATATCAGTTTTTAAAGCACTATTCAAAACTCTGGCTATAGGGCTGAAAAGGCACAAGAACATTCCAAATAAGGAGGAACTGTGGGAATGAGAAAGACAAAACTTATGGTTATTACAGGCAACTGTTCACTAACCTGCCTGATGAAGTATGAAATTACTCCTAACAGTTTTTCAGAGTTTCCCTATGTTGCTTTTTCCAAAAAAACAATATTTTAAGTTGCAGTAGAATAAGCAACACCTGAATGCAATCTAATTTAAAGAAATGCAGTTGAAAGAGATAATGCATTTTCCCTGGAAGAATTCCTTTTTTTGACCAGTGTTAATACTGGTACATATTTTTACAATGCTAGATAGCCCTATTTCTTTCACTCAGATACCAGCAACTAATGAGCACAGATATTCTAAATAGTTCACAGTAAAATTCTATGTTGAACATCCACCATGCAGAACATAAAAGATTTTAGAGCAGTCTGGTTTAAGGCTGGGAGTTTCTAATTTGAATACTTCATTTCAAACCACTATTAACGTCAAGACGTTCAAAGCCCACTTGTATCAGCCTGGCAATGTTGGCACAGCAGGACTTTCAAGAACCTCAAATTTGTGCAAATGTCTGAAGTGAATACTCTGACAAATTAAAAACTTCAAGGAAGTAAGTAATAAACTAGAAATTTTAGGATTTACCTGGTGTGAACTCTCATGCTAGCAAGGCCTGACCAGGCAAGCTCTGTGCACTGAGAAGGTGCTCAGGTTTTTGTCCTGAATGCACCAACCCAGCTGCTTCAGAGGTCACTGCAGATGGCAAAGCATCTTCTACCTTTCAACACAATTTGGCTGAACCAAGGGATTCTCTGACACTTCAGCACTAACTCACCACATCCAGATTTACTGTTTCATGGGAACTGCTGTTCATGATACCTTGTATTTGTTCACACTAGACAGAGATAAAATGCTGAGAATTCTCACCTGGATTCACAGAAACAAGCTTTCCCAGCTGTGAAGCATCTTTTTAAAGTACAAGAGCAGCTCCAAATCAAAAATCTAATGGTGTCATCAGCACATAAGAAGCTCCTCTGGCTCCACAACATGTTAACAACACTGTACTTGAATTTCAGTACATGCAAGTGTAAGCATCAGGGTTCACCAGGAAAGGTTGGGAAAATGCCACGTGGAAACTGAGGAAGAACTGGCAAAGCTCACAGGGCTCTGCACTGAGGAGCAGATTTGCTTTACAATACTCACTCTCCTCCCAAGTTCCCAGTGCCCACCATCACCTGCTCTTCCTCTGCCAACCCAACAAACACTCACTTAAATACTGCAGGGAAAAACACTGGGTAAGAGCTACACTGAGAAAAACAGTAATACCAGCAATAATAGACCAGTGATACACAGCAGGGAATTACTAAGGGTTTTTACACTGAGAAGCAGTGAAGAAACAAAAGGTTTCCCTGGTAAGATACCAGTATCTAGTTCTGAGAAACAAACTGGATAGCTGGATCTTGTGGAAGTTTCTCCTGATTTAAAAAAAAAAAAAAAAAAGTCTTTCTAAACAGATTTTATGATCACTAGGTTAAGAAACATTAGTTTGGAGAAGGGTTTTTCATTGCTTGCATAAACAAGGACATGACTTGCAAAGCAAGCAAGAGAAAAATATTTTCATACTCCATATGAATATTCCATATTCCTCTCACTTCAACACCAAACACCTCTGGTAGTTAAATCAGTTTCAGCAGAGGAGCTAGGTTTAGGCAGCCTTGAAACAATTCTCAGTATTTTGCTGAGCAATGGCAAGCAGTAAATATTATAACAATAGGGATTACAAAAATCTCAGTTCAAGAACCCCAGAAGTGTTTGAAGCTGCTGATGCCTGCCCATCCTGAACTGGAAACATTATCCTTCAAGACTGCAAATGACCTCTCTGTACATCTGCACCCAACATGCTGTGACAACCTGTTTGTGTGTGATAGTGTTCATGCTATGAAATGAACATGGGTAAACTTCTACTGCCAAATTTACCAACACTGGCAAGCTGTTAACATCAACTTTACTCCAAAACAGTGCAAGTAATTGCCTGCAAATTTTAGACCTTTGTAACAGGCTGTCTGTAGATTAGTGTTACCTGACATTGACTACTTCCATAAGGGCATTCCACTACATACTTCATTTTTTAAATAACATATAAATTGCCAAACAATAGTCTTTGTTTGCCCCAACACACAATACAACAACTCCATACTTGCAGGAACAACTGCTTTCTGCTTATACTTTTTAATTAGAGTTACAAAATGTTTAGAATAGAAGGAACAATGGCCCTGATTCCTTTTCAAACAGCTTCTAGATGTGCTGCAACATGCCTGTGTATCTGATTGACACCACTTGTCACTACACAGAACTGGTGACACAACCCTGGTACTTCTCTTGCACTTTCTCCAGGGTTCCTAATATTTTTACTTCACATCTCATCTGTAAGAGTAAAGCATGTGCAAAACCTATTTACCCCTATGTGATCAACACTTAGCTGTCTGCTTTAAAGTTGCAGAAAGAGCAGGGATACTGATCTTAAACACAATTCAGTATATTATTTGGTTGAAATAACCAATGTTAAATTATGTACTGTAACATGTAAAAAGTGTGAAGTTTTATACAACTTGGAAGCAGTAAGAGAGAAAAAATAGATTATAGATATGAACAGGAATTTATGTTCCTTTCCTTTAAATCTATGGGTTTGGAAAGTTTTTCTGAGCTTATTTAGAAAAATATATGCATGATTTCTATAAAAAATTTGAAGTTGCTGACCTTAAAAAAAAAATCATTAAATTATTGATGGAACAGGAGTAAATGCCTTAAGTGGGAAAAGCTGGGGTGTGCCAATTCCTCTTCCCAAGAACAGATACAAAGAAGCTTTTCTCAACATGGCTCAGCTCCATGGAGTTAAGCAGTCCCCAGATAAGAGGGAAGTCTTTACCTCAGGAATGAGTTAATGAGCACAATCTCATACAGACATTGTCTGCCTCTCACACCATCCTGCAGGGCATCAACATTTCCATCCCATGTGAAGACAGTGCAGCCTAACTATGGCCACACAGTGAGCTAGCAGTGGTTTCCAGGGAGGTAGCTGTGGTTTTGCCTTCCATATATTCACTTTTACACACAGCAGCCACTCAGCGAGATCACACCCTAGTGTAAAAGTGGCCTGTGACAAATGGACACACTGGGACCCACCTGGGCCACCTGGACAGTCCACACTGGAAATGTGTGTGCCAAAGTGATTGCAGCATGCTGCAGGCAGCTCCTGAACTCTAAAACTGAGCTATTTTACATGGCTACTTCAGGACAGGGGAATCACACCTTAAAGACATGTATTTCTCTGCACTGCCTCTAAACAGAGTTTGTGCAGACTCCAATCTTGTAGATTAACAGTCAGGCTACATCAACTCTGCCCTACACATCAAACTTAACCAAGGTCAAGGGGAGGAAGATAACCTAAGTTTGAGGATATCAATTTCTAGTATCAATAAGAGCAGCAATTAGAGATTTGTGCATAGTCTCTGTGTAAAACAACAGCATTTAATACAAGAAATGGTGCTACAAAAGTGTCTTAAACCATCCACAAGAAGCTGACAGTTAGACAGACCAACCCAGGTAAGTCTCCCAAACTGGGCTTTAATTCTCAGTATAGAATATGAAACAAAACCAAGGGTAAGGGTTTTGGAGATAGCAACATACACAGCTAGATGCAACAGCTCTCACATACTCTGACGTTAAATGTCATAGTGGCAAACTCTCTGTGGCTAAACCTTGACAAGTACAAGCCTTTTCAATGAAAATTCAGTATCTTTATTCTCCTTGTCCATGCAAATGTGACCTTTGTGTTCTTCCTCACAGACACCATGGTACACACCCACAGCTAAGTGTGAGTATCTAAGTTGGACATATTCTCTCAATACACGTGAAGCTTCAGGGCTGTGCTCAGAGTCCACACACACTCCATCCTGTGAGCAGGGCAGGGTGGCTGCCTGACTCACCTGCCATCCCAGCTGATTCACTGTTCCATTTATTGTTCCTTCCAACTGCAAGAGACACCTTTAACCAGCAGCACGTAGTAAAGATCATGAGATATGACAGTACTCTATTACAATAAATGACATCAAAATTTGTTCTATTACATTTTTTTAGCTCGTGAATGCTAAAAAAGCATCATTTCTTGTGTAAAAAACAATCACCAAACAACAAAAAAATCATGTTCAGATTTTCTGTTATTTCTTTTGCCCTTGAAAACAGGTATCTGAATCACTAACACCATTCACCAGTGAATGGGCTACTCTCTAAGAGTTTTAGTATTTGTAAGCCCTAAGCCACAAAGGCAAAGACACTCCAAAAAGCACACGCATTGCTCAGGAGTATGAACAGGGTTCAGCAGAACTACAGAAAGCAAAACTCTGAAGATAAGTTACTGGTTTACATCATTGTGGTTTTCTTTTGCTAGAAAGGAATCCAGCAGACCCTTACAATCATGCAATTTATCAGCAACTGAAGAGCAGCCCCCTCCCTTGGGAACCACATTCCCCTGACTGCCAGACTGCAGAAATCTCAACCTTTGTCCATGAGGGGAAGCAGGCTACCTACAGCAACTGTTGTCAGATCACTCCAAAATGAAACTTCATGCTCATCCCAAACTACTACAGAGGGTCTTCTGAATGACTGAGTAGTTCCATGTACCCCCACGAAAGAGAAATGTCACCCATGCAGAGGTTCTCTGTCACAGGAAAGCATTTCAGGGGGCCACTCCAAACAGATTCTGGAAACTTTAGGGGGTTTTGAGGACAAAACTCAAATTCTTTCTTGATAAAACAGCAACTAAACTCTACTTCATAACAATCTTTGTGTGAGTGACAATAAAAGAAATATCAGTGTAAATACAAACCCATAGAAGTTTCACCTCTGAACAAAAATTAAGCTAACTTAAGTAACTCCTCAAAATGTCAGTAACCTGACTCTCAGGATATGCACTTAACTCCTTAATTATAGACTCTGCTCCTGTAACTGAAATCCAATGAAATTCAATCCTGTGGTTATCCAGAAGATAAACCATTGCAAGATCAAATGGTGTCTCTTACTATTTTACCCTTTTTCTCTTCAGTTTTCCATATCATTTCTTTTTTTAGTTCAAAATATTTATCCAGAACAGGAAGGATTGTCATCACAGAGCCTGCAATTATCCATAGGTAAAGGAAAATTTGATTCATGGGGATCTCCAATGCAGAAAAGTTCAAAGATAATCTACTCCTGAAAACCCAACACCCACCACATCAGCTTGAACATACAAGGCCAAAAAGTCATGTTCTGTATTCAGACAAACTACAGTGCACATCCTCAACAGCAAGAGACCCGCTCAGCCGGGCATTTACCTATAAATGCACTGGCTTCAGCTTCACTTGAGTCCTTCCAAGGCCAGCAGAGCCAACCCTGGGAACCTCTCTGACAAGTGATCAGGAGGGGCTGTCACTCACTCAGGCAGGTCTCTCACTCATGGCAACTTTGGAACAGGTCAGGACAACACAGCAGTCCCCTCTGTCCCTGGATGTCACAATCACCCACGGAGTCATTCCCTCCACGAGCACGACCGCAGAGTGACCCAAGCGAGTGGCACTGGTGACATTCACCACTTCCAGGGAGTCCCTTACAGACACGAACTGCCCAACACCAATGCACCTTCTGCCTTCTCCTTCCCACCCCACTGCCTGCTGTAATCCCCAGTGATCCAGTCGTACCAAAGCCCCAGATGGTCCAGCTCTTGATCAGAGCTGGGAACTGCACGGGGTCACCTCCTGGGAACAAGGCCAGCCCTGCTCATGGTGGGAGCTGCCCTGCACAGATTTCATGACACTCTGTGTATCCAACTGCTGCTGCCTGAAAAAACTGCAAGTCACAAAAGTGCTAAATTTTAGCTCCAGAATTTTACAAGTAGCTCTATTGGCAGATCCCTTTGCCTGGACACAGTTCTGCTGATTTCAGGGTACTTCTACCCAGTTTCGAACCAAACTGATAACATAACACACCACAACAAAGTAACCATTACCCTGAGTGGCCTGGTACCATATCTACTCATTCCAAGATTCAAAAGTCTATTTACTAAGTTTGGCACTCTCACAGAGTACAGCAAAAGAAGGATTGAGACAATTTTCTTTTTCAGGTGCTCTACCTTCCAGTTTTCATATGTAAATATCAAATTCCAGACATGCAGCAGACTATTTTCTCCATTGATTCATAGAGCATCAACTATACAATGCTTGCAGAGTTTTTATGCTTTGTAGATGAGATACAGGGAAAATGTGAATAAGCTTTTTAGAACAGAAAAGCAGATAAGGTATTTCAGTGGCCAGTAGAGCTGGGATGACTCCTATTTATTATTTTGTACAAACATAGCTGAATGTTAACAGCCATGTCCATGCACTGTCCAAGTGTAACAAAAAGGAGGTACCAAAAAAAAAAGAGATTAAACAGTTTGCCCTGGACTGATAAAGCAGCAAGCAAATAGCACAATTGTATGGAAGCATGCTTGGTTTGTGAAAGCACAGTGCCCACTGCTACAATCAATTCCAGATGAAAGGGGGAAAAATTAAAAAAGAGAGGACAGAGAAAAAATGAGAACATTTTGCTTTCCACCTGGAAACATAAGTTTCAAAAAAGAAGAGTCCTTCAGGGTTTCTGATCCTCAGGATATTCCAGTTTCTCCTAGGAAAGAAGTTCAGTTGACTTGGATCACAGTCATGTTTGAGCAATCTGTAAATCAATGAACATACCTGATTTTATAGGCTTTGTACTTCAGTGAAAAGTACATAGATATATAATATAGACAATTATCAATTTCCATTTTTAACTAAATTATTTCCTCTACTTCACATTGCTCAGTTCAGGTTTGGGGTTTTTTTTCTAATATTGATTCTATATCCAGCTTGCTTGGCAATAAGCTCATCCAATGCATTTTCTGTCTGTTGTTGATGAAATGCTGACTATACACCCTCTTAACATTAAGTAAAAGGGTTTACATGAAAAAAGTATCACTAGCTCTTAAATAAATATTTTAAAGTTATTTAATGGTGCACAAATTCAATGTAATTGCAACCTGGGATAGAACAGAAACAGAAATAGCCTTTTAAGTCATTATCAGAGCAATCTTAATTTGGAAACATATCCCACTTAAAAGTACAGGGCAAACAAGAAAAGGAACATCTGCATTGGCAGAGCCCTACCACCATACATCCATTCATCACCACTCGCTGCAATTCAAATGTTTTCAATAAAACTCAACTTTTTGTTCAAAGTCCTGACTCAGTAGCCTCTGCAGGCTTTCCATGACAGTATTGCTGATAGCTTAAAAATCTGTGCATGTGAATCCCCCTCCGAGGGCGAGCTGGGGCGTGTGAGGACAGTGCAGGAGGGAGTCTGGAGATCACTGTGCTGCGATCACTCCTGCACACCAGGCACCCCTCTGTTTGCCACTGCATGCCCTAAGGAACAACCCATCCCATCACTTCATCAGCAACATTAATAGCACAATACAGAATTCTTTGATTACTGTTCTGGTATAGGGAATAGCCTGAGTTTAAAACAGCTAAAAAAGAACCTCCAAGACAGCCTAAAAGACAGCTAGCAGACAGCCCAAAAATAAAATAAAACATATACAGTACTAGTTTCCAAAGTACCATTATTTCTTTCCATAGCATCATTACATAACTCAGAAATGGAGGAAAACGAGGAAACCTTCTAAACTAGTATCTTTGATGTGCTTGCAGCATGTTCAAAAAAAGGGGACATTGTTGTGCAAAAATCAATTGCAAGAATCAGAAACAACACCAGAAGAAAACAACAGAGGCCAGAATGTAGTAGAACAGAACGAATTTCTCTGAAAAAGCCAGGAACAGAGATGCCATTGAACAGGTCAGGAACAGTTGTTTCCGAAGGCAGTAAAGGAAGCAAAGCATCAGCACTGTTACCTCCAGACTGCTACATCTAAATACAAGAAGCTTTCCTTTTCTCAGGGGCGCTCTACTGGAGAGAGCTGTCTAAAATAAGAGGGATATGTCAAAACAACAAGAAACACAAAATACTTCACGTAAATCATTAAGAGATACACTCTACAAGATTTCATGGAAATCTCTCAGGCTCTTCATGCCTTATAACAGCATGTTTATCAAAGCTGTACAGGTTCTAGAGGAAAAAGATGAAAAAAAGTCATCTAAAATTATTTCATAAATGCCCCAATTGCATAGTCCATCAGCCACACATCTGCAGAATGCTGGAGACAACACAATGATTATTACAGCTGTTAATAAAACCTGAAGGCTTCAACAAAAGCAGTATTAATAAATGGCAGTTATGCTGTAGCATGTTTTTTTAAAAGCTAAATCACATGCTAAATTCAAACTAATCATTTTAAAAGAACTGGTTAAGGGTGGAATTACGATCTGCAAAACCCCAATTTTAAGGGTTTATTATTACTATTATTTAATTTGTACTACAGCAAGCACTCCCCTGTTTGCTGTCTCTGGTCTTACTGCAGTCCTGCATGTTTCCTTATCCATAATATAGAGATCCTAATATGACATTATAATCATGAATGCCTACACCTAACAAGGGGGAAACATGCTTTCTTTAGCACTGTATGCAGAAGGGATTGAAAAGTTTTGGTAGACTGAGTTCCTTTCAAATCAGCATCTCTAGCACGGTAGTCTACAAGCTAAGTTGAGACCAAGGCAATTAACCCCATAAATCTAAAAAAAAAAAAACCATGCATAAGCATGGAGATGTTCTTTCCTACCAGCATCAGCTGAACACTGTCAGAGCATTTACCAACTACCCAGATTTCTAGGCCATGTCCACCTTATTTACAACACTTTGGTATTAGGAGAGGATTACAGAACTTCAAAGAGGGAAGAAAAATTAAAAAACAGATTTAAGTTCTACTGTCATGGATTAATATTCTCCCTTCTCCAATTTTCTCACATTTAAACCAGATACATCACTGACAGACCTCCTCTGGCTTCAGTATTTCAATTGAACTTTAAAAAAATCACTACTCATAAATCCTTTTAGATAGCTAAATTGAAGTCAAACATAAGCACTTCCTTTACATACATTCTAAGTTACAAACATTTAAACAATACTGGAATTAACACACCACACTGTCAAGGATAGATAGTATATGGAAGTTTCAACCCAAGCTGAAAAAAATTACTTAAGAAACAGACATTATTGAGCAGTTTAACATGATGGACTCCACACTTTTTTAAAATGAAGATGCTTTCTCTTCAACAGCTGATTACCACAAGCTACTCTCTTTTCAGCTTGGGAAGCTTGGTGTGTCTTTTCATACAGTGTCTGAGCTACAGGACAGGAGAAGGACTAAGTACAACAAGATTTTACCACATCCTTACTAGAGAGGAAAGACAGCCTTGCAATTAAGGAGTCAGCAGGTCAGCACTTTATTCCCAGCTCTGCTTGTGTGGTCCTGGATGAGGCAGCGAACTCCTGTGCCTCCTTTCTCTGTGCACCCTGCGGGGATAAATCCATACTTGCCAACCTCAGGCCATGACATTTGTTTGCCAGTTTTGTTTTTGAATGGAAATGTGGCAAAGCAAAGCCAAAAACTGCCCAGTTAAGAGGAGCCATCTCCTTGCAGATAGTTTAGGAGTTGCACGCTGTTATAACTGACAGGTGCATCCCAGCTTTGCTGCAGCACAGGCAATCAGTAAAGCAAAGTACTTTTCTCTTTCCTAAGGTCAAAGAAAGATGCAGAGAAAACCACAGAAGGCCTCTATGCCAGTACTCACTTGCTGCAATTAACGTTGTGCTGTTGTGAAATGCATTTAATGAGGTCCTTGCAGAGAATGAGCCACAGGAGTGCACAATGCTGCTCCCAGGTGAGCAATCCCATACCCCAGCATCTGTGTTTGGAATAAACCTACACAGCTTCCCAGTTAATGCAGGCCTGTCTTTGGGAAGCAGTGATAAAAAGGAGCCCAGTTCTGCTCTCTGCCCCTCTTTCACACCTGAAGAAGCAGGGCATTGATACATACATTTTCCTTCCCAAATCACAGCATCAGGGAAGTGCAACTAACTAGATATTTCCTGTATCTTCACCACAAGATTCAGCCAGTGCTTCTGAAAGGAACTGAAAGACACAGTAACTGTTTCCTAAATCCAAACCACAGCATTTTTAGTCTCTCCTGTTCACTTCTACATTTATCTCTCTATATAATTCAGGCTCCTGTGCACCAGGAAACTTGCTAAAATGGAGTAAGCAATAGTTTCCACAAAAAAGCACCTCTCAGTTTTTTACAATATATTGCTGGAGCCACATCGAACTTCTCTGAAGACACTCTTGACTTCTGAATTAGAGCTGAATCTTTTAACTGTGTAGGGACACAAAATGTTCAGTCTTTTCTAAAATCCTGCACAACTCGTATGCTTAACCTTACCACCATGTTAAAATTAGGCAACTTGAAGTAGTTCATTCTATATTGAAAGCAAGCTATAAAAACTATTCATCTACTAGTGGGGAATATACCATGGCAGCCCAACCACAGAGCAAATCAGAGCCTCTGCTCCCCTGCAGTAACAGAGCTGGTGCCTGCAATGGGACACAGCAGGTGAAACCCAGCACCAGTGAGTCTGGATACAGATGTGGAAATTCAACACCACGGCAGTGACCAGGGCAACAGTGTAAGTCATGACACAAAGGGGAAAGCCTTATTCATAGACTTCCATACCAAGCACAATATATATTAAAATCCATGCTTTAAAAAAATATAAATAAATAAGTGGCAGATTTTATTAGTTCAACTTCATCCTTCTGCAAATTTACTTTACATTTTTTTTAAATTACCCTGTTATTTTGTTTCTCCCTCATCCATTTAACAACATTCCCAAACCAGCAGAGCCTATCAAAGCTAAAAGCCTTGTCCTGCTGCTGCTGTATCACCAACATATGTTAGGAGCACTTAAATTGCAAGGCTGCAATCTGCTCTCTGAAGGAGGCTGGTAGCAGGTGTGACAGTCTGATCTGCAGAATGAACTATATATAAAGATGCAAGCAGTGGGGGGAAGGACTCCACAGCTTGGCTTTTACATATCATGCTGCATTTGTAGTCCTACTTATTCAGAAAGAGGGAGAGGGGAGTCACAAAGTTAAAACAGACAGACCTTGGCATCTTTGAGCTCACTGTTTGATTTCACAGCCCCTCCCTCTCAGCAAAGCAAGTGAGCAGCACCAGGCTGTCTCTGATTTGCTGTTCGTGCTGAGAAATGCACAATTTGCAATTGCAAATAACCAACCCTCTTATTTATTGCATCTAGGCACAGTGTATAAACCCAAAGCCATGGCTCTTCCCCAAAGGCTGGCTTCCCTAGCAGCCCATCAGGTGAAAGGCAGGCTGCAAAGGGCTGTTGATTATAAACTGAGTTCAGATCTCTGCTCCCTATCTCAGCTTCCACCTTACACTGAACACTAACACAAAACACAGGGTGAATTAGCACACTTAAGTTCAGAAGGAACAGTGTATTTTTTGAATAAAGTGACAGGAAAACTCTGAATTATAAACAGCATGTTTCTAAAACACTAAATAATTACAGAAAAACTATTATTTTTTATATTTCAATATCACACACAACTTTAATCCCCAAGAGTGATCAAGAAAAAAATGTGGACTCATCGTGTCTTAATTCTCTCTATTCACCATGTCTCTGGCATCCACCAATCATTGGAAACAAAGTCTTTCAGAAGGCAACAAAACACTGGCTCCCTGAATCAGAAGCAGCTTGTGAAGGCTGCTAGAGTTAAAGCAGTCTTTACACACTGCCTAATCACAGACATAATACATGGTCTTGTAAAGGGTAACACAGACCACCCGTAAAACCCATAAAATCTGCAACTTCTGTGCTGCCCAGAGAAGCTGTGGGTTCCCCATCCCTGGAAGGGTTCAAGGCCAGGTTGGATCAGGCTTTGAGCATCCTAGTCCAGTGGAAGGTGTCCTTGCCTGTGACAAGGGGACTGGAAGCAGGTGATCTTTAAGGTCCCCTCCAACACACACCACTCTATGATTCTATGAAAACAGGAAATACATCTTACAAAATTAGCTGTTATGATTTCCAGACTCCAAATAATTTAATAACTTTCACATAAAAGCAAATTTAAAAAGCCTTCTTTTTTATTTTGTTCTGATATGAGACCAAGCAAGTGCTGAACTATGAGGTAATTTAGAATAGACCATTTCATACTAATTGGTCTCAAGTACAGTGGACGGCTATGGTAAATATTGGGACTTTACCTGAGAAGAGTAGTATGCATGCATAAGCATTTACAGGTCCACCTTGACAGCATTTTTAGAAAGGGGACAACTATGTGGATCTATCTGATCACCCTGAACAGCCCCCAGGACAACACTAGAGCATTGCCCTAACCTTTCCTCAACCATTCAGCTCAGCAGTTCTCCCACGGGTCACCAACCACTGGGAAAACACCACCTCAAAAAGCAGATTTGGGCAAGTCTGAAATACACAATTGTGAAAAAAAATATTTTGAGAGAAGATTTAGGATACAGTTCCCTTCAGCAGATTGTTTAGACTTCTCCAGATGCTAAAAGGTAAACAGCAGTACATTCAAGCTAATTACCTCATATTCAGATATCAAAAGAATATTTAACTCAGCACAAATTAGCTTTTCATACAAACTAGCTCCCCTTCACTGCTGCTTCCATTCCTCAGCTAGGGAATTTCAACAGCAAAAGAAACTTCTTACCTCCACAGAGAGAGGACCAGGAGCTTTTTCAGCTAAATATTTCATAAACACCAAAAGATACAATACAGGATGTTCATTACCTGTGGCTTCCAATTTAGCAGGGGCTTCAAGCTACCAACAGCTATTTTATGGCAACACCAAAGTAACAATGGGCCATCAGGAATTTACTTCAAACAGCTATACTAATAAAGGAGAGACCTACAAGACACCAATTACAGTAACATTTCACACACATTAACATCTGGGTTTAGTTTCCCAAAGCATTGTGTTCCTGAGTGATCACTGCTACAGGGTGAGGAGACTACTCCACTGCCTAACATAACCACAAGTCAAATATGCTGTTTTACATACAGAGCATAACATTTTCCTTTAAGACCAGGTTAATTAAGTCCAGAAAATATAGAAGACTTTCAATTCAAATGGAAGCTCTTAAACATACAAATATTTTACATTTAAAATCATATTCATTGACCTTTTTCCAAAGAGAGCCTATGCTAACACAGTATTCTGAATTTAAAAGCTCTACTTTATTTCAGCCAGTCCACTTTTTCTGGATATTTCTTAGTTCAGACTTCAAGTTTTCCAGAATTAGTACAGACAGCATTTATTTATGCTATCTTTCATTTGAAGAAAAACTAGAAGGAGCAATTAAAGCTGTTAAAAAACCCACAGCGAGGGCAAAACCCATCAAACCTATCTTCTCAATTTAGTATTCTTAACAACATTTTTAAAATGTTCAATACAGGATTTGGCAACAATGCTCTGAATTTCACCGTGCCCAGCAGACAGGACTCAGTTTGAGTGAGGGTGGAAACAGAAACCAGAAACAGCCAGCAGAGTAAGTGAGGTGTATAGAGATGACTACTCTCCTACCACTGTAATATTCTCCAAATTACTATAATTGCGCAATACCTTTTAACTTTTAGCAAAGCCTAACACTTCAGGCTAGCAGTCTTCCAGCAGCCTCCTACTGCCAGAGACAAATTCAAGGAGAGTAAAATCCCTTCCCTCTTCAGGCTGCACAAAGTGCTGAGGCCAGAGTTCATTCACCAGGAATGGATGGCCACCACAGCCTGGCCACCACAGCCCTGCTGCCTAAATTCTCCTTCTTTGGGTACCTGGCTGCTTTCCTGGTGCTCACAGCAGCAGGGACAGGGTCTTCACAGGAAGGCACAGGGGCAAACTCACAGCCCAAACAAATGCACACTCAAAACAACACAAATAACATATGGTCCTACAGGTTCTTGGAGAGGTCAAATTAAATCAAGCTTTGTTATTTCACTTAGCAGCTTATTTAAGTTGTTACAACAATAACAACACCTTCAGCTGTGTGGTGTCTCAGAGACACTGCAGCATCCCCAGAAGTAACTTTTCCAATATTTATTGAATTCAGCTCCTTCCTGTTCAGGTCTTCAAGAACTTGGAACAAAGTTGCTCATTTGTATTGCTGCAAGGTTCTCACAAGTAAGATACTGCCTTTGACATTTAACAGAGGAGAAAAAACCATTATGTGGCCTTTGCCTAGGGGGAAGATACAGTAACTCAACAACTTTGAAAGCACATGCAAAAAGGATGGGGTAACGTGAAACTACTTTTCCATTTAGCAAATGTGGCTACGTTTCTTCAAACAAATGAAAACACCTAAGTGGGTGCACACACAAACACACAGGCACTCCCAGAAGTTCTATCTCCATTTAAAATACTTTATACCCACGTAACCTTTTTTTCTTTTCCTAGTAATACAACGTCAACACCAGAAACATTTTAAATTGCTATTCTGTGTCTGTAAAGACATGCACACCCGGAAAAAAAATCGCTATAAATGTTGCCACTTAAAAAGAAAACTGCTAATGATATACCAGCTTGCTCCTCCTACAACGAATTCATAATTTCACTGCATCAGCAGCAGGCTGAGCATGAGCAAACGTGGAGAGTATGGCCAAAAATGTGACATTACTTTTCCAAAACAGAGTCTATTTTCCTTACCAGTCAGGGATACGCTACTTTCACTAAGCTTAGTGCCCAGAAAGAAAGCTTCCTATAGTAAATTCCACAGGTTTATTTTAAAAAGAAAGCCTTTGGGTGACCTCTGTTTTGCCACTGAGGTCAATTTTTCATCCTCTTGCTAAATGGACCCTCCAGGGCACCAAGTTAACCCATTTCTTCCCATCTTTGGTGTTTTCTGTTTCTCTGTACTTCATGTACTGCATTAGTGTTTTGCTTCCATGCAAACTCCCATTTCCCACTTGTGGGGAAAAAAAAAAAAAAAGCCATAGGAGTCACATCTATCTAACTATTCTTCAAAAGCATTTTCTTTCACCCCACTCCAAGGACATGCCATCCTTTTTTCCACCCCCACAGAAGACCATCCTTCTCCCCAGTCATTTTCCTTCTGCCAGCCCTGTTTCTGCCATCACAGAAGTGTTGACAAGCTGGAGGCACAAGGATCCAGGAGGTGACAGCAGCCAAATTCTCCAGCACAGACACGGCCAGGAGCACAGCAGCACCCCAGGGCCCAGCCCAGGGGATGCTCACCTCTGCTCCTGGGCAGCAGGGAGCATCCCCCTGCACAGAAACTCTTCTGGTCTTCATTCCTCTCCTCCTGCACCACAGACCCCAGCCTTGAGATGCAGGGTGTGGGATGCAATCCAAGAGTTCTAGTAGGAAAGCAGAAATGTATTTGTCCCTTTTGTCTGGGAATAAATAGGTGATTATTTATTCACCTATTTATTTATTTATTTATTCCACAGGGAACTGAAGTAGAAAATAAGTTACCAACAAGTACCTGCTACCTGATTTTCAAAAAAAAAAAAGAAAAAGGAAAAAAAATTAAAAAAAAAAGAGAGAGAGAGAGAACAAAAGCAAATACTGCAACAAAACACTTACTAAAATTATTTCAAATTTAACAAATACCTGGGACCAACTTGAGAAAATAACTAAGGACACCCATAGGAAAAAAACCCTGACACTGCTGACATATTGTAACAAGTAAAAATAATGTGATTATCTCAAAAACAAAAAGGTCTTAATATTTGCTGTTAATTTTAAATTATTTTTCCCCAATTTAAAATTGGACTCATTTCTCTTTCAGTAGTAATATTAGTCATTTCGACAAGTATTATGTATGTCTGTGCTGCTGTTTTCTTTTTAACTTTCTCAGTTTTTTAAACAGCCCCGCTGGATTATGTAACTTAGCTCAAAGGCAGTTTGGTTTTTGGTGGTTTTTTATCCATTTTCCAGTACCAGACTTGCTGAGCATTACATCAAAATGACCTCAAAGAAACAAAGAAAATATATAATGTATATTAAAAAGGAGGAAATAAAAATAAAGCACAGATGCCCTAAAGTATCTTCCAGATTTTTTTAATACTTTTTGCTTCACTTTTTATTTTCTTACTGCTCAGAAAATATTTCTGAGTGAGAACATCTGTGCTATATTCTGGATTGATGTTAGAAGAATTCCACTTTATTTTCAATATACATAAGCAGTGGTTCAGCATTGTTGCATGTTTTATCCATTCAATTTCTATTTGGATGAAAAGGTTTGTTTTCCTTTGAAGGACCAGGAAATTGTTTTAAAGCTACATGAACCGTATTCTGTATAACTAAGATCACCAGCATTTCTCCCCCATTTACTCCATCTTATTTTACCAGATTAAATGTGCCACGACCAAAAGATGTCATAGTCTGGTACAACTGAGAAAGTGTTACTTCCAGTGGTGTTTTTATAACAGAACTAAAACATCTGTGACTGTTATAAGTGAAGTTAAAGTGTAAAAAGCTATGAGAATCAGATGGCTTTGCACTGGTGGAAGGCTATTGCCCAGGAGAAGAAAGGCTGGCAGCTCCCTACACCCCAGAATGCGCTGAGTGCTTTCACAGGCTCCTCCACAGTCCTTCCCTCAGCTACAAGAACTGCTCGGCAGCTCTACGGTGCTTTGCTCAGAGGGAAATCACTCTCAAGCCACTCTTCCACAAACACACACTTCACTTTGATCACTTCAGTAACAGTGAAACAGTGAAACACTGAGACACCACAGAAAGCCAAACAGAGCATCCCGTCCAGCCACAGACAGGCGCTGCTCACACCAGCCAGCCTCAGCAGCACCACACACACCCTGCACTGAGAGCACCTCCAAAGATGATGGCCTTACAGACTGTCCACTTCTCAAGAGCCTCTTTTTAAACCCTACACAATTCAGTCTTCCTTACTAGCTTTGGATAATCCCAAGTGCCTGCTTGCTCAAATCTCAGGGGTGCAGCCCCAGCGTGGCTCTCGGGTCTTTTCAAGCCAAGCCTCCTCCCTCCCTGCACGGGTGGCTCGGAACAAAGGCAGGAGCTGGCAGAGGGGGCATGGCAGGGCTTGTGCAGCTCCCTGCCCTGCAAGGCACAGCTGCCCCTGGGCACAGCACTGGTGCCCCTGGGCACAGCACTGGTGCACAGCAAAGTCCCCGTGCAAAGCACCTCTGCAGCCACCGCCACAGCCGCTCCAAAGGTTCACTTCTACACCCTGCAACTCCTCTCACAATGTGTGAGAGTCACCTGTATTTACAGATGAGCCAATGACAGGAGATTGATTTGGCTGAAAACATGGAGGGGACTGGAGAGAAGAGGTTAAAAGAAAGTTTTCCATAATGAGCAGAGGGAATTTATCGCTACAGCCTTGCATTTCCAGCACCAAACCTGCAGGATCACCCAGCAGCTTCTGAACACAAAGTAATCATGACCCATTTCAGCACTTATCCTCCTTAAATCAGCATCTCTCCACTGCTGCTCACCAAGCCTCAGCAGGATGACGTTCCCCATCAGCTGGGTTTCACTGTTGGGAGCCCAGCATCAGCAAAGGATCAAGAACCAACTCGAGAAAACTGCCAGGAGCCCCACGGAATCCTGGCTGACCTCGGGTAAATCACTGAAATACCACCCAGCCAACACCGAGTGCAGAGCCCAGAAACATCATCCTGGGGGTGTCTGCTAGAACTGCACTGACAGCCAAAGGAGCAGCAGGGGTGACAGGATTTTTTTGGTATTTTGGTTCCTTTTTGGGTTTGAGAGGATTCCTGTGCATTTTAGAAACAGCCTGTAAGATTTCTTTCTACTTTAAAAAGGCTTGAGATTTGCACATATAGAAAAATTAAATCCAAATCTAACAAAACCATAAAAGAAATCAAAACACACACACACATAAAAAAAAACTTTAAAGCTTTTTAATGCTAAATTTAGCCACTACTGCCCTTGGGTATTGCCAAAGAGGTCACTGAATGGGCATTGTGGCAGATCCATTTAAGCCCATGGCAAAAAACTCATGGTCAGGCTTGAGGAGGGAATGTGCCAAGAACAATACAAAGCCCAAGTAAAATCAGCAGATTTTCATACCAACCAACCCATGAATCAGGCACTACAAACGATGCCCCAGTGACACAGTCATGAAGAACTGTGCAACTGTTTGCTCTACAGAACATAACTTGCATCAAAGCTGCCACTGTGTACCTGGCACAGAACCCACTGTCTGAGAACTGACTTTTAAGCAAATAATCCCCATTAGCTGGCACTGGGGGGAATAAAATCAAAAACAGAAAAAAAATTGCAAGCTTCACAAACACAATCACTCAGGCTACAACCTTCCTCCCTCACAATTCCCTGCTGATGAATGTCAGACCTACCAAAGAGATGGAGCTTTAAGCTCTGGGTGGCCTAAGCCCCCAGTGTACAAATTAAAGGAGAATATGGTCATCTGACACCTGTTACCTTTGCTTACACTGCCAACTTTCCTGGAGTTCTGGTCTCTTATCAGCAACAGCCTCTAATGCTATCAAAGAGAAGATTACAGTTTCTTTTCACAAATATTAGTGCACTGCAGTTTTCAAATTAACAAGTGAAGTATTGTTCCATGCAACATCAAAACCCCCACAAAACTTCATCTCCTAAGCACTTGGCAAGGGAGAGGGGAAAGATGCCTCAAGACTTCTATTAAAACCTTTTTGATTCAGCAGGAAAACTCTTAATTTACTTATTTTAACTGGAAAATGAGGGGTTTATATAAGGTCTAGGAACACCACTACAAGCAGGGCATCAGCCTGAACTATCATGGAGACCAAACAATCCCACTAGGGACTGAACATGACACTGAACAACTCCAGCAAATCTATGATTTCCTACTTCATGTACTTGCTTATCATGCTCACTTACATCACAATAATTTTTTTTAATTATACCTATCCATTGCTTATGCATACTTATTTTTACTCGCAAGAAAAAGATCAAATGCTTGCAATATTCTCCCCCAAAACCAAAGCATGAGAGATTATGCTGACAATCAAAAGTCAACAAAAAAAGTCAGAAACATCTCTTGTTACATCTAGATCAAACCAAAGTTACAAGATGCACAATTACTTCCTTTCAATAGTTGCTTGATACATCATTTTTATAATAATTTTCCACTTTTAACACTGGTTCAATATTTGATAAGCATGTTTCATTTCAACTGCTTGCTTTCTCCCTTTTGGTGCAGGCCATCATCTCTTGCCACCAATGTGGCTGGCGTCCCCTCTTAAATCACTCTTACCTTCTTGTAAGTTTTTAACCATTAAATTAATTGCTAGGACTACACCAACTCTGCACCACCCTAGACCAGCAGGGTCTGGAAGATGCATCTACCATTCCTCAGGCCAGCTGTCCCCTGCCCCAGTTGTGCTCCTTTAAGACTCAGGCAGAGATTGTGCCAGAGGCTGCATCAGTCCATCCAGCACACAAGAGTGCACCATTAGCGTGCCCCCATGAAAACTGGGTTTCATTAAACAGGATCGATTTTGCTGACTCCACTTGCCCTGAACAAGGTGGACATTTCAAACATCTCTTATCATTTGCTCGTTCATTTCCTGCAAACACAACCTGCAGAAAGAATGGATCACGTTTCAGACACAAAGCTTCCCTTGGAATACAATCAGAAGAACAGAAAAATTTATACACACTACATAGACCAGCCTTTAAACACAGCCTGTCACATTAATAACTAATTCCACGCACAAAGAGTGAGCATTGACAGCAGTGTTAATCCATAATTAATTCTTGGAGATTTATGAATCCTGATCAAAGACACAGAACTAACTGCAGTTATCTGCAATTGTGTTATTCTGTATATTTTGAAGTCCTAAAATTTTACAGAGAGGAGAACTGTACTATCATGTGGATTGTTCTCCACAAGTACTTTTTCCATTCTCGACATGTCTCTTGAACCTAAATAGTACCAAGCCAGAACACCGAGTTCAAATTTTGAAGTTTTTCACTACTGGCTCTCTGCAAGCAGAGTTTTGGGCTGTCTCACTGTGACTGCACAGGGACATCATAAGTGCACTGTGCAGATCATTTACTGTTAATCACAACTGGGAAACCATGACAAAGCGGGAGGCAATCGGGGAAGGGCTGACAGCTCAGTTCTCTAGGAGTTCTCCTCAAGGAACTGCTGCATACAGTAGACACACACATTCTTGCAGGATGAGAAATGCTGGTTTTCCTGTAAGTATGAAAACCATAAACTTCATTCAAATATTTTGAATAATCTTCCACCAGATATGCTTCTCTCCATAAAAGCATAGTGGTGGTGAGGTAGATTTCAGTGTCAGCTTGATACCAGCTGCCAGCCTGTAAGTTCATATGAGCACATATATTTTGATCCTCTCAGTTAGGAATTACTTTATCCCCTTTCTTGTCTCTTTATGAAGTGAAGATTTGCTCATCTGCTACACTAGCACAGAAAGGAACCATCTAACTGCTACAAAAACACAGTCATGTGTGGAATTCTGGCATCCAAACCATAAATTACTATGTTACTCTACTGCGAGCACAGCAAACAGCACTACACACCTACTTACAAAACTTGCTTACTGTAAGATCCATTTCCTTACTACCTAAACATCACCACAGAAAATCTTCAGCAAATTTAAGTTAAAAGTAAGGTGTGATGGTGACCATACAAAACACCAGAGAAAGGCCATGGACACTGCTACTGTTTTCAACCACAAAATTTCCATATAATAGAAATTATCTCAATAATTGCAGCTACCTCAAGTCCACACCAGTGGCGTTTAGCATAACCACCATATAAATACTAATAAATAAAACCACTGTGTCATTTTAACCCAGGATGCAGAGCTTTTGATACCAGGGCCCAGACAAAGTCTGGCTGCCCCTCTGCTAATCATCTTTTTAGTAAGTACTTGGCCATATTCAAAGGGGTTTTTTTTCCGTCCCATGCTTCCACAGGTGGCCACTTTTTTTCTGCAGTGAAATTTGCAATGATATAACCTTTTCCTGGTGACTGTCGTGTGTCTCTCCTGTGCTTACAGCTTTAATCCCTCCTGGGTTCAATATTACACTGCAGAATGCAACTGCCATCCCTCAATGAGATTTAATAGCTGGAAAGTAGGAGGAGTTACACGGGCCACAGTTTTGGAACAAAACACAGCAAAATAATTACTTTTATTAATGCTGTAACACTGATGAACAAATGCTGCAAACACTTCTCATCTGAATGGCCCAATGAGGCACCCAGTGTTCCACAAAGAGTCTCACTTTACCCTTCACTGCTTTACCTTAACCAGAGAGGTACTTTCAGCCCCAGTCTCCTATATACAACTGGACTGCCATGTGCATTAACTACTGCATATGAATGACAGCTGGAATGCAGCCACAGACATATCCTAGAGAACCATTTTTCTCTTTTTCCAGCCAGAATCAGGATATGTTTGCTGTGTTCAAAACATGTTATTCAGGAATAAGGTGAGATGGTGATGGGAAACTCAGTTACTTTTCTCCTCCCAGCATCTGGAATTCTCTATGAAAAAACTGATTTTAAAAATTTTCTCTTTGGGAGTCACTTCAAACCATTTCATGAACGGTTCACAATATTCCTTCCATGCATGTTTCAGGACAGCCTGGCAGTCTGCATTTGCCAAAGCAAAACTTCAGGATGAGAAGTGTAAAATGTCTCTGAAGGGCTAAGGGGGAGAAGCCATTCAAACTTCTTGGATCGATAAGGCAGGGGAAAGGGGAAGAACACTGCTGAAGTTCTCAGCCAACGATGGTCATACCGCCCAACAAACCAGTCGACTAAAAAGAAGTTTGCACCAACAAAAAAGTACAGGGGGGAGGGGGGTGCGGTGGGGGGTGCGGTGGGGGGGAAGGAAAGAGAGAAAGAAAAAAAATTTTTTAAAACAAGGAAGGGAAAAAACCCAAAGCCCAACAAGTTGCCCATGGAGGGAAAGCCAAGTCTGCAAGTGCCAGGGATTTCAACACGGGGCTGCGGGCGGCCGTGGGGCTGATCCCCGCCGCGGGCCGGGCCGGCGCTCCCCGCACCCCGGGGCCCCGTCCCGCAGCGTCCCCCGGCGCGGGCGCGGCGCTGCCGCGGGCCCCTCGGAGCCTCGCCCGGCGCGGGGGTGGCCCGGGGGAGCCGCCGGACGCCCCTGCGGCGGGGTCCCCTCGCACCGCCCGCCCCGCCGGGCCTGGAGGGCCGGGAAGCCCGGGGCTGGATTTCCAGCCCTCCGCGGCGATTCCCGCCCGGCCCGCGGCGCCTCGGCCCCGCCACCCGCCCCGGGGCAGACCCGGCACCGCCGGCCCCCGCGCTGCTCCGCGGGCCGGGTTCGGGCGGCTCCCGCACCGACACCCCCGGGGGCCGCCGGGCACCGGCGAACAAAGGGCCGAGGCCCGCCAGGCGCCCGCGGGGAGCCGCGGAGGGGCCGCGCCGGCCGAGCGGAGGGGCCGCGCCCCCCCCCGCTCCCCGCGGCGGCGCCGGGCACACGCTCCCCGCGGGCTCCGCCGCCGGCCGCCCCCGCTGCCGCTGCCGCCGCTCCCCGCAGCGGGGCAGCCCGGACTTTCCCCCTCGCTTCCCTCCCCACTCCGGGAAGCGCCATATTGATCGCGGGCGCCGCTCCCCGCGCCCCTCACCTTGGCGATCGCCTTCTTGTACCGGGTCACCGCTTGCTGGATCAAGCTGAAAACTTTCATGTTCCCGTCCCCGCAGGGCACGACCACCCGGGTCCTCCCGAAGCACACCGTGACTTTCATCCTGCGCGGCCGGGGGGCTCCCGCGTCCCTCCGGCCCCGCGCAGCCTTCCTCCTCCTCCTCCTCCTCCTCCTCCTCCTCCTCCTCCTCCTCCTCTTCCCCTCCGCCCTCCGCCACGGCCGCCCCCCGGCGGGGCGCGGCGCTCAGCCCCGGCCGCCGCCGAGCTGCCGCTGCGGGCGCCCTGCCTCCGCCCCGGCTCCGCGGCCGGCCCGGCGAGGCGCGGGGACGGGAGGGCGGCGCAGGACGGGGCCGCTGCTGCCTTCCCGGGGCCGGGGGCCGCTCACATGCCGCGGCGCTGCCCGCGGCCACCTGCTCGGCTCCTGCCCGGCGTGCAGCGGCGGCGGGCGGGGCGCGGCGCTGGCTCCCGCTCCGGAGGCGTGGGCCGGTGCGGCGGGGCGGGGACAGCGGGCCGGCTCCGCGGGGCGCCCGCAGCGCGGACGGGGCGGGGGAGCCGGCGGGCCCCGCACACGGCCGGAGCGAGTGCCCCGACCGAGCCCGCGGGGGTGCGGCTGCCCCCGGCTCGCTCTGCCCCGCCGGGTACCGGGAATGCGGAGCCGGGGTCGCACCGGCACCAGGAGCCCCGCGAAATCCTGGTCCCTCGGCCCCGGCTGATGCTCTGGGGGGAACGGGCGCAGCTGCTGCTCCTTCTCGGGGCGCTGCCTGCTGCCGCTGTCCCTCAGGTACGCGGGTCCGGGGAAGGCACGGCATGGCACGGCAGAGAACTGCGGCGTTCTCCCGTTCCTCCGGTGTCCGCGGGGCACGGCCGGAATCAGGCGGCTCTCGGGTTCTGTTAACGCAACAGGAACAACACTGTGCGAAACTGGTGCACCATCAGTAACAGCAGCATCAATGGAACCGCTGAGCAATCGCCTCCTCAAAGCGGTCAGATGTCATAGGGGTTTATGGATATCGTTCACTTTTTTCCACGGATTTCACTGAGGACAATGTAATTGCACAGTTCATTGGTCATTCAGTGTGGACTGACAATATATATGTTTTGTATAGAAATGGTAAAACCATTTAGCTAGAGTGAAAGCAGAGTTTGGAGGACAGGAAGACAGTGAAAAAAAAAAACCCTTTTTTTATTTTTGGGGGAGAGGGCATTTCTGAACTTATCCAAAGCACTAAAGATGTGAAATTCAAGTAAGCTTTGTTCCACATAATGTCAACATCCTTCTACAACACCGGACAACTCAGCACGTGTCCTCTGGTGCTCCCTGCCCGGCAGCTGTCCCAGCTGGCAGTCTGCTCTCGTTCCCTCAGCAATAGTATTAGTAACTTTAAGAACTTCAAACCTGGTACAAATGGCAAAGCTGTCTGCGGTTTAGTAGGTACAGAGCTAAGGAGCAGAATTAATGATGTTTTTAAAACATCAAAGGTAAAATTATTGCCCAGTTAAGTCAAGGGTGAGAATGGCATCCCTAACCCTTTGCAGTCTAGTTAGAAGTTTCCAGTATAGAAAACGGAGGAGTCAGTTTGTATTAATTTGGTTCCATGTATATTGTCCATTTTCATTGAAATACACTGAGCCTTTTCTATTAATTGCAGTTTTGGAAAGCTTTGGAACACTCACAAGATCAAAGAATCCTTTTGCTGACCTACAGATAATTTTTAGCTTAGATGCCAGTTTTATTACCAGTACCCACCTGAGTGGGTAATATATATGAATTTTGGACGAATATATATGAATTTTATATGAGAAATAGGCTGTCTTTTGAAGCAGGAAACAAGCACACCTGCCATGTTATATTTTGTCATATCCCCAGTGTTCACTTGTGTGGAATAAAGGCAGCATGCAGGAGTTCAGAAAGGCAGAAATGAAATAAAACTGGTGTACACAGTTTACAGCTCATGACTCAGCCAACTGAGTACACTCCGCAGTTCTGTGGCCATAGCTCATCAAGTTTATTATTGAAAAAAGATTAAAATGTCCTCTAACCTGCTGCTTCTGTACTTTCTAGGTGACCATAAGAGCTGCTGGGAAAGGATGAAAGAGCTATAAATCCTTGGTTTAATATACATCATCTAAGAAACTTGCAGAAAGGACTGTGAAGATGATAAGTCAATAGAGGCTCTTCCCAGGCTGTTTTTAACAAGAATTTGACATCATAGACTTTGTAATGTTCCACATTATACTTCAGTTGTCATTTGCACTTATCTGCTAAAACATGATGTTGCATATTAGAAGCTTTATCACATTGCTCTAAAACTTGATTTTTTTTCTTTTATTTTTAAAGCTTAATACTGTTTCTGGTCGAGAGCAACTACTTCACTGTTCAGACACAGTTACAGGTTTTTCATGTTTTTCTGTGATTTAATTCCTGTTCTTACTGTCTTTAACAAGTTTCTTGGCAGTTTTCCCAGCTGTTTTAACAGTCTCCTGGAAAAAAAACCAACAGTTTAGAAAGTAATATTGATAGTTTTTCCATTAAATGTGTGAAATGGGAAAATTTGGTAACAAAGTACAAAACAAATCTATCCTGGGATCTGATTTAGGCCAAAGCTTAAAGACTTGCACATGAATAATGATAGACCTAACAGGAATGAGAACCTCCAAGATTTGGGTTTCTTTCCCACTAGATACACACACAAGTTATACATAAATCATTCTGAAAATATTTTTAATAAAATTTACCACATATAGTGTTTGTTTTGTTCTTCCTTAAAAGGAAGAATGAACTTTAAAAAACAAATGTAACAAGGCTGTGAGATTGTATGAGGTCTAATTATGTAAGATAAATGAAGTATAAAACATTATTATGAGAGATTATGAGAAAAGGATTATACTAATCAGGAGAAGAATTAGCAGGAGTTGCTGGTTTACAAAACTTGCACCTACTATCCACGCTGCAATATGGGTGGCACACATATAGCTCTGGATTTTGAGGTTTCCTGAGCTAACATACCCCAGAACCTGTCAATCCATTTATTAATGGTACATTGCTGGAGGATTTCCATGAAGACATCATCTCAAGGAAGAAGTAGGTGGTGGAGCATGGCAGGGAGGGAATCAGAGCTTGTGACTGCAAATGATCACCAGTCAAGGTCTGCTCAAAACAGCTGAAAGCCCCTGCACAGGCACTGCAAACGTGCAAGGAGTGAGGATCTTGCAATTAAATGCAGATTATCAAAATTTTCATGTGAATATTAAAATATTCAGACAGTGGAATGCTGCTGATTTCCAGAGTTTATTTTATTTTCAGAGTCTATTTTAGAGTTTATCCCACCTTTCTCTTCTACATCAAAGAATTTTTATGGAATAATTCTGGATATGCTCACATTTATTAGTCTGTTCATGGCATACAGATATTCCCTGGTTTCACAAGAAAACACCAGTTCCACATACAGTATGTTTTAAGTTCACTCTATTTTAAATATTAATAATATATTTCCTTAACCCAAGTAAATTTCATTCAGTACTGTAGACAGATCAATGTCAAACTGAAGAGCAAGAGTATTCCTTGAAGAATTACAGTGGTTTTTTAAGTGCCATTTGTAAAAATACCTTAGGGATAAACCAAAAAGTGCTGGGTTTTAATGATTTAAGATAGTTACCTGCTGTAACACTTCTGCTGAGTTATTAGGTAAAGCCTTAAGTTCTTTTTCAAAACTCTAAATTTTAAATTGAATCATTTACATTTTACTCTGAGGTAGATATCTAATCAAAGTAAACGTGTCTGTGACTGAGATCTTCTCATGGATAACCTTTTTGCTGTAGGAGTGGGTTGACTTCTCAGCTGTTATATTTTGTGACTTTTTCCTGCCATACTGATGGCTCTTCCACAAAGGAGTAAGGGAGTGTTTCCCATAATTTTCTTTTATTAATGAGAAAATCATTAAAGCTTATTAAGTAATTGTGGCTAGCCTTTGTCTGAAAAAAAAATAAAAGAAACTGAATAAAAACTTTTTTTTTACAACTTCTCAAAAGGGTCTGGGATTTGGGGACTGAAAAGCCCTCAAATCAGTAAAAGATAGTTACAGAATCACACACGTATTAATGTTAGACTTAGCGCATGCAGACACACAGATTTGGAAAGACAAGTTCTTTGTGGTATAACAAGGAAGGAAATTGTAGCAAAGAACAATGTATGATTTTCAAGAAAAAACACAAGATTGTTACCCCTACCAGGGGCTCCAACCTGTGCCTCAAGCAACTTCAGGTAGTGGGAAAGTGTTTAGGGCTAAAAAATGAGCATAGGTAAATTCACTACTCTTTTTTTCTGTAACTATACTGGTCTTACGCTGTTTTTAAAAGAATTATGTTCAAGGATTTAGAACAGTTTTCTTGATAACGCTCTGGTGGTTTTCAGCCATCATGGAACTGTTCAAATGGAATTGCTTTCTCTAACTTATACAACTAATGGCTTATTGAGCTGAGATCTGAGAAGGCCTGAACTAAAATATATTCTTGGTGTGGGCCCTTAAAGGCAATCCACAGGTAAGGAAGCAGAATCATTAGAGGTCTAGAAAGTGAAAAACATGATCTGTATGAAAAGAGTGAAATACTGGGGGTGTCCAGAGCACACAAGGGTGCATTGCCAGGAGATACCAAAATAGTCTTTATGTGTGCTAGAGCTATGGAATGTCATAAGGAAAACATTCACACCAATTGCTTTAGCCTGCTCTCATACCACATACTGCATTTATGCTATGAACAGAATTACATTCACATAATGATACAGGTGGGGTTCTGAATGTCCCTGTACTGCAAAGCACAAAGCTAAGCTGGAGCTGGCCAACCCCTTTATTTGCCCTTAGGGCTATGGAGAGTTTGTAGGTCTGTTCTTGCCATGAGGGACACCCACCGCAGGGATTGCACTGGCAGGAGAATGCTCTGTGACATTCTCTCATGCCACAGAGCTGTTCTGCAGCCCCTGAGGCTGTTCTGCACACTCCAGACACCTCAGGTGACTTTGGGGATATGGGGCTAGTTATACCCAAAGTCCAGCATCAGTTATAGTTTCAGCAGTCTTTACAGAGGAAAGGAAAAGGGAGAATGGGAATAATGAATGTCAGCAACAGAGACCAGAAAATCCTTGCATAATTTCACAGGACAAAGAAAAAGCACTTATACAGATTTGGAATTTTATCTCTGACCAATTTCAAAGGGCAGTTCCAGGCATTCAGGGATCAAAGCTTCCCAACATCTAAAAGATTAAAAACTAAACACAATATCTTCCACCATGGAAAATACTAGATAATCTAAGTAGAGGGGTCATTGCTGCCTAGCCCTACAATATTTAACACAAACATATAAGTATATCATCAGTAAAATTAAATTTCTAGCAACTTTTCAATTACCAACAACTCTAACAAATTGTAAAAACAAAGCTGTTAAAAACAGCAGAATCTGAGAGATTTAAAAGCAGCATCAGAAATTTAGGTGAACCTGTTTAATATACAGAAGACTGAACTAAAGGGTACTTGTAGAATATATGATTTTAAGACTCTAGGATGTCCCTTTCAGTTTTATCTTAAAGCTCTTAGAAGCCTGGTACTTCCTTGAAAATGTCAGAGGTTACTTCACTTTTAAGCCTCACCTATGAAAGCTACTTGGAGACATTTTGGTTTTGATGAGAATTTATTGGATGTTTTCCTTCTCCTTTTTTTTTCATTCTGCCTGTCCAGAATTTTGCTCTTTACTTTTCTTCCAGCCTTTTCTTCCAGTTATTAATGAAGTTCTTGGCACAGATTTCCAAGCTCTGAAACACGAAGTACAGAATTCCAGTGACTAAAAAAGGCTTGTGGAGTCTTTTCACTGACTTCTGTGGGCTTTGGATCAAGCCCTCAGGCCTCATCTACTCTACCCAAATAACGAATAAACAACATCAACGCAGAGCTACAGCACTGGCCTCATCTGTCAAGGACTTGCCAGAGCTGGAACAAATTCAGACACTGCCAGAGGAACCCATTTGCTGAAGAGAAGCTAAGCCAAATTATTTGCCACTATCAGGTTTTATCTATTGATGAGCATTCCTGAAAAAATACCTTCCTGTGACATGAAGAGGAACACCCACGGGATATGTTAGTCAAAAGGCCTATCAAAACATGATAGAACATATATTCCACCACATAAATTATTCATGTGGTTTATAAACATATTAAGAACGTATTTCTCAGCTGGTATTCCTCTTCAGGGATCTCTGTTTAATTTCACACCCTGTTCTCATCCTTGTTGGACTGAAAGTGAATGGGACAGTGTCATGGCTTTCAAAAACATGTTATCTTGATGTTTGCAGGAAAACATTGATAAAGTTTAAAGGAAATATATCCTTTGCTCAGCTTCCCCCTGTGTTGATGGTAACAGGGAGGACTGTATAGGGTAAGGATCTTACGGCAGAGACTTTCCAATTTGCACAGGAATTTAGAGGGATAAGGAACCAGACGTGCACTTGGAAGATGTTCATCTCTGTTACACATGGAGTTAAATGCACTCCTGATGCAAACACATGCTATCACTCCTGCATAAATATTTGCTCCCGAACAAAGTCCCATAGCACCTGCAGGAAGCCTTTTCTAGGGCACAGGCCAGCAGTCAAGTGTCAGAGCATGAAGGACCAGCAAGGAATGAGTTACACATTTCCTTGCATGGAGTGTGACCAGGATACACACAGTTCTGCTGCTGCAAACTTCTCATTGAAAACTTACAAAAATTTTCAAATACATGCTATGACCAGAGTTAAATACTTGGAAGAGGAATGGGGCAAAAGCAGACAGCTGAAATTTGAACACTGGTTTTAAGACAGTTTTTGACTTAGAGGAGACAACATAAGAAAAAAATAATCGAAAGAGATGACACAATCTTTTTCAATCTACATTTTTTCTTATTTTCCTCTCATTAACCTCAAAATCTCCTTTCTTCTCCCCTTCTTTCTCTATTTTATTCTCTTTTCTATACTCAGTCCCACTTCTCTTTTCATCTCATATCCTTTTATTACCTTCCCTTCTTGCTGTCTTGCTTAAAAGTATTTGCAGCTGCTGAAATCAGTAAAAAGGAAGACTCACATGAAATAGGAGTATCCTCAAGAGCTAAAATACATGACAGATTGTGACATGCCACCAGTAATCTATTTTATTCAAGACTGAAAAGATGAAGACAATAAATAAGTAGCTTTTCCAAAATTCAGTACAGTGTTACACAGCATAAGTTTTAATTCCTCACAGAAGAAGCCCAAGAGCTTTAATTGATCTGCATAGATTCAAAATCTCTAATCAAAGCCAAGCTGTCTTCTCCCATACAAAGTCAACTAACTAGCCCTGGCAGAGGTAGGATATCAGGCCCATCAAGGTGCAACAGGTGAGAGGAGCTGAAAGCAATGACAATAAAATCACTTGATAAGATCATCTTTTGGGTTTTACTCTGTTGTTGACTGTGGACTAGAGCACGCTGCAGGAGTCTCTGTGGAGAGCAGCAGTAGAACAGCTTGAGAGCCACTGCTCAGTGCCAAAAAGGAGTCTTCACTCAGGTCTGATCTTGTTTCAGTGGGCAAAAAGGCCCTTCAGCAACTGACATTGCAGGGCTCAAGGAAACACTCAGGAGCGTCTTTAAAAACCAAGATTTCCCACAGATTATAATTACAGAATGGTCTTCAGGACCACACCTGAGCACAGGTCCTGCTACCGTCAGCAGGGGCTGTGTGCTCAGATTTGAGAGAAGAATTTAAAGCAGATTAATTCATACATCCAAACCAAAACAGATAGCTCAGATGGACAAGATTAGCTCTACCAATCTTCCTGCAGCCGGAATTAGCAACCCAGGAGCCTTCCAATTTGCCAGAAGTTCACACTGTGGCTCCACACTAATCCAGCTGATGCTGCACATCCATCTATCATGTCATCTGTTCTAGGATTTCAGTTTATTCTAGGTTTAAAACCTCTTCCTTCATATGGAATAAGTGTGCATTATATATACCACAGTAAGTTATCTAAGGTTTCTTTTCTCTTTTGGAAAAAAAAAAAACAAACCAAAACTTGTTACAAAAAAAATTACTAAGAACTAAAATTATGTCTCAGATTGATGAGTTGAAGACAGAGAATCACTAGTACAGGATACTGCTTCATACAAAAAGAGAGTGGAAATAAAACACTGATAGTGGTATGCAAGTGCATTATACTCAAAGAAGCTATAATTGCTCTGAAGGACTCAAAAATTGTCTTTGTCTCACCACAGAAATTACAACTTCACCTGTTTCCAGCAGAAATCCAAAACATAGCCCCATACCAGCTACTGTGAAGAACATTAACTCTACCCCAGCCAAAACCAGCACACAGGGAAGCCAACAAAGTGCTTAATTACATATAGGCTGTTGCAAGAATTCAATCATTTAAATCTGCTGGGGTGAAACAACTATTTTCTATCAGGGAAAACAATTTCTTCTTAAGCTGTTAAACTGGTAAGATGGTAGGTGATTTGTTTGACATAGGGTTTTGCAAATGTGTTTTCTTTCTCAACAGAGTATCAATACACTGCTAAAGTTTTTCAGATTTTTTCCTGCAGCATCCAATACTTATCCAGCTATGCAGCTCACAGCTTGAAATAAGAATGCAATGAATGCTGCTTTCTCCATACTTTTCCCACCTGAAACAGATTTCAAAGTCTAAAACTACTGAGCAGAGATGTGGAGGGAGCCCAAGTTTTTCAGTTCTTACTGTTGCAAAGTGCAACCTTAAAGTTGGAGAAGAAGAGTTTATCCTGCCTGGGGACACTGACCTCCGAGGCAGATGACACACTCTGAGTCACAGCAGTGTCACTCACGGTGTCCAAAGGCACCTGGAACAGCTGAAGCACAGTAAAATCCCAGCTACTCAACTGGAGCAGCTCAAGAGCTGCTTTTGGTGTTGCTGACTTGTCCCTGTCCATGGCAGGACGCAGAGCAGTCACTGGTTACAGCTTTGGGCTGCCTGTTCCGTGAGGGTGTCCTCCCTCTGAGACTGTCTGATTTTGTCCTCCAGGATTAATAGCTCTGAGATTTCGCCCTGCTTCCTTCAGCACTGTGTGGAGCCATCACAGACAGGCACTCTGTCCCAGGCACACCCTTTGAATGCATGGCTCAGACAAAAGAGAAGGTGTTAGCAATGCTTGAGGGTCCTCTGTTCAAGTCTATCCATCCAAATTTTCTGAAAGACTAAATATTCACAACTTACCATCTGTAGATCTCAACCTGGTTTAGATCTAGTAGGAATTTTTAGCGTATTTAGTGTATAGTTGACTTCTGCTTTCACCTGTTCTCTTTTGTTTGCTTTATTTTTTCTGCCTGAAAGCAACATATGTGAACATTTATTTTTTTTTTCCTAATACCAATGTTCTATGAATGTCTTATTTTTTTTACAGTGTATTAATTCTGGAAATAAACTGTCTCTGAATATTTTCATATACTTGGATCTCTACCTGTGCTTGAAGCACCTAGGTTGTATCAAAAAATTAAAAAGTGTATTGTACAAATTTACCTTATAATTTAATGGGGTTTAGCTCAGTCACATAAGCATTGAAATTCACAGTAAAAGGGCTGATTTGAATGCCATGTACATAAGCAATTTGGTAAAGGTAAGGTAGTCAATGTGACTGATCATACATTATGTGACTTAAGTCAGTCCTTAAACTCCGAGTGTTTGCTTAGGATTACACCTCTGCCACAAGGCCCACTGGCTAAATAACAGCCTTATCAGAAAGCTGTGTGCAGGGAGGGATATTTTCCGGAGAAATTTTTGGTTTGATCTCATCCTCTCCATCTTCAGTCAAATCCTTCTACTCATGCACCTGTTCAAGACTGGCTTTTATTCAGACAAGAAACGTCTGCTAGGTGTAGATCTCTTCCTTCTTGCATACTGCCTGGCACCCTGTTTTGCATATAGCAATCACCTGAACTTTCTCTGCTCTTGTGACGACTGTCAATTTGGATTCCTGATGTTCACCATGAAAATATTTTATACATTTTGCCCATCTTCACAGGACAGCTTTGTATTCACGGCATCTTCTTGCATTTTTAATTACTATGTACCAAATATACTTTCTGGTCTCTTTTAATATCTCAAGCTTTTAGGATAGGATGACTTTTTCTAACTTTCTCTAGTTGCATGTTTCTCTGTTTCATCAGTTCATAACTTTACCTATTCTCTTTGACATTTTTTCAGCTTTTCTGCATTGCTTATGCAATATTGAAATTCCTTTTTCTATTTTTGTTTCCTCTTTATGTATACTGATCCATGATATATTCAATAATTCACAGCTGCTTACTAAAAGAATCTTTTCATCCCTGATGCAAACACAAACACACGCCCAGCTGAGGGATGTGAGAGCTGTGTACATAAAGCCCTTGCAGGAGCTTCTTTCTGCTAACATTGCAGCTCTGGTCTCCCATCACTATCATGATTTCTCTTTCTGTTCATCTTTTTAAATTCAGTTGCCTTCTCCTTTGGCAGCTTTCTCCTCTCTAAATATTGCTTGCAACTAATCATGAGAGCTGAGAAATAGCCATCCCTGCAGCAAGCCACAGTCCTCTGTGGTCTCAAATTCCTTCAGCTACTAAAGAAAAGGTAAAGCTCTCCTTTAATCACAGTGCCCACAGAAGGGACACAACCCCAAACATCCGAACACATGGGCAGAGTGAGGCCTTTCCCTGAGGCTGCACAAGTGGAAGCAGGAAGGATCCAACCCTTGTCTCCACAAATACAGAAGGATAAACTCGGCAGGAGTTGTTGGCATCGTTAGGAGACTCTTCTCACTGGCACTTGTGGAACTAATTGTAAAACCGTGTTTTAGTGCGTGGGAGGCTGGAGATAATTTTAGTGATGGTGAAAAGTGCCAGACTTATCAGACATGAAAGATGTTGCTCTAGATTTCACTTGTGTAGTGCTTTATGTCTACTCTAACTCAGTGGAACAAAACATTACTGGTTTGACTGGAGGGGGGTTGATTTAGTAATTGTTAGCACACTTGTTTTGAAGCACTAATGAGTAGGCAGAGTCTTCTCTTCACAGAACCAGTACTATATAGGCAAAAGGATTAAGAGCATCATTTTGCTGGTGTCTGCCTATTCTGCTGTAGAGTCAGCACTTCCATGCACACAAAATTATTAAATATATCTTTGGTACCACAACTAAGGAAATTAATAAGCTTTCTTATACATCAAACCAAGGGCGCCATTAACTTCTTATTGGAGGGCACAAACTGAGCTCTGAATAGTCTTCTGTTGTACTTTCTTGGAGAAAAATACACTTTTTGAGTATTTACAAACTCTGGAAAGGCTTGGGGGAAAGTGCATATTGTGTTACCTTACTAGCCAGAGACAGGATAGTTATTTGAAACGTAATTCATTTCTTGACTTGCCCAACAGTATTTTGATAATTGTAGTGAAAACTTTAAACAAATAGATGAAATGCAGTATAATTTTGTGTCACTGAACTCTGGGGATTTTATTGAAGGGCAGAAGAAGAATATATTGGTTTTTGCACTGGGGCTTCCAGTGGTCAAAGAACACCATTGGCTCTGTTTGGAACTGTCAGTCAAAGCTTTTCTGATGTGAAATATAAGACATATCAGAGCTACCAGTTTCATCAGCCAGAGCAGAGAGTGTTGGTGATCATTTTCAGTAAAGGTGACCCCATGACAAAGCCTTCAGTCCAGCACCCTTCACTTATCAGAGAGCACATTTCCCACTGATCTTCAGCATCTGCAGTGGAGTGGAATGGATCCATCATGAGTCTGATTGCCTTCACACCACAGGAAAATCTGGCTCACTGTGAGGCTCAGGCTCGTATTCATATTTGAATATCTGCTCTGAGGATTACACTGCATGCCCAGGAGTGACTCACACACCCAGGCAGTCCTGCCCTCCCTGGGGGCAGATGTTCCTCTGGACCCAGAGCTTTGTTCCATAAGCTGTCTAATCCAGTTTGCACTTCCAGCTCCCACCAGTGCAGATATTCTTAGCATATATATTCTATTTTATAGAACCATTTCACCTGATGATGAAAGACACCTGATAAGGCACAACTGTCCTCAAGAAAATACAGCCAAACACCTCCCTGCCCCAAATCCCAATCTATTATCTCAACAATCTGCTTTTTCTCCTGCATCTCAGAGAACAACAGTGATCTCTGAGGCTGATAGGACCAGTTTTCTTCTTCCTCTTGACATCTCTCTCTCTGGCCAAAATCTTCTCTTCCCAAAAGCAGCTTGGACACAGGCTTTGGACTGTCTTCCCTACTTGCCTGTTCTCACGTCTCCCTAGAAATGCAATGATTTCCCATCTGACCATGTTAATATCTGTAATCAAGTGGGCTGATTAGAAAGAGGAGCTGCAACTCTGCTTTATGAGACATAGCTTCCATTCCATGTATCACTACCCAAAATAGAGACCTATGTAAAAGGATTAGTTTCTTTAATATTATTTTGCTGTGTTGGATGAAGAGGGATTGGAAGTTCATGAAGCTGAGAGAGCAAGCAATAGAACCATATAAGGATGTATGGACCCAAGAAAAAGCTTCACAAATAGGCTTGAGAGAGCCTGATATAGGACTTAGATCTGAAAAACTGTTGCTGCTTAAGACCTACCCTATAGTAGTGGAAAACAAGGCTTTGATTATAAATAAACAGACACACCTGATTTCATCACTGGTTTCTCATCAGACTGTGAAATAACCCACAGCACTAAACTTGGCTGTTCATGTCAACCAGAAGAGTCCAACGTGTTTAAAAGATAGATAACTGCAAATGGGAAAGATCCTTAGCAGTAACCTGAATTCAGACAGTTTTAGTAACTACTTCACTCAGTCTGGTTTTGGATCCAAGCAGAGCTGGTAGAAGAGGGAAAAAACCTCAGCTCTGGAAGCCAAGGGCAAAGAAACAATGTGGGGAACAAAATGAGTTACCTCGTGAATGGCAAGTTTTGGCTTGCTTCTAACTGCAGTAATACGAAGACAAAGTGATTCACTCTGGCAAAGTTTTCCAGCTTGAGGAGCTTGAAATAATAAGACCGCCCACAACTGCTGCCTGTGAGTGAGCTCAGGGAGGGGGCTAAGGGCAGCCTGAGAATATTGGGGTGATATGGGAAAGGTAGAAGTGGAAAGTTCATCTTCAGCAGGGTAGAGATAAGTGTTGGCCTGCTGAGGAGGAGGGAAGAGAGGTAGTAGCAATGGCATTGCATTCTTGTAAAAATAAAACTGAGTTCTGTGAAAGAAAAACCCTTCTGCTCTTCTGCAGAGGTTGGGAGATGAATGTTCATGTGTGTCACGTAGCACTGCACCTTGGAGGAATTGCCAGGTCACCATTCAAAGTCTTCATTTTGTCAGCTGCTGAGTGAAGGTGTGTGTATATACATATATATATTTTAGAGGTGGGTAGGAAGGGTGGCATGACCTACCTGTGGCAGGCTAGTCACAGAGTGAAAAAGAAACTAAAATAAAGCTGATATTGATTTTCTGCCTGAGAGTGGTTAATATTTATCTAGATGTTCAAACTGGGTCAGGCTGCAGCTTATAAAAACTTGGCCAATCACAGCAAGATTTTCCAACAAACCTGTTAACATTTTTCAAGTACAGACATGCTGATACAACTTAAAAGAAAGTTACAGAATTGCAAGTCTTATTACTGTCACTTAAATAAAACCTCCAAGACAATTAATTACATGTGTATACTTTTAACTTTGTCAAAATGTATGCAATAGGTAATAAATTTTATTTTCTTAACCTGTATTTAGGTGGGCACAGCAAAGTTTTGTTTTTTTATTACTTCCAAATCACTTATCACCAAAATCATACTTTGGCCCCAGGCATTTTCCTCATTTCTTTCCATTCTGTAATTCAGTGACCACAAAATTACACGAGGTTAACTACAGAAAGATTAATTTTAGGTTGTAACCATTTCATCTTGCATGGGCGTTTCTCTCTGTGGGCCATCTGTGCTTGATAGCTTGATACACACAGTCCATTTGCCTTTCTTAAGGGAACTTACATTTAGTGGTTTCAATCCCTTTCAGTGTGTAGACCCCAAACAACTATCAATGCGTCTTTTGATGCTTCCAGAAAAATTTAGAACTACTGACAGTAAGTGGGGAGTTTTTGCCTGCTAATTCTTAGTGGTAGCACCTCAGAGGTCCATGGACCCCAAACCTAAAGCTACCAGAAGCCTCTGTGACTTGCACAGAGTTACTCCACCTGTTCTGCAAAGGAGTCTGACTTTAACCTTGTATTAATGAACAACACTGAAGTTGTGTGCAATTATGAATTGCATGGGACATGAAATCTGTCAGCCATTTGAAATATGAGCTCAAAAATGGTATATAGGCTCTTGTATAATAGAGGTATGAAGAAATGCCAAGGTCTACGGTTGTATCCAAAACTCATGTTTCTAGTTCCTTCCTTCCTGTACATCTATAGGAAGAACTGCCCATATTTGGGCCTAAGAGTTCATTGAGAACCATCTTACAGCCGGGGTGTGTGAAACTTCACTGCAGCGTGGTAGGACAAGCTCATGGAAGAGAGTCCTCCTCCTCCTGCAGCTTGCTTAACCCTCTAGCCCTGAACAAGGGTTTTCCCCAAGGGTTGCTTGAGCCCCAGGAAGAGAGAACTCAGAATAAGATGAACCCATGGATAATTGAATGAGCACAGCCTCATTTTTTTAAAAAATATATCATCCTCTGATGATATTCCTCTCTGATTTGTTTTTATAAGTTTAGGCAGCTGTCTGCTGGTACAGCTGCTACCGGAGTCCTGCCAGAGGAGCCATAATTTCTTAATAGCCTCCACCAATGAGTTGTCATGTTAACAAAACAGAAGAGAAAACGTAGCTGTAGAGCAGGCAGATGTAACCCCAGGCTAAGGAGGCAGCCACTCGTAGCACCTTCTCTAACGTGGCCCAGAGGACACCTGGAACCGGTGCACCCAGGAGCAGGTGGGATGTGACCCTCCCTCCTGCAACCACCAAGTTTCTGTCCACCTACTTAGACATGTAAAGCCAAGGTTCAGCTGTGCACGAGGCAGGCAACAAACCCAGGAGATTTCATGTGTCCCATTCACTTCTGAAGAGGGGGCTGACAGTAACACATTGACAAGCCAGGCCATCAGCTATTCGAGACGATCAAGAGCAGTGACATTTCCACATTTTCAGAGCTCTCAACAAACACAGCTAATTAAGTCTTGCATCATCTCTGCAGTTAAATGCAAGTGAGTATTCATCTCCCCTTTTGACAGAGGAGGAAGCTGAAGTCTGGGGGGTATTTAGGGCCATGAAGTGAGTCACTGGCACAGCCAGAGATATTTTAAGAGCTGTAAGCTCCATGATCACTGTCTTTTCATTTAAGTTATTAGACTCAAAAATACCTCCTTCGCCACATGAATTGTAAGGAAGATATTCTTCCATTATAAGTAAGAACTGTATGACCTTTTTCCTCACTGTGACACTAATTCTGAAAGTATTGTGACCTATTCGCAGTATAAAGAATATTTCTCATTGCATGCACTATTCAGGTAGGAAAAACAAGAGGTGATAGGAATGCCCTAGGTCTCCTAGGCATGGCTGGCATACAAGACGGGGAGCATTCATAAAGTGCCCTGCCTTCCTGCCAGCCCCTTCTCTGGCTGCCTCCTGCCCTGCAGACAGCAGTGTCTGTGGCTCACGATGAGCAGCTGCACTGGGTGAATTTCAAAGTATATAGAAATAATTCCTGCCACGTAAGTGTTAAAGAAGACACAACAGGTGGATGAAAGAGAGAACTGTAGAAGTTATCAGTGAAATCAGCCTCTCTCAGGCCTTTTTTTCAACTTGAAAAAAAAAACAAGCCCATTTCCAAATATAACATGGACACACAATTTCATTCAAATTTACTAAATGTATGTCTTAATTAGGATTCAGAGTAATCTAATGTACATATAATTATTTACAGACAAAGCAGTAGGTGTGTGCATGGGCGTCTGAAGGCAATGACTTCTCAAAGCAAGTGTTGCCTAAACTAACCTGCCCCAACTTGTAACCAAGCTTTCTCCAAAGCAGAGCAGTGGGCCAGCTTGCTGGGCGTAGCACAATGGGAGAGTGCAAGTCAGAGATTGGAAAGGTGACACGAGGATCACTTTTCTATCACTCTGATCTTGAGGTTATTTTCTGGATCTCCTTTTTCCTTTGGCTCTGGGAATGTCTCAGTGCTGTAAACAAAAGGTGCTCAAGAGCAGCATCCTGGGAAGGCATCTCCCTGAGCAGTTCCGAGTATCTCTGCTCCGTCTCCCTGACTCGGTCAGGAGCAGCAGGTAACAAAGAATCAACAGTACTCAACAGAACCAAAATCCTTACAGGACATTCTTCCCAAAGAAGAGCGTTTCTAGGAGGAAATAAATCAACTTTGGGGAGAAATGGAACAGCTATATTGTATTAGATTACACGGTTTAATATAAGTTGAGAGATTTTGCTTCAGACAAATTTTGCCCTCTATTATTTCCTGGGGAAATAAAAAGTACACAGGAAATACTTAAAAAATTGGTCAGCACACTTGCTAGCAAGCCATAACATAAGTTGACATTTTTACTTTAATAAAGTACTATAAACTTTTGGAACTACTAAATATTACAGACAAATGCACGTGCTGACAATTAGGTTTCTGTATTTAGAACACTTATCTAAGCTGGGCATCTTTCTCATCAGCTGAATTTCATCAATGGCTGTGATCCGGTATGTTACTAGTTCTCAGCTTGCCAATTCAAAAGTAACTCTGGGTGCAATTCTGTTCCCAGCAGCACCATCTCTATACCTGTACTGCAATTAGAATCCTTGTTTACCAAGGTTAATGCCAGGAGTGCAAGCAAAGCGTGGCCCAAAGCTGCATGAACACATAATACATGATTCTATGAATACAACCTAGATTCAAATACAATAAACAGTAAAATAATATTTCTTGGCCAAAACACGCCTTTGATTACCAAGTTATGTTCATGGATGTGTTGCACACATCCTTTCCATTAACATTTAAATAGCAATTTCATGCTGGATCCTCATCCTCCTATCCACATGTTTTGCTCACTCCTCCTTTGTTAACTCATAAGCACTTTTGGAAATGCACCGCTGCCACAAACCAGACTAAGCCAACACATGTGCACAAGGACATAAAACCTGCCATACTGTGTCAAGAGCCATGATCCATCTAGCTCACTACTGTAACCTCAGAACTAGGAGCAGATGTTTTTTGGAAGACTACAGAAGACAGAGTATTTCTAGTGTGAAGCCCCACATGGCATTTCTTCACAGCTTCCAGCACCACATTAAATATTTATATGACTGATGTAATATTACATATTTCCATGTTTCCAGATCCTCCAGTGCTAGAGGATAAAAAGAAACTTCTAGTGCAGACCTAAAACCTCCAGGCTAATCAGAATTGGCCCATCTGCTGTCATTCATCACCAAACTCTGCACTGTCACATTCATTTTCTTTAGTCTATTAAAGCAATATGATTATGACACTGGATAAGTGTCCATAAAACAGTGGGAAAACCATAGTAAAGAGGGCATAGTCACAGTTAATGCATTATTTATACATATAAACCTCCCAGCTAACACTGCACATGGACATCTCTTTCCAAGTATCAGCCCAGTGACCTTCTGCTCAAGGGCCCCAGAGGTGAAATCCTTGGCTGGTTTTTTATTCAGCCCTTTGTCAAAGTTTGTGTTTTTGTCTCAGGGCACTGAAGTTTAGCCTGTGTGCATAAGGCTGTCTTGCATTCAAGAAAATACTGCCAACCCCATGGAGGAAAACAAAGGAACTGGGCCAGTGTATAACCATGTATTTGTTTGCAATGGCACATTTTTAGGAATGCGCTGGCTTCCTGCAGCACATCTCAAATCCCAGTAATTAAAAGAGCTGCAGTGAAGGGGATTTGCAAATCAGATTTTCCAAGCCCCCTGTTTTCCTTTGTGGGAGCAATGCCTCCAGCTCCACCCAGCATGGCAAGCACATGACACAGTGACAACCTCCTGCCACCACATGCTGGGACAAAAGCTTGGTGCTACCAGAAGAGCTTAGCTCCTTCAGGGTGAGAGGGACATCCCATGCCTCCCTATTCCATAAAAACATACTGAAAGGATCTCCTAAAGAAATGAAAGCATGAAATGAAGCAGCTCATGTCTTCTGAGCTGTCTAAAATTTTCTAACATTGCCCATTATTTTATAAAACCTCAGACAGACCCTGGTTGAACATCAATGATTTGTTGTATATAAAAGTTTTATATGTTTTAAAATCAGACCAAACCAAATACTGTTCTGAAACTAATGGCAAGTCCTACCTTTCTGTAGGGAGTTGTCTCTAGAGATGACTTTTCTTGGTACAGATGGTCAGGTGGTTTCTTTACCCAGCAGAGTTTTCTTAGTGTTTCTCAGGTATCATCACTCTGTCTCCCATTTCAGAAAATGGGTTTTCTTAAAAAGGTTTTCTCCTTTGCAGGTTTTGTTACCAGGAAAATGTTTCCATCATGCTGCTAATATCCTAGCTCACCTTAGATCTTCTAAAATATAATTCTCCCCCTGTCTAATACAGCAGGGCCTAATGTCTCCTCTGTCACTATTACTTGTCACACCTTACTGCACATTCTGCTGTAAATCATATTCTGATGAATTTAAAGAAACACAAAAATATTCCTTCATCTCTAGATTTTCTGTGCTCCTACTTTTTATTATTAGCTTTCTTATTTTTCCTGCGAAGTTGCATGTTTTCCCTTGTTTTGCTATGCAGCCCTGCATTCCCAAGGCAGAGCAGGACACATCAATTCTCCAGCCACACAGCAAGGAGCTTCTGCTGGCACACAAACACACAGCAAGGGCCTTAGGGGTGATGAATGACAACCTTCGACTGTTTTTCCACCAAAACCTCTTTTGAATTGGACAGGATTCTGTCTTTATAATATTCTCATGTAGTCAGAATCAGCAGCAACAGCAGACACTGAGAAGAGTCTGGAGTGGACTAACGAACCCCAGAAGTACCAGTTTAAAAGCAACAAGAACAGCTTGTGTGGACACCGTGGCAGGCCAAGGCAGCACAGTGCCCAGGAACTGCCAAAGCTGCTCTGCCCAGGGCTGACCTGGAACACTGGGAGCAGAGAAAATGAAGAGACCTGGCACAGGAAGGCTGGGAACACACAGGTTCCGTATTCTCAACTGCATCTGTCCTGCCAAGCATAGAGTATCTGATGATCATTGACCAAAAAATTTCTCAGGAACTTCTCTAAAAAAAATTACAGCTTTTTGTTAATACTGTGAAGGTTTAAAAAAACCTGACAGAAGCAGAGCATGGACATTACAGTGGTCTCCTTTCAAAATAAAAAGAAGAAATTGCTAAGTTCCTTCTAGGAACAAACTAGCCAAAATGAGAAAAACTACTGCATGAGGCAGTTGTTGCACTGTTTGTAAATTTAACAGTGTAGGTGGTGGTGAGGACCACTGTAGAAAGGGGATGAAGTCCATGGCTTTGTGGGAATGTTCTGGGAAAAGCAAAAAAGCCAAAATTAAACAAGATCAAAGCTCATTACTTAAAACATAAAAAAGGCAAAAAAGCCCATGTTGACCAGTTGGCTGGGAGCACAAATACTGAGGCTGTGAAAAGGAACCACCTCCTATTGTTTCATCCCTAATGTCATCCAGATAACATAATTTTAGATGTTATTTCCACAGACATAAAATAAATAAAATAGTATCACAAATTTATGTAATGTTTTACTTTCCAATAAAAGTGATAAGATTAACACAGAATACATATAGCATATATATAATATATGAAAATATAATATATATACATAAATATAAAAACCAAAAGAAAAGTAATAAAACTAAAGACCTGGGTATTGACTATGCACTTCATAGGCTGCAAAATAAATGAAACTGATCTCCCCCTTGTCCACTGGAAATAAACCCCAAATTCCATATAGTAGTAAAAATATCACCAACCAATACAATCTGAAAAAAATTTCTTGATTAGTTCGTGTAATTTCAGGCAGGTTTGCAGCCAGACTGTGAGCACAGCAATGCTAATGTGTATCTGGAGAATCCTATTAGAACTGACAAATTTCTCAACTTCACATCTCTAATGCCCTCGTGATTATTGTCTGTTGGATTTGGGTTTGGTGAAGACACACCTGGTCTGAAAGACACAACTGAAGGAAGAACAGAGGTTGATCTGGTGCTGCTGCTAAGTGAACTCCATGTCACCCTTTCATGGCAGGATACTCAGTACTGATCCTCATATATCTCAGATATAATCCTTTTGATCAGTCTCAGAGGACAATGCATTATTTGGTTAAAATAATCATGCAAAATCTATAGTAATTTGACATTAAGACAATTTTCTATATGGACACAAATATTTCCCTAAGTACTTCTTTCTAAAGGAAGTATCACAGTCAGCTGTGGAGTATTTGAAACAAAACTTCTGCATGAAACTTACTTTTCACTACTACTCCCTTGCCAATAAGTTTTACAGGGATCTCAGCAAGCACCAGCTGCTCCCTTCAACTCTGTTAGAAATATACTCTCCAGTGGTGAATAAGCACCGTCGTCATCCTGCATTCCAGAAACAGACCCCATGGAATGACCCTGCTGAACACAGGAACAGCAGGAAAACCACTTGCAATGCCTCACCAGGCTGAATTGAGCTGCTGCCTGCTGCTTTGACAGGCCAGCTGCTGCTTGGAGAGCAGCACAAGACCCCCCTAAGAGTTTAAAAATACAAGAAACAATTTCTAAATGCCTGTGTAGACATCAGTGAGATGCTAAAGCGAACTGCTGGTGAGTTTATTACATGAGCCTCATGTCTTGATTAAACAAGAGTTGTTTTGGTTTGCCATGAAAATAAAGAAAAAAGTAGATGTAGATCTATCAAAAGACAGATCTGCCCCTAGCCTGTGACCCCAGGAGCTGTGTCCAAGGAACCTGGTGGAGCAAGGACAGCCACACCACCACCTGTCCATGCTGAGACAGGTGCTGCTGCTGCCTCCTCCAGGCTCTGCTGGCTGGCTCCAGCCTTCACTGAGCAGTGAATTCAGCCCAGGGGAAGTGGAGCATGACGGCTCACTGAGACAGATAAGCAGATCAATTATTTAGTGATTCTCTCCTGAAAGGCTTCACTCAGCCTGTGTTGCACTGGCAGGAAGTCTGCCTCAATCTCTGTAAGGTTTGACTATGTGAGCACTACATGTCCACATCTTTAGTAACCAACAAGTCAGAGAGAAGAAAATGTCAATAACGTGGCACAATATGGAAATACTGATTTTAAATATGTATATTATTAAATACAAATCAGGGACGCTGCCCAAAAACTAGACAATTATTAGAAAACCTAATTAATAAATATTTTTAATTATTAATAGCATCATCTTGTGCTACTATAAATGAGATAAACTATAATTTTTATTAATGCTAACATCTTGTAACTACAGTCCTAAAAAACAATTTTTAATCTTGAGATACTTACAGTATATGTCTAAATTCTTTAGGTTTTAGATTTTATTTTGCTTAGCAATTAAAACTGACTCACTTTTGAATTGGTCCACTCTTATCAATACACTTTCATTCTCTGAATTCAGCAGCAGAAACAGCAGTAGTGTCTGTGATGAAAGTTTAAATTTAAAAATGCTTTTGCTAAAGCTTCACCAAAAAATGTCAAGGAAACATTCTTACTGTGCAGTCAGTGAAATTCTTCCCCAACCAGCATTATTAGCAAAATATATGGAAGGAAATACAGACTGTCAATGCTAGCTTAGAAGAAGCAAACTAAGAAAATAGCATCACACACAACAGTGTGGTATCAGATTTTCTCTTTCTCAAGCCTGTAATTCCTCATCTTGTATGTACTTGATATTCCCTCCTTCCAACTTGCTACTTCCTGAAATTCGAAAACTAGAGAGAGAGAATCATGGCTATTTTTGCTACATGCTTTAAGAAGGCATAAGGATTGAATCAAGTTAGGTAGTTTGCTTTAATATGTTTTTCACAACAACACATGTTTTTTTACTGCTGTACAATGCTTTAACCACTTGTTTGAGCTGCTAGGGCTTTCTCTCATGCAAGACATACTTTTATTTGCAATATGCAGCCCATATTAATAGATTCTACTTAATGAAGTCTAAAAACCCCTTTGAAAGGATAGACGTGCCACATTTAACACAGGGACCTTCCGTGCACTGTGATTATTATTTCAAATTATTTCTCTTTGTCTTGGTTTATCTCAGGTTGAGATGAGGAGGTCCTTGTCCCAAAGCAGACCCAGAGCAGAGATGTGGCCATGAGGGACAGGGATGGGCAGCCAGGGCTGGGCTGGAATTTTTAACAGAGCTCTTAATGCAGACAGGCTTGGAGCTCCATAAATAAGTGCTGTGACACAGTATTTTAGAAAGACAAAATTATCTTCATAAAATTAAGGAAACCATGAAGGCAGAAGACAAGGTGAGAGCTGGGGACGACATAAAGGTCAAGGGGGTGAAGAGGAATTAGGAAGAGCTCCCACCACAAGGCAAAAGGGCTCAAAACAACTACAAGAACTTTTCTTTCTGCAATGAACAAAGTTTTTTTCCTTCTAATCCTTCAGGCTCCCAGTCAGATGTGGTGACAGCTGCTCATGCTATGATGCAGGGTCAAAAGAATTTTAAATATGTCTTTTTTTCAACTCTGAAAAAAGCCCCTGCTCTTGAAGGAGCTTTCCTTTCTGGACACCTGAAACGGTTGCTTGCTGCACAATTTGCACAGCTGTGAAGGTCTCAGTTTTAGACACCTTTAAATAACTACCCACTCTGAGGGGGCAGAAACAGAGGAAGCAAAGAATTTTGAAGAAAACAAATTATAAACTTCAGCTTCTACTTTTCACATCTTCTCACACCAGTACTTTGGCTTAAATACCACTAAAGCTGATAGGCACAAATGCTACCTCCATGTCAGAGCATGAGAAATATAAGAAGTAATTAGGCTCAATCTCCAGCAAACACCACATGCAATAAGAAAACTCCTATTAACAAGACACTCCTGTTTGTCACATACTGCCTCAAACTGGCAGTCACATGCAAGAGAAATACAGCCTATTAGGGAAGAAAGGCATCCTTGACAGAATCTAATCTCAGAGCTTTCAAGCAAACACTCAATCTTTCAGACTAAAAAAAAAAAACAAACAAAACAAGGGAAAGGATCAGAGGACTGAATACAACCACACCTTGCCAGAATCAGAAATGCAAAAGCTACCAGCCTGTCCCCAGAAGGTCTACAAGAAATACTCTTAATTCCTCAGCCATCAGACTTTATAGCCAGCTTGTAATGCACATTGTGCAGCATGCCAGAGGTTCCCTGTCAACCTCTACATACCAAAACAAACTCATGAGAATTATAAATACAAAGCAGAATCATCATTTATCTCTCCCCAAGACATATTGCAAAGCAGTAACTCCTCACATCTGACTCTGAACTCTGAAGGGAGACTTACAAAACATTTAGATTTAAATATGACTATAATATGATGTAGTACAGAATAAATAGGGACATCAAGTTTATCTTCATTGCAATTCTCTCAGCATCTCATCTCCTGCTTCCTTGTTCCTGTGCTGCAAATGCTTTTTCTTCATTTCAATCTGTCAGCTCTCCTGGCACTGAAACTCACTGGTAACATCACTTCTCCAATGAAGGCACTAATTCATTAACATGATTACAGATTACATTTTTTTTTTGTTTGGTTACTTAAAAATGACTTGCAGAACTTCACTGGCTTTACAGCATAGTCCCATTCTGAGGGAACAGTCAATGCAGGGATAGGGTGAGGAGTCAGAAGCTCTAGAAGGTGAAGGACTCCTAGTTGTAGTAGTTTGCTGCTCCAACAGATATATCAGCAGCCTGGGAATAATAGTTTTCCAGTGTTATCTGCATCAAACTTGCTGAAATGCACACAAACTGGAAAGCTTGACCACATTTTATATCAGCTGATCTAATAATTCTTATTTCTTGCAGTTACAAACCTCCCTTCTTTTACAAGTCTAACTATCAGTGTCACAACACAAGTGGTATAAAATAGTGAAAAGTAAAAAAGTACATTGAACAGGCACCAGAAAATAAATAGTGGGCTCCATCGGTGGCGTGTCAGGAAGAACAGAGAGTCCCAGCTGGGCAGCTGCCTGCTGGCACTCAATTCCTACCCCGTTCAGGGAAAGGAGCTGATGGATATTCTCAAACATTTGACCCCATACACACTCAATTACCCAGTGAAAGTCATACAAAAGACCCCTGCTGCTAGATAGTGCATACTACAGTACATTAGGATATACAGAATATAGCCATGGAATTTAGCCAACCTGTTAAGGTGACCCAGTCCCTGCTCAGAAGCACTGACAGCCTCAGAGATGAGCACTATGAATGGAAGCTTCCATACTTCAGCTTCTGCCCATATTTCTGCTGCTGTGCCCCTCATAAAGGCCAGATCAAACCTGAATTTACCCAAATGCTGCCCATCTTTTCTTTTGTACCTCTACTGCCTATTTTCAAAATTCTTGACAAAATTATTTTCAACATTTTTGACAACCACCCATGCTTTGATCTGTGATAAACATTGAAAAATTATTTTATATAACAAGTAATGGAACAAGGCAAAAGTGAGGGGTTTCTTTGGCAACCACCACCTCTCCTAAAGGAGAAGCTGCAGATACTATCCAGATCATTGCCACAGAGGCCACATCGTGAGTAGGGTGACAGCTGGAATTCCTGTGGCATTTCTATTTTGAAGACTTGTCTGATGGGAACGCCTCCACTGCTGCCAGCACAGGCTGCTGCTGCTGCTTAGGTTAGGCAAAAAAACACCCAAAACAATAAAATGCAAAATAATTTTTCAGAAAACTAAACTTCAAAAAACACTTTCAATTATTTTCTGTTTTGAAGCACTGAAGACAGATGTAATTTTATTTAACTTCCTTCATGTATATTTGTTGTTATGGAATATTTTTGCTTAGGTACAAACATCAGAGTCAGGTACCTACTGTGTAATGGGCCCCAAACATACATGCAATAAACAATCCCTGTTGCACAAAATTGGCTCTTTAAGATAGAAGATATTTGAGGAGAGTGACTGAGTATTTAAACTAAATAATCATTACTCTCCTTACCCATTTAAACCATAAAAATTAGATTATTTCATTTGTCCTACATTATGGTTATAAATTATTTTCACACAAAGATACATATTTTGGAGAGAGTGTTTTCATCTTGCTGATGAACTGGGGAAGGGATCTTTGCATGTACAGGCAAATATGAAACAAATGTGTGTGCATATACAACATATACACACTTCTCCATACTAAAAAAAAAAAGGCAAATGGGTGGAAAATGAAAATATCACTGGTAAAATGAAGGTTATGGGCTAGGACAGGAGAAGACAACAGAGAGGAGCAGAACTCTGAAGGCATTCAAGGTGAAGACAAGAAGCTTAAACTTTGTATGCTGAAATGAGAAAGAAACATTAAGAAGGAACGTGCCCAAAGTAACAGGCAAGGAGACAATTCTAGAAACTATGCACCATGAGGACTGTGCAAGGCCTCCATCAGTCAGTGGAGGCTGAAGGTAAAGTTCAACAGCAGTGCTAGCTGGGCTCATAATCCTCAGTGTGAAGACATTCTTCCTGTTTGTCACATTCTCACTCCTTTCTGCTGCCCTTTGCTTTGGCTCTAGTGCTTGTTGGACCCCATGGTCAGAATATTCAACTCACTAAACAGGCAGAAAACGAATCCAGCAGCAAGCAGTAGAGAGCTTTCTGTCAGGCGGAACCCAGGGTCTGGCAGGTGGCAGAATGGGTCAAAGAAGGGGAAGAAATCAGTGTGGGAGCAGGCAGGAGAAAAACTTCTCCATTTTGGTGCTGAAGAGATGTAAGACTAACTTAGCAGTCAGACATAACTCCATCCTGAGGAGAGGAAGGTTACAGGACTTGAGGCACGGTGCTCAGATAAAGATTTTGGTAGTTTGGGCACAAAGAAAAGATGGAAATTTGTACATATCCACCAAATTAATTGATGCGTGATTGGTGTATAACTTCAAGAGCAGCAAGAAGACAAAGATCACACCTAGTTTTAGACTCCTGAAACAAAGTTGTCAGCAGAGATGCCAACAGCAGCAGCTTAGTTTTGGCTCTCCAATTTCAGTAATAGTAAGAGATTACAAAAAGAAGCCAGAGGGGGAACTTGAGGTAACTGATAAAAAGATGATTAGTGAAAGCCATAATTAGCATAGGGGAAAGAAAGATCATCATGAGACAATCAGGAACTGGTTTTTCTGACTGCTTTTACATTGTCTGTCATTTCAATACCCCAGCTGGAAATCAGAGAAGGGCTGGGTCATGACACCACAATGGACAAGGTTCCTACTTCCATGGGTTGCAGCACCACACAGAAGTGGGTGGGTTTTAAAAAGATGAACCTTAATGTATCAATTGAAGGTATTCCTAGAACTGAAGATAATCTGGAGCAAAGGAGGTGTGTCCCTGGATATTTGTTTACTACTCCTTCTGAAGTGTGAGTGCATCAGTGAATCAGTGCAGACCAGAATTTTTAACTATGTTACTGTTGATCAATCAGAGCAGGTTGTGATGAACTCAAGCCAGCTGCCCTCAGCAACAACACCTTGCTGGTATTTTGTCTCTTACTGCCAGGCGGCACCAAGTACCCAACAGCGTGAGGCCCTTGGATTGAAATAGAAGACATCAGCTACCAAGTGTAGATTTAAGAGTCTCCCCTAGAAAAGTCCAGTTCCAAATCGAGCTTCTCTTGACTTACACCCTGCACACAGCAACTGGTGAAGCACAGCTCCCAGCTACCCACACACAGCATATGGCAGACCTGGAAAACATTCGTCTAGAGACAGAATGATACAAATTACATGAAAATAAATGATCTGGCTGACAACATACTTACCTTCAAACTAATGACAAATCTACATTTGAATATTTTGAATAAATGTTTTCAGCATATCAGGATCATGATGAGCTGAATGGCAGCTTCAGGGTCTCTGCTGAGGAGTTCCAGACTCTCACGGAGCATGACTGCAGGGGCAGCTGGTGAATTACAGCACCCTCTACTTTCCATTTGTATTTGATATAAGATCTTTTTATGACTTCTGAGACTTGAGTGTTGCATAAGCAGAAAGACACCAGCAGAGAGAATTCAAAACCCCAATACTTTTGAGTAATCACTGAACCTGTACTGCCTAACTGCAGACAGGTTCTATGGTTTATTTGTTTGTGGACTATATCCAAGAGGTCTCATCTCCCACATGAGGATTGCCCTACTATACCACATCTGCTGTAAGTTTTTCTTGTTTGCTTACTGCAGTGCTTTCAGGGATTGTTTTTGTGTTCTTTTGTTTTTCAAACACAGAGAACATCTTGGTTTGCCTTTGAATACAGCTCACTTTCCTTTGCACAAAACCAGACAACATTCACCTTTCTCAAAGAATGGAATACCAGAGGGTGTTAATCTGAATTGCCTCTGAAGGGTCAGTTCCAGATGCTCCTGGTGCCAAACTTGTCCTGGTGAGGAGTCTGTGTTTGCCTGTCAGTGCACAGGATGCACTCCAGATAGAAATACTTCTGACAGCAAGATAAGGATTGGAAAGCCTGATGTCCCTCCACCAGATTGCATCACTTAGCCTAGAGTAAAACCTGATAGATCAGTGATAATCCTACTGAGATTTTAGGGCCCTGCTTTTGCAGGTTTGTGAGGTTTGTTAGGAATGTCTAACTCATGCTTTTGGATTTGGGGGTTATTTTTAAATTATTTGGACTAAGCATGAACCTCAGCTCGTGGCTGTACAGCAAAACACGAAAATAAGGCAAAGAGTAGCAGGTAGGTGGTGAAGAGGAATTAAAGCAATGGTTCAATGGACCGAGCAATCTCATTTCTTGGCCTTAAATCTGTTTTTGTTATGTCAACTTGTCTGATACAATTGTATGAAGAATAACAAAGCCTGTGAGAAAGTCAGAGCTCTGCAGGATGCACAAAGGTCTCAAGGTGATTGATCATGGCATCTGTTAAATCTCTGGGTAGCAAGTCCATGTGCTTTCCATGAGCCTCAGAGGAAAAGAGTATGGAGTGGAGTCTATACTATGCATCTACAACAGTCTCACTGATTGCTACTTCAAAACCAGGAAAAACAGCAGTCCAAAAACCATGAAGATGAATAGAAACTTTTACCATATTGCCTCAAACTGCAGTTGCTAGAGAATCAATTTGAAAAAAAGGGTAATTTTCTCATTCATCTTCAAAAATTTGGAATAATTTTAATCCTTTCAGTAATACATTCAGTTGGCTTTAAAACTGTGCACCATGTCTATTTTTGACAGCCAAAAAGACAAGCCAGATCTTCTGGAAAGTTATTTTCAGGAATTTGTAGTTAATTGGCCCAGTACTCACAAACTAAATAATGTGCAAGGGCAAATAACACAAACGGGAGCCTTAAACACAGAGATTTGAAGTTCAATCTGCATAAATGTCTCACCCCACATCACCTGGGGCTTTGCATTCCTGCAGGGAGGACACTGGAGGAGCAGGCTCCTGCAACAAACACCAGCACAGCACTGCAGGGACTAACCTCAATTTTCATCCTGGCTTTCTGCTGTCACACCAAAGGCATTTTACTCTGGAGATTAGTCAGCTCACCCTACACATTCCCTGCTAATTTTGGCATCTATTCACCAGGCAGAAAGTGTTCTCCACCAGGAAAAGGAGAAACAAACATTTGCTTTCTAGGACAGGAGGTTGGTCTTCACTTCTCCTTGCCTGATTTCCAGACTGAGTAATGTAACACTGCCTGTGGGAGTGAGTGCTGAGGAGTGCCAGCAGGTTGTGACAACATTTCAGTGCACACGCTCTGCTGAAACCTTCCTTACACAGCATAATTTTTCCAGGTATCAGTCCCCACTGGTATGTTATTACCTGCTGCCACCAAGGACAAAAGCTCATTGCACTCTTCGAGGATAGCTTTTGACTCATGACAAGTATAGGTTTGGTTTGGCTTCCTGTGGTTTATTTCTTTCTGACTTGGGTGTACTTACATTGCCTATGCATTTATACAGCTCCCTTTACTGCTAAAATCAATACCTTTCATTGCAACACTAGGAGCACCATCACTCCCATAAAAGAGGTATTTTAAATCCCTAAAAGTTTCACTGAGAAAACCCTTCTGCCTCTCCATGCCCATGGGAAGGACTGCTTTTCTCAAGGTGCCATTTTCAGATGCCTGTACAATCTTCATTTCTGAAAGGTGGCAGCATGAATATAATGTAGCTGTACTGTCACAAAAAAAGGACAAATGTAAGTAGAACTGAGATTGCATAACCACATGGTGATCTTGTCACAGGATTCCTGAGGCACCAAATGCTTATTATCTCCTTAAAGAGACATTCACTGAAGAGTCCTAAACCTTCCTTACCCTGCACTGTTTTTGCACCAGGTGGGGTATTAGCCAATTATTTATAAAAACTTTTTGAATATTGGCTTTTCTTCTCAATAACCCTGAGCTGAGCAGATAACATTACCCATTTCTCAGTGAGTTTGTGAAGCAGAAGATGACAAAGGCAAAAACACCAAGAATATGTTGATTTTTAGATTCCCAACCAGAAATTCAAGCATCTCACTGCCAGTGAATTTTGCACTTCATAGAGGATTTGCTCATCCAAAACAGACATCCCAGGGACTGCAAAACTTTGTGTGAATACCAGATCTCTGTTACAAGGGTTCAAATTTGGACATTCAGAAACAGTTTCATTTTGAGACAATTGCCTGGGATTTTACAATTGTAGTTGCAAAACAATTACACACCATATTTGAAATATTAAAACCAGCTTTTCCAACTCAGCTCTTCCCATTGTGAAAACAGATTTCCAATACAGATTTGACAAATTTTCCCTTCATCCTGGGCAGTGTGCTGTAGCCATGCTATCAGCCCTCACTTTCCATTAATTTATGTCCACCTCTACACTCTATCACCCTGTTTTCCCCATGGAGATAGCAATAGGAGTCCCAGCAGGCAGGACAGAAAGCTGAAGGCTGTCAATGCACACATTGCTTTGTAACAATAATGTAAACAGCTCTTTGTAGCTTATTTTGGAAAACAAGATGAAAGTCTGACCTCAGCAAGTTAAATTTACTTTTGCATCCTCTAAAGTACAAAAACAGATCTCCCAGAAGTGCTTTGGCATGAATAAAGTTTTTTTTAAATAAGTTTTGTTCCCCTGAGATGAATATCTCATTTTAAAAATAAATACAAGTAGAGCCAGCAAAACAAATCATTATTATAACATGACAGGAAAAGAAAACATGGTTCTGTGGTACGAAGAACATGCAAAGTTGCTCTAGAAAAAAAGTTACCAACTTAAGGAAGATTAAATAATTTTCTGGAGGTGAGACGACACTTAAGAGTTGTTGCACAAGTCAGCACTAAGGTTTCTCTATAACCCAGTACCTTCACTCCTTAAACACTAGGCCAGATGGGAGTGTGAGAACATGTACTTCTGCCAATATTCTCCCTGTCTCCAGGCCTTTTCAGGGACTTGTTGGCTAGATGTAGCTTCTTTGGTATTAGCAGCCCTTCACAGAGTTCCATAAACTTGTCTGGTCTCCTCCTGAGACACAAGAGCTTTCAGCAGTCACAACATCCTTTAGGCAAAGTGTCTACCACTTAATTATCCATCCTATGAAAATCCACTTTACTATTTATTGCTTTTAGCCTGGCTCCTGCTAGCTTCATTTGGTATCCCATAGTTTTTGTTGAAAAGAACTTAATCCCTGCTTATCATTTCTGCACCATTCACAGCTATGACCTTTATGAAGTTCTCCTCTGCTCCCACCTCTTCCCTAATTCCTGTCTACAGATCTGTCCTTCCCACTCCAGAGCCACGGACAGATACAACGTGGTGTCTCTCCAGCACAGCAAGGCTTGGTCAGGCAGGTTCCATACCTGGCACAGCAGGTGTTTCTTTTTCATTATCAACCAGCCCTTTAATGGATAAGAGTTTATGAGCAGTACCTTGTCCTAATTGCATTATTCCATTAGCTCAAAGAACCAAGCTTTATCTCACAGTAATCGAGGCAGCAGCAGCCTGAGCTTCATGAAGGATTACTGCCTTGAGCTCTGGGAGGAGCAGGCTGCATCTGTCAGCTCATGTCCCTTCTACATGTCCAACCCCCACAACTAAAGCCAATCACAATAAGCCCCCTTCTTACAGCATCCTGATAATTGATTTCCCACAGCTGCTCCTGGGTCTTGTTCCAACCCTAAACATTCCCTAATGCTCAGAGAAATTGCAAGGTCTTTTCCAAGTTTTGGGCCCAGCCTTGTTTTTGCCCTCATAGCATTCCTTATGGCCAAGCTTCCAGCACAGCGTTCACCAGAGTAAATGTATGTGTCTATGTGTAACCTATTCATTCAGCACTCCTCTCACTGTGGTAGAGATCCACTCAGTAGCATCTCTGGAGCATTTATTATCTGAAAGGAGCCAGAACAGCTCAGAGGAAACCACAAAGTACCTACTTTTTCCTACTGACTGTACAAGAACAGAAGATGAGTAACTCAGGTGCAAACCTTTACACTCTAGACTTCTGAAGTTAGACATCTCTTGACATCAAAAAGGATTACACATGCTGCTAAAACAATGGATTTTTTTTTCTAGATAAAAGGATATATTAATTCAGCAAACACAAATTTTAACAATTCCTACACACTGTATTTCAAAGTTTGTTATTAAATGCAAAACTGTTTACGATTATAAACTGTCTACTCAATAAAACAAAACCTAAATAATTAAAGGAGAGGCTTTTGCTTTCAATAGAGCTTTAGAAAATAATTGAGTTCTCTAAAATAAGTGCAACTATTCTGCAACCCATTTAGAAAGACACAAACAAGGGTAATTTTATTTAAGACAATTAATCTAATTTCTTTTTGATCTTGCATGTAATATCTGCAGAGGACAAAGAATAAAGCTTCTCAGAGTCCTGTGGATGTTCTCCCACAGCATCTCAGTCAAAATACATTAGAAATGTTAGAGGTCTAGTCCACTGAACTCTGCCAGATGCCTGTCTTGAGTTGCATTCTTACTGTTACATTCTAGGTCTAAGTATCCAAAATGCTGGAACTCTGTTGCATAGCTAGAAACATGGTGAGGAAGATTTTCCTCATGTTCAGTTTGAAATTTCTTTTGGTTCACCCAACCATCCCTTATTGTAGCTTTTTTATGTCCCCAGATTGTTTATATGTTATGTTCCCCCCCTCCTTGTTCATATTTATCCTTCAAATATTTTTAAATCAAAGTATGTATCTTAAGACACTGAGGTGCTCAAGGAGACTCTCTACAATCCTGCAGCTTTTCTACCAAGTAGGTCAGGGCTCAGGAACCAGCCTCTTGTGTTCTTGTAGCTGACAGCTACAGCAGTAGAGCCATGAGGAGCTCTTCCTGGTAAGGCTGCACTGAAGGAGAAATCCAAACCCCAGCTAAACCAGGGGAGAGCTTTGGCTCACATTAATGGTATGGTACCAGTGGTTCCAAAACCAGGATGGACTCAGGTACCACCATGGACTCCTCGTCCACAGTCAGAACTAACATGTAACTCATTGCCTGGGGCTTTTGCATGCTGGCAGCACATCCAAGAGGCCAAGTCTGACTCACTACCACCTTCCCCAGCTAGGCAAACACCATGATTTCCTTCTGCTCCTGGAAACATCCAGAGGAGTAAAGACACTCAGGGATTGCCACCATGCTCCAAGCACCAGCAGGTATGTGGCAGAGCAAGGTCATACATTACTGCAGTACCTGATAAATGTTTCTTATTAAATCTTCATGATTTGCCTAGCAAGTTTCAGATTAAAGCCTGGAGGCCAAATTCTCACCTCTTCCTATCCATTTCCTTTTGGGAAAAAGAATGCATATGAACCTGGCCTGGCAAATCTAATAGTATTCATTCCACCATTCAGCCTCATTGTCTCTAGTTTCCTTTTAGCTCCTCTCACCTAGGATTTCATATTCTCATACAATTCTATGCATGTTTATTTCATTACATTATACTTCATCTTCTGAGTATAATCACTGGCTTCAGCCCCATAGACTAGATGCAATTTACACACAATTGAAGTAATTCCTCACCTGTAAGGTGCCATACAGCACAGTGGAGAGTAACATTAATGGAAACAGCCCAAAATTTAAACTATGCAGTCTCAGACGGCTTCAGACAACTTCAGCAATCCAGTCTCCTACCTTGGAACCCACTGTTACTAATGTTACCTGAAAAGGGATGAAAGTGCCTTTGAACAGCTGCTAAAGATAGAAGCCAGAAAATAAGGTTGTATTCTTTAAGAATTTTTAATCTATTTCTAAAACTTTGTAGTAATGCTAGCTAGACTCTGGTAAAAATGCACATATTGATGTCTCTTGGTAGTGCTAAAAGCATGTGTGCACAGAAGGCCAGTGCAAGCAAGCAAGATGCCCAAGAAAGAATGTTAATCCTGTGGAATCCACAGCACAGACATGGGTGCAATTGTAGATGACAAAGGATATTTGGGTGGAAAGACCGAGAAATTCATCTCATGAAGGTTAGGATGAAATGAGCATGAGGTTTCCTAATAACCTGAAGGGAGAAAGGAGTGGACAGTGTGACTGGAGAGGGGTAATGACAGGAGCTGCAAGGTAGCTGGGATCAGTCATGGAAGAAAAAGGGGTCAATAAACCCATGGTCAGCTCGTCTACAGAGAGCTACAAGCAGTCCTGGGATATTTGCTTTGCTACAGCTTCCATCTAATATCAAACAAAGCATCCAGCTAGAACAGGCTGTTCTCTTGCCAGTTCCCTGTGGCACCCCAGTTGAAGACTTTGCTAGTTTCATGTGTGTGTGTGTTTTTGTTTTAATAATCATATAAGAGGATTTCGGATATTTTTCCCCTGGTGCTTTCACTCCATTTAGCATTGTGAAAATCTCCTCTGCTTTGTAGTTTAGCTCTGCCTAGGGTTTGTATTTTGCACGCTCTGATTGAATGAGGGCACTAATCCAACAATGGGGTTGCCCATGAAAATTTGTTCAACCTTTGCTTCAAGTTATAAAAGAAAAAAAAATTCTCTGCTTCTCACAGAGATGGAGATTGACTTTATTAGGTCAAGGTTTATTAAAAATTAAAAGTGTTGAACCATATTACCAAGCTAAACCAAATAGTGACAAAACCTATGAACCTGAAATTTTACACACAGAGGCATTTTAATTTTTTGTGATTTTCTGATGTTCCGGATAGAGGATGTCTCCCCTCTGTGCATGCCCAGAACTGCCTCAGCAGGGCCAAACAGCTCAGCACTGCAGCCTGAGCAGGTTCCAGAACCTCATGTCCCCTAAGGGGGTCTGTCTGAAGGGTGTTTTCAGAACATACAACAAGATTAGGCGCCCCATGAAGTGCACTGATGGCAGATACTTCCTTTTAAAATAGAGCCAAAGGAAGCCAGCAACCTTCTCACCTATCCTTTCCATTTAATAGCCTGAGGATAAGAGCACACACCCAGGAAGGAGAAGACCCAGGCTCAGTTCCCTACACAGAGCCTGGGGTAATCCAAAGCAGCCTCTTCAGGGCACCTTGCAGAAGGTTCACCTGGGAGCGAGGCCTCCCAGTCCTGCTGCTGAAGCTGCCAAACACAAGGGAACTCAGGACTCCAGCAGACCAGACTGAAAGCACACTCACATGTTCTGGCTACCTGCGGCAAATTTTGGCTTCTGCTCCCACATGAGTGCTCACATTTCTTCAGATCCACAGCCTACTACGGTGCTGAATCTATGAAGACAAGTATTCTGTAATATAAAAGGTTAAAATATCTAAATCTTCTTACTGTCGGGCTGCCCTATATATCCCAACCAGATTACTATATCCAGGCATCTAAAAATCCTTTCTTAAAATTTGTTTCTGCCAGAAAAAAAATAGGAAAAAACCCACAAACCCATAAAGACTTTGGAAAAATAAAGCAAACAGCTTTCAGACAGAAATTTCAAAGCAGTAAGAGGCATTAAGTGCTGCAGGACCAGCCTTCAAATGACAGGATTTATTATACTCATTTTCTACTGTCACACCTCCCCCTTTCCCCAATTAGCTACAGCCTGTTTCAAATGGTAAGACAAGTACAGATTTCTGGCTCCATTCCCAATCCGTTTCTCTGCTTCAGGGCTTCTCCCATTCTCTCCTGCTCACTTGGAACTCACATAACAGCATTGCTAAGCCATTTCAAAATGCTGGGAAAGAAAGTTTGGTATCTGCACCTGTAACTCTCATTGCTTTCACTTTTTCCAGGTTCTACCTTAAGCCAAGTTTAGATCCCCTATTTAACTCACATGCAACATCCACAGATGAGGAGTCCTTTATTTTCAATAAGGCTTCTAAAACTCACACCATCAGATAATCCACACAAAACTCAAAGAAAGAAGGTTTGGGATTGAGGAAGCAGCTAACAGGAACACAAGGAATGAGAATATTAATAAAGAAGTAAATTATGGGGAATGAGATATGAAGTTTCTCGTTGGTTACTATTTATGCTTAAAAACTGCCCACCTGGTGAATTGTAGGTTAGGGATTTTTCCTGCCTGAGACAAAACTATGTACTACACATCAAAACACACAACATATTCCTGCACTGTTATTTCTGCATCTGCCTATTCCTCCATTCCATACACCCTTCAACCCCAAAACTGTATCTTTCCCCACCCTTCTAGGGCCCTCCTGCTCTAACAGTGATTTGACTGTGAACAGCTTCACACCTATCTTACTTCTTAACCCTTCTCTCTCTCTGCTCTTGGCAAAAGGATGATGAACACCTTTCAAGAGCTGCAGTGCTCCCCCAGCCTCCTCTTACTGCAACAACAAATAGTTACCTCTACTCAGGATTTCAGTGGAAAAGCAAAGTAAATTTTTCTGCAAGATGCATTGTCATTGCATGGAGAAGGCACTCGACTGAAATGCAAAGCACCTTCCCCTTTTTCCCCTCCCACCCAAATTTGCTCAAAGGTTGCAGCTGTCTCAGCAGAAATGAATCACATGAGGTCCTAATATTCATTAAGAACACTGAAATCACAGAATATCCTGAGCTGGAAGGGCCCCACAAGAATCACTGAAGTCCAGTTCCTGGCCCTGCACAGGGCCCAGTCACAAGAATACCAACCCCTTTACCCAAAGTCCTAAGAGCATGGCAGCAGTGGACTCTGCCTTCCCAGCTTCCAAGTGTGTGTGCACAAGTTTGACTCTGTTCGTGTCCCGAGCCCTGCAAGCTCTCCTTGCTGGGCCCCGAACAGCTCACCCTGCTGCAGCAGCTGCTCGGCTCTGAGCCCACAGTGGAGAGCGTTTGCTCTCCCAGAACACAGCAGGAGCTGCGGGCTGCTGTGGACCCGCAGCACGCAGCGAAGCTCCCTGTGCCCAGCTCAGCTGCCGCAGCTACCTCTGCTGGCAGGAGGCTGCAGCCAGCAGGCTCTGCTCCACCAACAGCCTCAGGCACCTCGAACGCCTCAATCTGACCGCGGAGAAGAGCTTCAACTCCATTTCTGCATATTGGTCTTCCCAATATTCGACCTTTTCAGCAGAATGTGTGGCCACATCGGTCCCGTGGGTTGGAAAGTCTTTACACCAGCACAGATTCTGCTGTAACACTTTGAGGAAAGCACCCACATTTCCCACAGCCACAATTAATTTTGCTGCTCGGAGCTAGCAGGGGAATCACATTGCAGCAGTGGCTTCAGGGAAGATGAGAACTGCTACAAGCAGGTTTGGTAGCTTTCTATCACCTTCCTCAAATTTTCCCAAGCAGCCAATGTTCCTGTTGAGTAAAGAACAATCTCATTCTACAAAACCAGAACAGGGGAAGGCTATTTCCCCTCCATGCTGCAACATAACCAAAAAATTACTGATTTTAGAGCAATTGTCACCAAATGTAACTGCTTTAAAATTTCTGAAAGCCCTTGTAGCCTCCAGCAGTCTGAATACAGAGATGTTCTGTCACAGTTGTCTCCTCCATTACTGCAGGTGATAGCTTGAAAAGGAGTTTGTATTTATGTTGTCCATACTTTAACTAGCACAGACCTAAGTGGAAGTTTTCACAAGCATTTTATACACTCAATAATAACCAATATATCCTCCAAAGGATTTCTGAAGACAACAAAAAGTTAATTCAAAATGCTACTCTCTAGCACATGAAGCACTAAATGCTGTTTTTCAGTGGTCTGTAGGAGAGGTATCAAAACTTTATTCTGTATGGACAGCGTTTAATGGGATTTTTAGTTTCATAATTAAAAAACCAGACACAACCATAGCAACATCCTGAAGAAAACCTGGTTTAAGTATGCAGGAGCTCACATAAGTATGACAATAATAAAATCACATTCTAAGGGAGGCTAGGCCAAACCACTTGCTACAGCAGACAGAGGAGCAGAAACCTGAGACACACCTTTATAGACACAGATTAAAAAAAAATGTGTTAAAGTGCTATGTCCAAGTGCCATATACAAAATGTAGTATGTAGGCACTAGTGCCTAGAAGGCATGAAAGGAGCTGGTCACATTGAGGAGGTGGATGCAGCAAGAACAGCCCCTGCAAAGAGAAACAACATTCCCATGCCTGGAGCTCAGCCAGCCAACCACTGGTGCAGATGTGCAACAGAACAATGGCCATTTTAGACAGGGCAGAAGGGAATTCTGAAGGGTGTGAAGTCTAGAGTGCACATCGACAGGAAATGTGGATTAACTATTCCACAAAAACACCCCTCTGAAAACAAACTTCTTGAAGATCTGCTTTTCAAAAGCCTGTATTTTATTTTACAAAAAGATTTATAAACCAACAACCAACCAACCAAAAAAAAAAAAAAAAAAAAAAAAAAAAAAAAAAAAAAAAAAAAAGTCGTCAAAGGCAAATCTGAGCATAAACCAGCTATTTTACCTGTCATATTTTCATCTTTGTCATTGTAAATGACCCACATAACCCAGAGTTTCCTGAGCCACCTCCGCTAATACACGATTAAGAAGTTTATCCCATGCTTCCTGGTGTTTATATGCACAGTTTCTGATCTTTGTCCCTATATTAAAATTAAGTCTGTGCAGATGACAGCCTCCCTTGCCACCTGCAGATCCCCAGGGCTGCGTCCCAGGCAGCCCAGCGCGTCCCCCGCCGCCAAAAGGGCGACGGCGCTGCCGTTCTCCATGGGCTGCGTTGGCAAAGCAAGGCTTGTCCCGACACGCGGCCCTCAGCACACGGCAGCTGCACCAGGAAGGGAAGGAGCAGATATTCCAGCTCTGCCTGTCAAGTCTGTATTTCAAAGGTTGTGCCTGGGTGTGGGAAAGAATAAGGAGGGTCTGCCAGTCCACATGCAAAACTCGGCACTCTGCTGCCCCAACTGCCAGGCTGTCGCTCAGGACCGGGGCACGTCCCCACCCGTCCCTCCCCACTGAGTTTACACCAGTCCTGCTCAGTGGCACAAGCTCCATTTCCTTCCCATCTTATCTGCCAAACTACACACATCCTTTAAAATACGCATTTTAAAAAACTAAATGCCCAGTGCTCTGAAAGAGAGAGAGCATCCAAACCAGGCAAGGCTACTGCCTTGAGGAAAGAGACTTGAGGAGCAGCTAGTGCAGTTTCTCGATTACGTCACTCAAAAATAATAGAATCGTTTTGGTTGGCAAAGACCTTAAAGATCACACAGTTCCAATTCCCCTGCCATGGGCAGGGACACCTTCCACTGCACCAAGCTGCTCAGAGCCCCATCCAGTCTGGCCTTGAATTCTCCCAGGATGGATGACAGGTATTAATTTGTGGGGTCTTCTCCGTGGATAGAGGGTTTTAATGCTAGAGCATATTTTCACGCAGATGGACAGTTTCCTTAGCCCAAAATCAGACTACTGTTGTTCCCAAGAGGAATGTTACACCTTCCCAAATCTCTTTCACCAGCTGCAACAGGCAGATCTCTGATTCACAGTCATGACTCATATTTTAAGCAGGGACGGTTTTGTGGGTGTACATCTATTCTCTTCAATTTGTGGCTACAGTAAGGCTCAGATACACCATTACCAGTACACTGAAACATGTGCCAGCAGACACCCACTTGGGGGAAGGGAGAATTTCACTTGGAATCACTGAGACAAGGCTACAGATGAGGTTCACATGACTCCTTTTCATGGTTTCAGATGACAGTCAGGCAGAACATACAGGCAAACCTGTAAACGTAGTTTTGAAAGCAAATTTCCAAGTCTTTTTGAGCCACCAGATGGTGAGATAACCCCTAAACTTAAATGTCCAAATAGTCATTACTGCTATCTCGATTACTAGCTATCGCTTAAGTCTATTATGAACATCAACCTGCACTGAGGATGCAGATTGTATACAGAATTCTGGCTACTGCCACTTTCCCTCTGCACTGAGAGCAGATGTCTCTTCAGTTACCAACCCACTGATGGGAACCCACACCCCAGCCCCAGCCCCCACAGGAGTATATTAATGACTAAATTACAAGTCCCTTGTGTAAATGATTGTTTTGTAGTCCCTCAAATATTGCAATGAAAAATACACAAGAAGATGTGGGAAGCAGGTAAGAGCTTGGCCTTTTTGATTCACCTGCAAGCCACTTTAAGTTTGTACATATCCAAGAGAGGTGATAGGCCTTGCTTGCCTTATTAAGACTGGGGCACTTTTCTGGTCAAGGAAAGAACGAAAGCAGACTCAAAAAGGCCAAGTCTCATGTTTTGTGAATGTTCACTGGCATCACTGCTTGTGCCTCTCTTTAAAAGAGAACAAACCCTGAAGAGGGCATGTGATGTGCTGGATTCTGTAAACTACATCAACTTCCAAAGTTGATGATGAGCAGATCGTTCACACCTTCCCACTGACAACTTCCTCTTGATCAGCTCCAGGCAGCACCTCACTCCATGTATCTCATCATTCTGAAGGAGACAAATGCCTGGCACTTCTTAAAACAAATCTCATAAAACATCCTGAACTGGCTTCAAATATACAGATGAGTACACAGTATCATGCGTTTCAGACTTTTTTTTTTTTTTAATTGTTTCAAACTAAGGTTTTGATGATCACAAATTCTATTAAGCTGGTGACTGGAAAGAAGAAATGAAAATGGACCCATGAGCAGAGTTTTTAAGAAAACAGATCAAGTACATCTTATGAAACTCAACTGAAACTCTTCAATATAATGTGAAATACTACCAGGGAAGTATTGCACTTTTTATCATATATACCTAGCAGGTTATAGATTATATAACCAACATTAAAAGACAGGCAACAGCAATCTGCCAAGTTTCAAGACTGCCCTTAAATCACTCCTCTTTACTAACTGTTGACAGCAACAGTGCTACTGTTGTCAGCTGCTAGAGAAAGCCAGTTTGACACGTATCAGAACCACCAGCTTCCATCAAAAAGTGATAATTACAGTGTTTGCCATTCAGTGATTATGTTAAGAACAAGGCCTCTTTCAGATGAGAACATGGCAAACAATCTCCTTATGTATCAACTGGTCCTGTAAATACCAATATATTGAATGTTTGGCTGGATAAGAGTCAGACTGAAAGAACTGATGCCTCAGCTATACAGACAGCATAGGTATTTTGTCCTACATTATCTTCTGTCCTAAAATACACGATTTTCTGTTCCTCGTATACAAGTGCATCACAGATTTGGAGAGCAAATTTTACAGAACACCAGTGGGTGATTTTATTTATCTCAGTAGTAGAGTGGAAGGAAGGACACACAAAGCAAATACAGCCCTCCTCTGTAAAATACCAGAGATTTCCAGCTAGTCCAGAAGCTCTAGAAAAGGGTTCACGTACACCAAGTTTTCCAGTGGTTCAAGTGTACTCTGTGTCTGATACTGTAACAGACTAGTAATGCATGCACCCAGCATTGTCCCCAGCTGAGGAGGAAGAATTTATGATGGTGTTAACGCCAGCTGCTTGTTACTCCAGCTCAAACAACCAAACAAGTGAGTACTTCAGTTTTGCTTAAATCACCACTCAGCTTTCAGTCACAGGGGTCCTAAAAAAAAGTGTAGACATGAATGGCAGATGTAATTCCCTAAATTACTACAACTGTTTTAGAAGTAACCAACAATACCTTTAGGCTTGCTCTGTACTGCTTCTGAGGCTTAGTCCTTCACTTCCCAGATGCATTTGCAAGGCTGGGCTTACTGGGGAGAGTTAAGGGAGCTTCCATGTCTTGTGCTGTACTCCTGGGACAGCTGGTGGGAGCAGCACCAACACGACTGCCAGATGCCAAACAGCCAGCCTCTCATCTACCTCTCTGCTTTTGCTGCCTGTTATGTTCTTCCCTAATTGATGCAATTGTGAATTCCACAGAATGGAGACAAAAACAAAAGCATATCCAAGCATCCATATGTATATAGACATGTTTGATTACTTTAAAACCACACACACCTGTTTATCAAAGTCTTGAACAGTTTTAAAATTATTATACTCAAACACTTTTTTGACCCTTCCTCTTCTTTTCCCTGACAAAATTGAAAAATGCTGTTTTCTTATCAGCTCAGAAGCGCAGTACAACTTACCATAAACAAGTAAAGACACATTCAGATTTGTAATAAGAGAAAGTAATCAACGCAAGAACAATTGTTTCTGGAGAATATGTTTTCATACATTGTGATATCTTAGATAAATTAACTTTAAGTACTTACCATATTTGTAAAGCATAGACAGTCCTAAAATATCTGACCGGTGTCTGAACTCTGCTTATTTGGAAAGGTGATGTACTCATTGAAAGTAATGATACTCGCTGCTCTGCAAACAGTTTGTGTTATGGTGATTAAATATCTTTCATTGCTCTGGTTGTCTTAAGTGTATGAACACACTAAAATGCAGGTACACACTCTTCTTTTCTAGAACTAGACAGTCTCAAGACAAATTAGAACATCACAGAAACACCTTCTCAGTTAGTGTAAGAATGATCAGTAGTACTCAATAGCACAGGTTAAAAGCATTTTGATATTAGGCATGTATGAAATGTATGAAACCATTATGTTTCCACTCAGCTGTATGGTTTCCTATACTCTAGCATGTCATACATGTCAAAAGGTGTATGACAAAAAAATTTAAAAAGCAGTACAGTTATACCAGTTTCTTCTAGAAAAAAATTAAAACTGTATGGCATTTTTGGCTATCTTCTCTTCTTTACAATTTGCCCCTCCTGTTAATACCCATTTTAGCACTTCATATTTTGAACCTACACTTGCCAAAGGTATTCGTTGCCAGGCTGAAGCTTCAGACTCCACACTATAACCTGCATCCCTGTGTGCCAGCAATGATTTCAGTGACATAACCCAGCTACAGGGGTCTGAATTTTGCACTGCTTTTTTCCTGAGGGGGAAGGTGTGATTTATAAAGTAGAATTCAAAAAGTTTCCCAGCTATAACAACATTTCCTAAGGGGCACCGAAAAGACTGAGTTTGTGTGTAATTATGAAAGACATCATCTGGGGATGCCAACTGGACTGATATAGATGAATGTTTTTAACTCAATAAACATGTCTCAACTCAGCAGCATGCTTATCTAAAACCCAAAATGATGGTTTAGGTATGCCAAATTTGAGAGATAAGGTAATGTTAAAACCTTGCATGTTTGGGCTAGAGCAGTGAAGTTCTTGCATTGCCTACCTAATGATTCTGAAAATAAATTGGTCAAGCCATCTTCAAACTCAGCCTTAAAATTTGCTACTGGAATCTATATTTAAATAAAGCTTTTATTAATACTTTTATGAACAAGCTTAAAATCTGTTGACTCAAATACAAATTACAAGATAAAACATATTTGTTTCCAGAAACTTTGGTGTCAGTGTTAGTTTGTTTTCTGGAGAAAGGATCTGCTAATTCAGCATTCAGGAAATGTTTTTTTCCTTTTCCTTTTCGTATTATGTAATAGAATATGGTCCCTATTTTTTTGTCCTAGATGTAATGAATTAATTCCTTTTATAAAGCACAGAAATGCTCTGCACTGAAATACATTAGAAGTCACTTCAGTCAAAATCTGTGCTGATGTGTCTCCTGTTTACTACACCTGGTGACAGCATAAGCACCTGTGCTGTGTCCCACCACATAGAGACAACTCTAACACTTGAGACAATGATCTACAGCACCATATTACAATTAGTTGAAAAACCTCACTTCTTGAAGACACAAATCCATGTAAAAATCTAGATCTTAGCATAGTGGGATAAAACTCCATAAATATGAAAGGAATATTTACTGCCCTTTATTGTTTATTGCCCTTTATTCGTCCTTAGCAAAATCCACATCAGAAAACCAGCACCATTTCTTGATGCATTTCCTAGTTAACCACAGAAAGTTTCCTATATCCTCTAGATAGTATATGAATGCAATACCACTTCAGAAATAAAGGCAACAATCTGAGAGTTGGAGAGAAGCCTTTCATACAGTGAAGAACTAGAAAAAGAAAAAAAAGAATAAGAAGCTCCCTCCAAAGGTTTTTTTTTCTTTAAAATTAGTTCTTGATGTGTGGATTTTTTGTAGGTGATACTACACAATCTAAAAAAATATTGCAAATACTATATATCTACATATGTATTTTATATGCACGCAAATAAATCTGGCAAAAATAGAACATTCAAACTTAATTTTTATCCTGTCAATCATAATTGCAGGCATAGCCATGAGGAAACTCTCTTCTGCAGCAGGCATTCAGTGTGTTCAAACTCCCAATGCTCTTAAATTCCATTCACTTCCAGTGGTAGAGTTTGTACCTTTTACAAATACAGTTTGCTTGTTTGAGAGTGAACAATCATCATGCCAACCCTGATGAACAACACAGGACATGAAATAGCCTGTGGATTTCTTGTCTCACCCCAACAGCTGGAAATCTAATTGGGGCAGAGGAAAACAAAACATGGTAAAAACAAGCATAGGAGTCAGGAGGGAAAACAAGAAACAAGCAGTATGAGTTTATGTGGAAACAAACATAGATACCCATCCATGTAGTGCTTCTACCCAATACATTAGAGAAAACACATTTTTCAGTTACCAGTCTGCTCTGTGCTTTCCCATTAAGAAGGTGGTTTCACAAGCCACTGAACTCTATCTTTGATGTTTGTGATAACTGTTCCTAAGTGTTTGTGAACTACACCACTTAAATCCCCTCAAACGTCAGTTTATTTTCTCTTGTAAGGTATTCCTACAGTGTGGGATTAACAGACACAGGGGAGGCCTTCAGGCACCGAGAATGTAAATTAGCCTAATCTCAAGAAAACAAGATGAGCACTTAACCATAAATATTTTTTATAATCACATCAAACATGACATACCTGGTATTCAGTTTTATATAAATCAGTTGTTATGTCAGACCTACTTCTGAGGTTATCCAAAACCCAAACACGTAACATTGTTTCTACTCTTCAGGCCTGAATAATATTTACAGACATTAATGCTATATCCAGCTCTACACTCATTCAAGACACATTATATAACTTTATTTTTTTATTTGACAAGCAGCAGTATCATGTTCGTCATTGTTTTTTTACATTTTAATGTAGATACAATTATTAGGTTATCTGTCATATTACAATATTTAGGTTTTTTGTGTGATTTTCTTTTACTTTGTCTTAAGATACATTAAAAAACATCAACTGCAAACGTGAAAGGGGAGGGGGGGGAAAAAAAAAGCATGGTACCCAACCAATTCTCCACATTTCAGCAATACTTCACTCATTCTTTAGTAAAGTTTTAAGAAATGTCATAATGACATGAGCTTGAAATATCTATAGGCATTTTCATTGACGCTCATGACATGGCACTGGTGATGTTGTAAACAGCAGAAAAACAGGGGCTGCCAAGTGACCAATTATGGAGGCACAGGCCTGCCTCTTCCCACAGGAACACACCAAACAGTGACAGCAATGATCTCCTTACAATCATACCTGCAGGATTGCAACATCATGCTACATAACTGTATTCGTCTGCAGAGGCCTGGCTTCGCTCTATGTACTGTTTGTCTATCAGGACTTCAATACACTTCTTAATCATGCTGATACTGGGGTTAAACCTAGCTCTTGATTGGCTAATTACCTGCAAAAGAAAGACACAGTTTTGGTGTTATTTTTGTTTTTCACAGTTATAAATGTCATCTAAATATTTGCTAAAGGCTTTAAGGCAAATTCAGTATATTTTTCTGTTAAAGACAGGATGAAATAAACCTGGAATAGTTAATTTATAACAACCAAGGAAGTATCTCTATGTATTGGTGTCAGGACACTGAAACTGACTGGTCAGCTCACTGGTTATTTTGGCCACATGCTCCCCAGATCTCTTCCTTCCTCTTGCTTGCTTCATTTGTCACAGTACAAATGAAGATAAATATCCATGTTAAAAATTAATCTAATATTAACACATTTCTTCACTACTATCACAGAGGAGTTTCCCTACCACTAACCCCCTTTCCCATACGATTGGAGAAAACCAGGATGAACTTCTTCTTCAGTCACTTAAGACAGACCTACAATTTAGTTGGCTTCATCTGCCAATGCTAGAACTTTTTAATACATGCAGTAAGAAGCTATTTATCGTAAAAACAAATCAATATTTGCATTATGGAAGAAATTGCCACCGCAGGCAAAACTTTAGATGTCTCTTAGTAATTCTCAGTTTTGCCCATTCTCTTGTAGAGAAGGGGACGAAACTCTGTAATAACAGAACATACAAATCTGTAAGTAGGAAAATTTTTCAAACAAAATATCTTACTACTCAAGTGTCTCAATATATTTTGTCTATAATTTTTTCTTCTGTAAAGAAAATTATTTTTTCTTCAGCTGAATTTTCAGTTTTCTTTACAACTTCTCATGGCTGGCTTTGTCCCAGCTCTAGAGTTTGCTGGGGCCCTCTGTGAGCCAACAGAATTCACCAGGTGGAACTCACCCAGCAAAGCAAACAAAAAGCTCAAAAGAGTGAGTTTTGTTGGGCTAACAGCCAAGGCTCTGGTACATTCCACAGCAGCACAAGTGAGGAGAAACTGGGTGCTAACAAGCTGATAGATCTGCTTGGATTTCACCTAACTTAGCCCTCCACTGAAGCTAATTGTCATCACCACACTTCATGTATTTACTTAAGACAGAGAGAATGAAAGAGAGAATTTTGTACTGGTATGGGTTTTCTTATTATTCTTGCTTTTTTTTAAAATGAAGACTAGACAGAAATACCTGATGGCCAGTATAAAAATTTTCTGGGAATGACTGCTCTGACGTCTTCCCTCCACTACTCTTCCATACTTACTCATTTTATAGGAAAAGCTACCTTGTCCTGCAGGTGACTGTAACACTGAGCTAGAATTGAAATTACCAGGGCGTATCTAACAAAATTAACAATTCCACAAAGACCACATGCTGACATATACAGCTCTACCAAGGGCCTGGAGTATTTTCTTGGACACCTCACCCTAAATGAAATGTGTGGTGCTCTAGTCCAAGTGTTAGAATCAGAGCTAACTACATTACAGTTAGGAGTCTCTCAAATATCTCTCAAATATCAGTATAATCCTGCCCTTATAGCTAAGAAAAAATATTAACAAGGTGAGAAAATATTAACTATTCATAATAAACAGACTCCTTTCAGAAAGATTTGCTCTTACTCAAGAAGTCAAACAGCACATTTTAATTGATACATTATATAGAAGAATATAAACAGCATGATAAAAATAACAATGGCACCAGAATTAGTAACAGTATCACAATTATACTCTCTGCTTAGTTTGTAACTGAATAACCATGAAAATATCCACCTTTCTTGCAAAACTGAAGGGAGAAGTTCCTAATGTTACTATTCTGCAAGAGCCCTTCAAGTGCAAAACACAGCAGGGACATATAAGTGGCCCTTCTGTTACACAAAGGAAGAAGCAACCAGAAAGGATTTGTTTCCAAAACATAAAAAATTGTAATCTATTTCACCCTTACGAACTGGTGTCAAGCAAAGTACATTTCAAGAAATTTTTCTAATAATTTGACAGTGGGCAGAAAAAAGTATTTTCAAAGATGAAAGGGCTTGCCTATCATTTTCTAGTTTTAATTGCAAATTCTTACATGATTTAATCATAATTGTATGGATGATTTAAATAATGGGAAACCAAATAAACAAAGATTTTGAGAAAAATCAGGACCTATGCTGCCTCACCTTTTAGATATTCAAAATCAGATTTCTCAAATTAAGCTTGCTTTCAGATTAGTGTATAAACACTTCTTCAATATCCAAAACCTTTAAGAAGTCTCACACTGCATCTTCTGGGCTTACAAACACCCTGTTGCTGCTAGGGTTTTTTAAGAAATAAAAAATAAGTAGTAGGTGTGGTAAACTGTTTCCTCCACCACCACAAATTTACTCAATGTCTCTCCACTTCTATGCTCAAAATGGTTGAGTAAAGCAGGAATTGTTATTCCCCCTCCCACCAGTCTTCTCTGAGGCCATCCAGCAAGGCTCAGAGATGCAAGAATGAATTAAACTGAAGAAAGAGCTTTGGAAGTTTGAAAAAAGTAAAACTGAGAACTGGTTGGAAGGAGCAAATATTAGGCTGGAATGAGAAATGCAATTAGGCAGGCAACCAGCAGATGGGAAAGTGGGAGAAAAACATAAGAAATAGCTCTTCCTTCCAAGCCAGCCTGTGCCAGTTCACAGGTCATTAATCTGGAATTTAAAAAATCTAGAGAACTGTACCATTTTGTGGAAAAGGGAGATTAAAAGTGCACATCTCCATACTCAGATAACTTTTAAAATTTAGACCATGAGTTATACTAAAATAACGATTAGAGCACAAAATTGGCTAAGTGCTTCTGTGGAAATTCCATACTAAAATATCCCTATTCAGGTTTTCAGCTGAACCCATAGCTCTGGTAATGATTTTTATAGGATACAACACTTCTTGGCATAGAACTGGCTAACAGGAAACAGCAAGAACTTAATGCTTCGGTGCTAAAACACATTTACAAGATTGAGGGATCCCAGCTAGTGCTCAGGTTCAAAATAGACCCCAGGGAAATTCTCACTAATTTCACTGGAGAACTGGTTTCTACATGGTTGAGTTTTGTAGTGTGATGTTTTACCCCACTATCCTGAAGATTTTTGTGACATTAAGCTCAAGGACTTTCTCTTACCTCCTGAATAAGAGCGTTATGTCGCAGCACCTTACGTGCTTTCATGATGCGGACTATAGCAGCTTGAAGATACATCTTCCTGTCCTCATCTACAGCACTTCGGGTCTGCTCCATCTCCTGCCACACAGGGAGAACAGGAAAGATCCAAATACAGTGAGACCAATAAAGACTGCATAAAAGTATCTTCAATCTATACTTTTTACTTTACTGAAAGTGGTGAACTAATACAAAAATGCAGGTGTAGTTCAATTCCAGGGAAAGCATGTGCATGAATCAAGGATACCAGGTTTCATGAAAGTCAGCAGGAAAGAAAGAGAGAGGCATCTAAACCAACATTTCTGCTAGGGAGAAAAACAAGCAGAATTGACTATAATGTACTGAGTTTGGCACAGACCTATCTTGTACAAAATCCTGTGTTTTAGGAGATACACTGAGAGCGTGGATTAACAACACAGGAATAGATTTGAGTTGTCAAAGGACACAAAACCATAGGAAAACAGTTGATTGGTTCTGCTCTTTTTGCAGTAAATTGCTTTTATAAACAGCAGCAACAAAAAAGTCTCTCAAGACAGACTAAACAGCAATACCATTTGGTACTGTCATTTTGTTTATCTTTTTTCTTCTACTATTGCTCCCTATTTCATCTTCTCTTGGCTATATTTAAAGTACAAAAAATTGCTTAAGCTTTAAACCTACAAAATTTCTTTTGTAAATCTTGGGGAATCTGATATATGCTTATACCAAACTAAAACAGTAAATTCCATTTTAGAAAAATAAGCTTTTTAAGCTATTCAGGCTAGAAACACCAAAGAATACTTGCCTGTGGCGTGTCTTTCTGCATTGATGTGGTAATTTTAAACTTTGTTCGTTTACTGCTGAAGTTCATATTTAATGAAAATGTAGACTCTGTCTCTATATCTTCCTGCAATAGAGAATAGTTTTTAAAAATCATGACTGGAACCAGAAAATAGTAACAATTTACTTTGAAAAGTCACAGAAAAAAATTCAGATTTGTAGTTAGAAATTCTAAAATGCCACTTGAACTGGGTCAAATTTTAAAGCTAGTTTAACTGACCTAGAAATCAAGTCTTTTTCAGAAAACACTATGAAGAACTCTGCCATACAAAAATTTAATTAACAAGTGATTTCTCTTTTAATACTTTGATAGCTTATCTTAGTTGCAAACATTTAAAGTCATTTTGTCCCTGCAAAGAAAGTAGGATTTGCATTTATTTATGACAGGACCTTAAAGGGGAGCTGCTGCTTTCATAATTTTTACAAAAGTTGTCTTCCAGAATTTAAGGAAAAGCATCCAAGCATTTTGTTATGTTATAGCAGAAACAGCTGACAAACTGCAACTTCTGCAGTGCACATCTATCTGCAGATTTCTAATTTCTTCCTGTCAGAATCTCAATTCTTTTGCATATATACGTATATGTGTATATACATTTTTTAATATATATATGCGTGTAGGTTTTTTTCCCTGCAGTATAAACACCTTTACATTCAACACAGCATGACTGGACAGATCTCTGTGGATTCCAGGCAAGAGTCTGGACAAGTATTACCAATTTCCAGTAGAATAAAGTTAATGGGATTCTGAGACCTTGCAATCTTGCCAAACTGTCTAAAGCACAAGCATTTTAGTAAAGACAGAAAATATTTATCCAAATATGCACTCAAACCAATATTAATTCTAATTTTATTATCTCACAACAAATTGTCTTCATTACAATATATATAAAAACCAGGATACCAGGCTTTGCATGGAAAATATAACATGAAAGGGGAAAGACCAAGAGCTTTAAAAATAACACACTAACAAAAAAACGGGCTAACATTAACTTTTAACATTATTTTGCAGATATGGTTGAATATAAACCAAAATAAATTGTGTATTGAGCATGAACTCAAAAAGCATGATTCTAATGAACCAATGAAGATTTTGCCCACAGATTCTCATGCTCTTTCCCCCATACCCATTCAAAAAACGAACAAACAAGAAAAGGCAAACTACAACATTTACTACAATGTACTTTTCCATCTGGCTCAGATAGGGGTAAAGAGAAGTTTGTGTTACTTTTCTGTTTGGCTCAGATACAGGTAAAGAGAAGTTTGTGTATTGAATTCCACTGCTTAAGCCACTAAAGCTCACTTGTTTATTTAATAAGTAAGCTGATAGACTGTCTACAGATCTGCTATCACATTGCTGGATGGAGTGCAAAGAAAACAGAAATAGTACAGACACTTGAAGACAATAGTCTGGAAGGTAAAGAACTGGAAAATGCAGTGATAAACAATAAAAAATAAAAGGGTTGGAAATCTATATTATTCCTTCTTCTATGACATAAGCTTTAAGAAATTGGGTGAACCTTATACAACAGACATAAATGAATGTAAATCCTTTAAATAACAGGCAATGTTCTAAGATTATTAAAGGTCTCACTGTTTTCTGTAATAGGTCCCAGTGTTTTATTTGACCCATGGTTTAACAGATATCTTCCCAGCAATTGTTCCAACCTGAGCTCATTTCTAGATATTGGAAGCATGTCCTATGCTTCAGCCAAGCATCAGATCTTCCTTGTGATCTCACCTTCCATTTTCTAAAATTTTCCTGGTTAAAACCAAAAGCAGCTGTCAGAGCAGCTTTGGATTTCTTCTTGTAAGGGAATTGAACAGCTTATCTCAGTTTCTTCTGTCTGATACTGTCTGCATAGCAGGCTTTCTGGGTGAGCTGGAAGCACAGGCTAATGTCTGTATGGGATGCACAGGCACTTCTTGGGTGTTTCTTACTTAACAGAGTAAAGTCTGTGCCCTTCGCTGTATGGGAAAAAAGGTTTCAATAGGCTATACAAAAGGATGAGACAGAGACAGAAAAAGAACTATCAACCATTGCCTTAATCACAAACAAAGCTCAGATATTACTGGAATTCCAAGAAACTTATGGAATGATAATGCTGGCAAATTGCAGCAAAAACCCTCTCACAGAAGTCCTCCTTGCTCTCTTTCTTGGTCCTGTAATCTGTCAGCAAGGAAGAACACGGTTGCTGTTGCTTTCAGTCTCTTAATCCCACAAATATTTTTTTAGGATCACTGTAAGACTGGTTTACTACTTGGGCTCCTTCTCACGATTCAGTACAACTTTGAAAGCAAGGCAAAAGAAAGAATAGAGTCCCTGCATTATTACCTTTTCATGCTGCTATAGGCATAGAAAGCCTTTATGACAGGCACTCTACTTCCTCCTGTCTCTTTCCTTATAAGCAGAGACTTAAAATTTTTCACAAGGGTCAAAAATAAAGCTCAGAAAAATCAAAGTGAACAATGGATATTAAAAAAAAGTGCTCAACAAATACAGAATGTCAAGACTGAAAACACGCAACTTTTTCACATCATTATGGCATACCTTGTCTGAGTCATGGTTGATCATTTTGACATCAAGCAAAGATTTGATGGTTTTTGTCAGTTCCTTCTCGTTCATTTGTGTACTGTCCTGAAGCTCCTTGTAACTGACAGTCTCACTGTTGTTGAAGGCAAGCAACACTGCCATTTGGTATGTTGTGACCATGGCTACGTAAGGTTTGCACAAATAATTCATTTTCACTTCACCTGTAATGACACAAGTAGGATTTTATAAAGCAATGAAAGGTGCTGAAAAGTCATCTGAAGCTTAACTCCTAGAGCTCCTCCTACATTTCCAGACATTCAACTCAAGTCTGTATTTAACACTTGAAATGGAACAATGACAACTGCTGCTGTGAATTTACACATATACAACGTGGCCTACAACACCCCCTTTGTCATGCTTAACTATGAATACTAGACAAATAGTGCAATATAATATATAATTATTAAAACAAAGAAATTCCAAGTAGCCTTAACACATTGCAATGCATAAACTTCAATTAACAGCTTACACAGAATCTCAGAATAGTGATTAATCGGAAAGTTGAAATTTAAAGGAAAGATTTAAAAACAAAGTAAAATAATTGTCCATCAAAATTTTTTCACATTCTTACATTTTTTAAATTCCCATGAAAAACAAAAAGCATTGAAGGAATCTACCTGAAAGCAGATTTAGATTTTCTGAGCAAAGGTGAGTGTGTGTTAACAGCAACCTTCTATTACCAGAACTAGATTTTCATTACATTACATTGTTGTAGGCTAGTATGATTTTCAGCTCCGTGGGATATGTTGCAGTGCTCAATTGTTAAAGCCTGATACTGAAAGCACTTAAAATAAAACATGATTGACTGGCACTTACTAAAATAAACTGTAATTTAATATATATCTTCTAAGATATTTTTAACATATATTCCTATATAGTAAATATAAGAATGCATACTCACATACCTGAGTAAAATAGTATAATATGCATTCTTAAAATTATTTAGTATTTATGTAAGGAACATCTGTACTACAGAAACAATGCCAGGGCAATTGTTATTAACTCAGCAGATCTGCAGTGCTTTTCTGCAGCTAAGAACATACAACTCTAGTTTTACTTGGATTTAATAAATCACAGCTTTACAAAACATAGATTTAGAAAATTCTAAGTAGTAAACATTAATTTATAAAACAAAATATGTCCGTTGACATCATATGCAAAATAATGTTCCCACTCCCCATTTTTTTGTCATTTGAAAAGAACTTTTAGTAAGTAACTGTTAGATCATAAGTTTAGCAAAGCACTTATTTTTACCTGTACAAAGATAATGTAACCAAGTAAGCTTCCTTCCACTAAAATGCTGACTGTAAAATAATTCAAACTGCAAAACAAAATGAACACCAATTAGTCATACAACTATTCACCACAGTTTATCATCACCCTACCACCCTAATGAGGAAATACTGGTTTTATGTCCATCACACTGGATGCAAACATTGCAGATGAATTCATGACAGCATTTTCCTTTAGAAGATGAGTGATGACTGAATCCTAATCTAACGTCTACCTCTCGTAATGAGAAGAACTTCAGTAGATTTGAAGAATCTTTTCTTAAAATGGGATCAAACTCCCTAAACACCCCAATGCCAACACTGTGTACACACACTAATTTGGCTTATTCTGGTTTGGTCTGGCAACTCTGACTAACACTGGAAGAAAACATAAAAACAGGGACTTTTGATCTCTTCAAGAATTAGGTGTTTCTCCACCCACAAGCCTGCAAAGTATGAAAACCAATATTTGTACACCACTCAGATAAATATACATTTACAGGAAGCTCCAGCAGTCTCAGAAGAAGCTGCTGAAGAGGTTGCCCAGTTACAGAGGTACTCACACACTTTGGAGTGCAATTGCAAAACTTTTTTTTTTTCTAAATCCTTGTGAGAATCCCAAGAGAACTCTCTCCGTGGGTCAAATGATAAAATTGGACATTAAATAAAGATATTGTCAGCCAGTGTTCAAAGACTCCCCCCCTCCAGATCATGTACTGTTTCTTTAGGGAATTCTAATTTAAAGCACTGATCTCTAGCTAGGTGACATAAGAATAACTTTGCTCCTTTAAAATGGCAAAATGGTGAAATTAGGCAAGCAACCCAGACTCTAAGCTGCTTCTGATACACAGTTCTGTACCAATTTTCCAACAGAGACACAACTGACAATACTCGTATTTTAAACCCACAAAGACAGCAAAATCTCATCAGTCACCTGGTCATCCTGTAGTCTGGATTGGAAACTATGATCTTAAAACCAACTGCCACTTAAGTGGAAATTAAAGCTGAATAAGTAGTCGTAATACTCAGTAGTAATACAAGAAAAAAGATCCTTCACTACAGAAGAAGACATTTGCCATTATAACTTACATCAAATAACAATTTAAGGTATGAAAACTACTATAAAAATCTCTTATGTCTAATAATACAAAATTTGTATTGCCCAAATTGTACTTCACCATTAGACACACCTTAGCAAGGATCAACACAAATGTTTTCTATTTTAACAAACATTGTGTAGGTAAGATTTAGAATACAAGAATATAATCAAAAGCAACAAAATACCTCTGCAAAGCAGAAATAATCACATAAGAAAAAAATATTTGGCTAAAACAAAATCTTTACTGCTTTGAAAAATCATAAAATGAGCTTTAGAGAAGTTTGCACAAAGCTTGACTTTGAACAGTTTCTGTGAAACAGGGAACAAGAAGCCTGTGTTTGCATCTTAATCTGCTATTAAGATGGTTTGGATTTAATATTAGAAATAGAATCTTAAATTCTCTTTTATCTAAATTTTATCTAAATATCAGGAGTTGGTTTCAAAGCAAAGAACCAACCTAGTTCATTTGATTGCATTTATTAGCATCTCTCAGCAATCACAAAGTGTAGAAGAGAGATGTGAAAAAGCTACACAAATACATACATAAATTCTGTAAGGTATTTGGGTGACCCTTCTACATTGCATATGGACTGCAAACTGATACCCAAAATTTACAATCAAAATGAAGCAGCTCAAGTTTTTCTCTGTTAGAGTGATGATTTTTCATTTGGAGTATTTTACATTTTCCACATGTTTACAGGAAGCCTCCTACTAACCTACCATCTGTACACTTTTTTCCAGTTCCTGAGGAATTGCAAACGTAGAAGAAGGAGCCTGAGTAAGAGGCCACGCACCAGCCTAAAAGTATTGGGAAAAATAAAAGCATTAACATTTTCATACAACATATATATTAAGAAAAAAATAACACTCTTAAGTGGATGTATAGTGTACATTATATCATAAGACAATCCACTGACTCAGGAAGTTTTACTGATCATTTTTTACTGCATGTTCTGCACTGCCCACTGAGGTATTAATTGAGCCTGAAATTTTATATCACTATTGTTTAGGGACCCAGTGGGCTGATTTTACAAAGAAACACTAGGAAAGTAAGTAAATCCACAGTGATCACAAGCCATCAATTTCCATATAAAGAAGTACTGATAATGAGAAAAATTGTATATTTGTCATCAGAACATAAAAAATAAATACAAATAACTCAGCAGCAATAAACATACATTAGTACCTGTAGAACATATATCTGAAAACTAATTCCCAAATCAATGATTGTGTCCTGGTTTTTGATAAAGTTGTTGAATTTATTGTTGAGATCAGCGCTAACACTCATGTCTGTATACATTCGATGAAGCTTGCTGGTGAATTCATAACCACAGGCTTGCTGTGAAGAAATATTGTAACAGGTTTTAAAGCGAAAACAGTATTCATCATATAAATTATATTCCCTCACTAATACAATATGAAAACCTAGTCAGCAAAAGTGTTGTTATATTTACAGAAAACACTAGTTACAATAAAAATGAACACTGTAAATTAAAATTATCACCTTCATCTTAGTTTTACCTTATATTTATGTATATGAAAAATATTGCTTTATAAAATCAAAAGATAGAGATGTTTATGAAAGTCCTTGATATTTTTTTAATGTTAACATGAATGTTTTGAACACAGCTAGTAAAATTATCTAAAACCTCCTAAAACTCTCAAATGCTTAGGTGATACTCAGCCTTTTATCTTTCACAGACTACCAAAAAACTAGCTTTTGCTTTCAGCTACTGGAAACAGATTTACTGACTGCTAAATCACCTCTGGCACCCTCTGCTGCTCCCTCTCAACACTACACACTTCTACATTTGTTTAATCTGTGTTAGAAGAACATTACCTTACCTTTAGTTTATTTATCATCGCTTCTTCAGAATCCATAGACATAGACAAACCATGAATTAATCTCTTTGCCAACATTCTGGCATAGAACTGCATTTAAAAAAAAAAAACAGATGAGGATTTTAAGAAGCATAACCACATCCTTCAAGTATGCTTTGAATGTGACATTTTAACCATTATTAAATAGGAAAAGTTACCTTTTGGAATACATCTTTGTCATCAATGTATTTGAAAACAGTAATGAAACTTGTCAGCTTGTCTTCTACTTCATTCTCTGTCATTCCTTTTGCTGATTTCTTTAACAAGTTGTCACAGTATTTGGCCAGCTCAAATTAAAAAAAGAAAAATCAAACCCAAATCTACTTGTCAAGCTTGAGAACAAACATATGCCAAGGTATTTCCAAATTTCTACCACAGTTCAAACAGGAAATAACTCACAGTCTCACATTCTATACAAGGGCTGTATTCATGGGCAAATGATACATTCTACATCCACAGAAAATACAGTCTATATCAAAAATTAGAACCATAGCAATTTTGCACTCTCACAAAATGTGTGTGCAGTTTAAGCTGTTGCTACTGAAATACACACCTGAGTGTCACCCAGTGTGAGAACTGCACAGGCATGTGAAGGACCCTATGGCAAATCATTTGCTGGTTCTGTACAAGAATTGCTGCTCTCTGTGTGCATCACTTACCAACTCAGGCGCTTTACAGATCGACTTGGGCTCCCGATAGTTAACTACTGATGTCAAGGCCTGCATAAAGACATGGTGCAAAGAGAAAAACTGTCAATGACTGAAACTTTTGTCTTTTATGAAATTTGAAGAAATCAAAAGAATCCTCAGGGCAAAGACCATCTGAGATTCTATGAAATTGAACTGCACGAAAGCGAATAAAAAAGAAACAATTAAAAAAGTTTAAATTACTGCTCTATGAGATTTTTGTTGTTAAACATTTTTAAGTTGAGAATTTATGGAAAGTGGAAAGAGTAGAGGAAGACAAATAATTATAGAAGACCAAAGAACAAATTATGTTCTGTTTAGAAACTTCACAAAAGTATGAATATTTTGGTATACAGCAATATTATGGTAAAGAAAACTTGAATATGATGAAAAACAGAAGAGATAATAGCAGTTTAGAAATTAAAAAAAATTTACAAAAATAATGGAGTTTCTAAACTACATGTCACATTTAAATTCGTGTTGTAAACTAACAGTGAACCAAAAATACTGCAGGACCATAGTTTGGAGGACTTATAGCTCCTCTGTAGAAGAAAATCTTCTTGTTATTATTATTATAAAGATAAACTGATGAGGAACTGTTCTGTACAATACCTCAAGATTCCAAAATTTGCTAATGGGTCCCTAGAATTCCTCTGAGACAAGAATGCACGACTTGACAAGAAATAGGAAACTCTGTAAATCTTGGAGCACTCTTTTGCAATAATCCTGGAAGCAGCAATAGCAATTTTGATATCCACCATCAAAAATTAACAGCAAATTATTATTTTAAGTATTTATTGTAAGAAAGATAAATGAAATGAAGAACGGAGCTATTTAAGAAAAGTACATTGTCTATGTGCCAGCAAATGAAGTGGTCAGTCTCTGTTACTCCACCTTCTGGTACATGACATTAATTGCAATGGAGAGAGAAATAAATTTGGTACTGAAGTATTTGCTTTAAAATGCTAAATAATTATTTTATCAATGTCATAAATACAGATGGGTAACTACTACTGGTACCTTCTCCATTATGGCTTTTCAGGTTAACCTTGACTGAAAATCATCAAAGCTTAGACTCTGACATTAACTAAAAACTGCAACTACTGCACACAACACAAAAGAGAGATCAACTGTATGTGTGCATGCTGTGAAAGGAAATCAAAGAAAATAAAGATATTTATTAGTTATAATTAATAATAATTAATATTAAAATTTATTACAATTTGAACTGTTATCTTGAATACCTGCATGGCTATGCATTTCAAATTAAAGCAGCAACCCTCTTTCCCTATATTTATTATTTAAATTCAAGTGAGCTCTCTCTGGAAAAAGTTACCTATCGTGCCAGTGATTGAAATAATGTAAGTTTCCAGTTTTCTATTCTTTGTAGTCCACTTGAAAATTCTAAGCAAAGATTCTGTGGAAGTAATACTAAGAGGGTTCAGAGATAAACATTATCTCAGCAAGCAAATTCAAGTTCAAATGCATGTAAGAATTACCAAACCTCCCAAACCCCACCAGCTGCCTAGTTATTATCTGCACTTATATTTACCCTGAATGGATCAGCACCATTTTTTTATTTTGAAATATGATGAAAAGAAAGGTCCTTCTTTCAGAAAACAAATATTGAAATGGTCTCCTTTAATATGTCTTTTCCCCTACACTGGATTGTCTTTTGCTCCATTGCATTTCTAGACTAGAAAGATTGTATATGAACTATCATTGAACATGTGTTGATGCCATGAAAAGTTTAGGTGAGCCTGAAGGAGGGTCCTGGATTTTGTTTTCCAATGCTTTGTTTATTTAAGTAAAACTTACCTTGTCAAGGGCACTCATAAAGTGTTGATCACCATTCAAAACAGTGTTGATCAGTTGAACAAATTTACTATGTACTTCCAAAACTGACTCCACAAACTGAGTTGGCATCTAAAGAGGGTAGACAAAACAGAACACAAGTTAGTGAGAAAAGTAGTAGTATCTAACACAAACATACCTATATTAGTTGTAGATTTTTTTACTAATGACTCTTTTTTGAGAAAGTTAATACTACAGTGATTTTTGAGAGGATGGATTCTGCATTGCTGTACTCTCACACTATGATGCTAGGGCATGTTTTGGAAACACAAAGTCTAGGCTACATTTACAGTCCTGCTATCCAGGCTAGATTTATGTCTATACTGCTCTCATGCCATCTAATTTTCCCTAAAATCCTTCATTAGCCTTTTCAAAAATCATTAATGCTAACATAAATACAGCAATCAAGCAACTGATGCAATAAACTGCTGCTTCTCCTACACAGTGACTTGAGCAACAGAAAATCTGGATGATCCCTTTCTATTTTCCTACACAGGGCAGTTACCAATTAAATTTTGTGCACTCCACTCCAGCATCACATTCTGCACAGAAATGACTGACATGAGCTGGTGGAGCCCCTACACAGACAAGCTGGCAGACACAAGTGCAACAGTGTGCAAGGCACTGGCTCTGTAGCATAACTCCCCAAATACACTCTCAGCTCACACATTAAAAATGTTTCAAAGTACGTCATATATACAATAGAATGAGTATTTCACATTTGAAATTATCTACATAAGGTTTTGAATTGTCACCACCCTCATGGGTCTGTATTTATTTCCCTGTGTAGACACTATTAGTTTGAAAAAAATAATTTCCATAAACCTAGAAGTAATTTGAAAGCAAACTATACTACTGAAGACTTCAGTCCCTTTTCAGTATGCACACAGTCACAGAATAGTAAGCATTCCTGTGCAGTCAGGAGTGAGTGTTCAACAGCTTGTGTTTATGTATTATTACAGACAGAAAGACTGGATAGCTAAAGTCACCATCCTAATGTGAGCACAGATGTAGACAGCAAGATGTACACATGCACAAATAAAATGTCAAATGAAAGCCTCTGTCTCTGAAGAGCAATGCTGGAAAAACAAAAATGGAATTGAGTAACTTAAATAGATATGGACAGAAAAAAAGTTTAACAGACTTTAGTAAAATAAATGAAATAATATTATTTTCAGAAACTACACAACAATATAAAGCAAAATGACTTGCAAAGCCATTAAGAAAACCACCACATTGAAATCAGGACAGGATGTCAAGTTTTTACACAACAGAATCATTGGCTCCTAATATACCAGAACAGCAAATGCCACAGACTTAAGAGAAATTCAGGAAAAAAATGCATACAGGGAACAAAAGGACCTACTTGCTCTGGCAGTATTATGCAAATAACAATGAGAAATATCTAGCTGCAATTGTTTCTGATTAGATCACAATTACAACAATCAGCTCTCAGGATAGATAAATGTGGCAGAGCTAACCATGCTGATGACAAATTACAACTTATCCATCACATTCCAAACCAATTTTATGTAGGCAAAATTAAAAAAAAAAAACAGACAGGATAAACTAACAGCAAAAGGGTGAACACTTAATCAAGAATTTTAATCAAATAGTCATTTCAGCTGCCTGAGGAAACTCACATTTTCCTGAGAAAGATTGCTGGTTGCTCTAAGGCCCTCATCATGGATATGGTCTTGGAGTTCCTGAATCATACGAGGTAAACCACTTGACACAGCACGAAGCAGAGTATACATATTGGCCATGTCTGTAACAGAGATACATTTATAGAGTACACTTAGAAATACTAAAAAATTAACACTTAATATAGTACCATAATTTCACACAGAACATTTTAAAGACTGAAACAAACCCAACTGTTTTGAAAGAAGAAAATTAACATACACTGGATCACTGACAAAAGAAAAAAAGGAAAGAGTAGGCCTATTATCAGTATTTACTGAGTCCTGCCATTGTGACTACCTCACTATTCCAATACAGCTTCTTTAGGAGAGACTCTAAGGAGATAGGTGGGCTAGTGTGGAGACAGTGTGCCAGTTTATTTTAAACCTTGCCCTCCCTGAATCTCCCTTAGCCCGAGCTGACTAAAATCAGTTTAGTTATCTTCTTGACTTTTTATTTGCCTCCAGTGATAGCTTGAAATTTTTCTCAGGTGAGAAAAGCTCTAAAAAAGCAACTGCTATTTTTATTATATTTTGCCACCCCACACCCCAAAAAAGAAACCAATGAAAACAGATCCAAACTCTGATCAAAATTGAAAAACTCCCTGGAAAATGAACATACCATTATTAGATACAATTTGAGTTTGGCCGTGAAAAATAATTTGTTTCACATAAGAGATACCATCTTCCATGCAAGAATAAGCATTCTTTCAAAGGTAACAAAGGTAACATAGTCATCAGGATGCATGTTTTTTTAGTCAGGCAGGGAGTGTAACTACAAGAGCATCTCCTGCTATAAAAACGATTTGGGATGAGAGGACCCAAAAGATTCAGGATAACAGAAAGTAGCTATGAAAAAAAGCCAAAATTTTTATAAGCCTGAACTGTTAAGTGATGATGAAGAAATCTATTAAGACAGAGCCATTGGTTTACAAATGAAAACATAAACATAAAATATGAGCAATTCTAGAGGACATAGGACTTCAATGTGTTTTCAAAACGACTAAGACAAGGAAAGAGAAAAAGCATCAGCTGAAAGAAGGGTTGTTAACAGTCAAAAGAAGGTTTTGACTGTATACTTGGAAGAACAAAAATTAGTTACATGCTAAAAGAAAAATTTCATTCAGGGTTTAATGGGGATTTCTAAATAAGTAACATTAGTTGGAAATGCTTATGTGCACAGAAGGTCATTGAAAAAAGATAGGAAATTGCAATTCTAAGTGAATAAAACAAAAATCATTTCAGTCTTTTTGTGACCAGTGAGACCTACCACTTCTTTTCTCTTGTCTGATAATATTGTGACATTCTGCATGTAGAAACTGCAAGTGATCAGCTACCATCCTCTGTTGGCATTCATGAGTCACTTTGCCATATGAGCTGGGATTCAAGTACTTCCGACATCGCATTTCTTCATCTTTTAATCTACCTAAAACCTGCAGACAAGAGTTTAAACTGAGTTGAAGACACTGACAACCACTACAGCATCAGAATATACCACAGTGTATGTATATAGAATGAGAAACAAGAACAAGTAATAAAGTTACAAAAGAAATTGTGCAGGATGCTGAAAAATTTAATTTATTCTTCTGAATCAGGCTATTACTGAATGAATATAATCTAGCCTAACTAAGCTTGGTCATTACTAGATGTCTACCAGCATTCCACAGATTTCATCTTGAAATTTCTTGTTCCCTTTAACCTTATGACCAGTCTTCCCCAATTTCTCTTACCATACTTCTTATTCCTTCTGAGAAAGTTTTCCACAATACCTAATAAAAAGAAAACTCTAAGAATCACTTCACTATTCCAAGTCCATCTGCTTGTACGTAAACATCTGCTCAATAGGTACAGGAATACATCTGAGCTATTAATAAAAGCTCTTTTTATAACTCAGTGAAGGAAATAGGCTTTATCACAAGATAAGTCTTATGAATACTGCCATAAAAGCACTCACATCCTGTGAATAAGAGGGGAGTCTAGGGAGAGTAGTGCAGCTGCAGACTACCAGTGATAGGCAAAACTGCTTTTGGTTCAGTTGAGTTCTTAGCCTGCCCCTGAATTTCACCATGGGTGTAACCATGAGCTTAAAAGCAATTTCACAGCCCTCTTCTCAACTCTTCTACCATGGTAGTGTGGACAGTACAGGACCAAGCACTGACTCCTGGTGTTGTATTCATCTTTGTTTTCTCTAACAAGGTATAAGAATTACAAGTAATTTAACCACAACTTAACTTCATACACCACAAAACAAAATGAAAGAAAATCCACCTCAGAACATGTAATTTTTAATAATGTTCTGTGACAACTTAGAGTTTACTCTAACCACATATTGCTAAAACTCTAATGTTACCCTACTTCAAACTGAAAGAAAATAAGTGAAAGAAGTGAGAAAGTAATACTGATCAACCTGATGTTTTATTTTTTGTCTCTTTTTTTTCACTTTTCATGCCATTGAGTCATCATTTATTATGAAATATTTTGATACTGACCGTCCATCCAAGGTTTGTAGTTTATGTTCAATTTAACCATGTCACTAAAAAGTACCATTTCAATTGCATGAAAGCATAACAAAGAGCAACTATGAGAACTGCAGAGGACAATATGTATCATCAGCAAAATTATTGTAATTATTGCACACATATTGAAGGATCTCTTACCTTCTCCATGTACTGTGAGCAATTTGACTCTTGCAATAAGTTTGAAGCTTCTTGTTTATAATACTCCCCTGTTTCATTCAGAAAAGGACACTCAAAAATTTCCTGATAAAACTAGAAAAGAGAATTTTTAAAAAGGACAAATAATATATATGCCAGGCTGACATTCCAAATTGAAAATACATAATCAGAAATGTGTATCTACCTTTAGGGGGAATTTTTTCTTATACTGTTCAACATGAACAAAGGAGTTAATAACCCCATGGATTACTTTCTGGTTTGGGTCTTCTCCACAGCGATCACTGAAAAGGACAAAGGAAACATTTCTGAGAATGCAGGTATCTGATGTAACTCATCTATAGCCAAATTAAATAAAATTGGATGAAAACATTTTCCAGTAAACTCCTCTGCTCAAATTGGCAAAATTGAAGAAGATTAATCTTAAAATAAAAAATGCACTTTTTTCTCTTACATAAATTGTTGAGATAGTTACTCATAAACTGTTCAAAAGCATTTAAAGGTCATGAAACTTCCAAGTATTTGCTAAGGATATAAGTATTCCAAATTACATATTCTAAGCAAGTAGTTTAAAAGCTACAGTAATTTCCATCTAGTATTTGGGGCTTTATTATACAGACTACCTTCATACTCTTGCCCCTTCCAAAAACTCCATCCTTTTTACCAGGATCACAACAAGAAGCAAGCTGTTTTCTTTTATGAATATTCAACATTTACATTTCAAGTGGAATAAATAACACACCTGGCCCATTGTCACAATATTTAATCATACATCAGAAAAGGAAAACCCTACATCTTCCATTCAAGTTCTTAGCTTCAAATGAAGGAGTTGAAGTAAAGAAAATTTTGTCTTTTGTTCCATTCAGGTGAAAATAGAAGTAATTAAAATGAGCATTTTGCATGCTAAAAACATTAGTGTTCAGCCCTTTGCAAAGACTGGACATAACAGACCCACAGCAGAGACTTCCTCTCAGGACATGAAAAGTTCTAAAAAAGACCACTTTCCATATGTACTTTACAACTAAGTAAAAAAAAATATTCCCTAACTCCTAAGTTGTTAAATAGGACTAAAATATGGTTGACAAAAATATATTTAATGATTAAGCATCAAAGACAAACATTACTAAATACCCATCTAGGCTGGGGTGAAATGAGAGAGAAGTAATTTTGCTAATATAATTTATTTTGGTTTGTAATCAGGAAAAACTCCAGAGGATATCCATGAGCTGTGGAGGTTTACCAGGACAGCCCCATCAGCAGTCATTGTATTATGCACACCAGACCATCTTCATGTATATACAACACTGTTAATTTTGGATACTGCTTTCAAACACTACTATTTTCTCAGATCAGAAAATTTAAGCTCATGATGGGTGTAAAAAATTAGCTCTCTTAACACATTATGAACAGTCACTGCAGTTTTGTTACCCATTATAAATGAACTGAACTGATGGGTTTCACCAGGGGTGGTCTGATTTTTCTCACTCAGGAACAGGAAGAATTCCTGCTAGCCATGGAGCACAGGAAGCCACAGAACTGAAAGCTGAGCACATTACAAAGCAGGGCTGTGGCAGGAGACAGCCCAGCCCAGCTGTCACATGCAGGGCTCTGGACCTGGAGAGGCCCCTGGACCAGGCACACAAACACAAGCAGCACGACTGGAGGAACAGCTCAAGGCTTCACAGGCCACCTGTTAGCCCATACACCCGTGGGAGGGGAGGGAGCAGCAATGGCCAGGGCCAGGGGACTCAAAGTACACTAGGAAAAAGCTGTATAAGTACAGGAGACATGCCCCATGGAAGAGCTGGAAGGAAGAAACAAGCTTTGGAAGCAGAGGTCAGGTGGCACAAAGGTAATAAATGAAAACAAACCCAGCAGAGAACAGCCCTTGCCTGCTCTGGCAGCCACTTCAGGTTTTTGTTTACACTAATGGCCCTCTGCTCCCAGGAACGTGCAGTGCAAATGTCAACAAAATTTGACAGAAGTTTTAAGGATGATTTTCACAAAAGTTGTAGTAGTAAGAACGACTACTACATTAAAATGGAATTGGTGACTCCAGAAAGGTAGAAGTCTATGAAATGTTTATTTTCTTTCTTGGCAGCAGTCAGCAAGCATTACAGATGCATAAAGCTACAGAGAAGCTACAACACAGGTTGAAGCAGGGATGTCACAGGTATCTTGGGTATAAAGATATGATGATGTTTGGAAAGGAATCTGGGTAAGAAGATAAAGTGTTAGAAATATAAGTTCCACTAATTCAGGTGGGGACAAGTTATTTTTTTCCAAAAGAAACAGAGAAAGCTACAAAACACATGCATGAGAAAGTTGTGCTGGTTTGTATTAACTCCATCTCGTTCCTGTCTTCAGGCTCAAGATAACAGTGGATGTTCAACATGCATTGTACAGTGTATTAGTACAACCCCAAAGAAGAACATTTTTAAAATTTCATGTACAATAATCGACTATCAGGTTCACTAAAAGAAGATTCCATCACTCAAAACAAGTGCTTTACTGTGTCAGACCAAGGGTCTCTGAAGGCCAATTACCTACAGAATTCATTGTGAACTAGCTGAGCCTGTTCCAAACACTTTTAAAGTGCTGGTTATCATTAGCAGAGAAGCCTTTCTCAGTTACTCTGTACTAATCACACTGTCATTTGAGATAGCACCTAATTTCCAAATTATTTCTGTTTAATAATTTCATAGATGAATTTTCTCACAATTCAAGATCTTGTTGGCTCCCTGCTGTGTTGAAACAAAAATGCTGAAGTTGATACTCAGCTTGCCTTGTAGGAGAAGTGCTTGGGCTAGAGCTAGGGGGGAGAAAGTGTTATACTCAGAACTCTGTATCATGAGTGCAGTCAGACAGGAGAGGTTTAAGTGACTTAAGAATTCTCTGCTGTTCAAGGGGGCTAATCCTGCTCCCTTTTGCTCAGTTGCAGACCTCTATCTCTCTTCCTTTGCTTTGGCACTCATCTAATGCTTTGCTGAATTCACTTTCTGTGCCCATCTGGTGAAACATTAGCCAAGATGGTTTTCTGTCACATTAGCGGTTGAGCTGGGTCACTAAGGGACCAGGTGAGCACCAAATTCATCACATGAAAGGTGGTAGAGCACAATCTGCTACTTTTCAGTGTCAGTAAACTCTTAGATCAGTTTAGCCATCTTGTTCAGCTGAGCCACAAGATGGCTCCTTCTACTTCTTTATTTTCATATACAAAAAAGCTGCCAATTTTAATGTATAATGTATATAGCTTCTAAAAAGTCGGTGTGCTCTAGGCTGTAGTCAGAAGTCTTTTTAAAAATCCAATTAAATGCATTGATAAAGCAACATTTGAAAGAATAATCTGTGGCTCTGCTTCCCTGCCTTTTCCAGTGCAGTAAGAAAGCTACTTTTATATGCAACAATTGACTACAACATTGGTTATCAACTCCACATACTGTTGTATGCTATGCAAACTTCCTGCCTAGAAGTAGTTCAACTATCCCATCCACATTAATGTAATTATTTAAAGCATTGTAATAAATCAAGCCATGCACAAACAAGTACTATGAGGAAGATGGAGAACAGAGGAGTTTTTAAGCCAATACATATATTAGTAATTTTATTAAAATTTCTAGGTTATATTATTCTCATGCATACCCTTGCATGTCTGACAGATATAATTTATGGATAGCCACCTTGTTTAATCCCTGAATTACTGAACTCAGTGCTTAAAGACATTTAAGTCACTTGCAGCAGCATCTTTAAAACTGCCTCTTAAAGCTGTACTGACCACTGAAATTATAGCAAAGAACAGCAACAAGCCTATTGCTACATGCAAAGGCCATCCTCAGAAGCCCCAGAGGAAGCACTGCATTTCATGACAGCAGGAATAAAACAGCTACAAGAAGTAGTTCTCTCTTATGTAATTCATTAAATGATATGCAGATCACAAAATGGCTAGAAGAAACTTAATTGTTTGATGTATATTTTGAGAAGCAGAACTGAATTAACTTCTCTGAGATCACACAAAAGACTCCCTAATAAAGAATGGGAAAAAAATCCAAATCAAATCATTAGAGACAATGACCAAAGTTTTATTTCAAAGTTTCCAAATAGTTTAGTAACAAATAGTGTCAACTTGTTACAGTCTCAAGATTTAATGCCTTGCAGAGCCAGTGACAGCCTTGATCTAAACACCAGGGGGAGGTCTGCAATCAGCCTCAAGCTAAATACAGACCAGTACTTTAAGGGGCATCAGATGTCTCTTGGAAAATTTTTTCACACACATTTCCACTCCCACCCACTAGTGACATATATACATTAACTAAGATAAGTCTTCAGCATCACTATGCTTGAGGTAACAACGGAGAATGTTTTCACCATGAATTAGGGAATCTCCATTTAGTAAAAATAAACAGTCAGAGTAAAAATGGATAAAGCACTATTAGTCCTGGTTGCAAAGGAACAATGATTCAACAACTGGAAGCAAATAAATACTTTTTGGCTTCAGAAATGCCATCCAAAAGAGATATAAAATAAAAAAAAAAAATCAGGAATGAAAAATACAAATAAACTATTAAAATTACATTTTCAATGCCTTACAATTTTTTTTCTGACCAAGTGCATGTTCAAGGAACTTCAGTCTGCCAAATTACCTCTCTCCCTCAGTTTACCTCCCTGAATCTGGTCACCTGAATAACCACTTAAAAAACCCCCCCAGTCATTAGGCAACTCCAGAGTGGTAGGAGCACAGAAACTGATGAAGTTTATAACTACACACAAGATCTGTTGTAGATCTCAAAATTTCTGTTTACTCATAAATTCGAAGATCCTTTAGAAGTTAAATAAAAATTTTAAATCAAAGCTTTAAAAGTCCCAAGCTCTTTGGCTTTGTTTAGAAATAAAAAAAACCCAAACAAAACAACAAACTATATTCAGAAATAAAATAACTTTCCCTCATACTGCAAAAAATAATTATTTTCATTTCATTCAAGTCAAACACCAAAAATGTTAAGTTTAGGTACAGATCTGAAAAACAGAAACCTAGAAGCTTTGTCTTCCTGACAGATAAGTAAGAATTGTTCTGGGTTCCATGCAAAGCAATACAGCTTCTCTGGCTTTGGCAAATCTTTGCCCAGTCCTTAATTTTACTGACAGCACAGAAGCTAAAAGGCAGTCAGTATCAGGCGGAGAAAAAGACAAAAGGCCTGTGGGACCAGGTAATTTATCTAACTCCTCTCCTATATCATTGATAAGAAGGGTTCCTGAAACAGAAAGATCACTGCTGTGTGGTTACAGGGAATTCACTGCCTTTTTCTACACATTAAAGCCACAAATACATAGCTACAGTGAGAAAAGCTGATAGACCATCACCATCAGATTAGAAGTTACCTTAAAAAAAACCATAAAAGAATTCTGTCAAAGTCCACAGATTTTCAAATTAAGAAAAACAAGTGCAATACCCCCACATTATGTTAAAGCAAGAAACAATCAAGCACTCACTTTTTTATTTCTCGGAGGAGCATCCGAATAAGGATGGCCTGCAGTGGCTCAATCATTAATTTTCTCCACATATCAAGAGCTAGCTGTCAGGACACAACACAAGTTTACATCAACAAAAAGCACATTTTAAAATACCCCTAAAAACCACCATACCAAACCCAGAACAGTATCAAAGATGACACAATTCCCCATTCAGGATTTTAAAAATTCAGTTTCATAACCTCTTCTTTCTTTAGTCAGGCAGTATGTGAATGCTGGCTTCCCAGCCCACATCTCATAGAACTGATTCATTCCTTGGTTCCACTCCATCAAGTATTCTCAAATGCATATAAGGACCCTAAGCAAGTTGGTTACAAGGGTAGACTGCACATAAACAAAACATCTGCACAGTAATAGGTAAGTAAAATACCTTCTACTCAAAGTGTCTGAATGTGTACAAACACCAGTATTGCTAACAACAATTGTAGAATAACCCTCAGCTGACAAAAGGGAACTTCTCTTGGCCAATTGGTCAGAGATCACAGCCAAAGATGCAGAATCCTTTCATCCAACACACAAAGAACATCTCCAAACCAAGATGCTTACATCTTAAGCACAGCAAAGTCAGTGGCAAGCTAACATCTGGCTTCAAATGGAACTCAATTCACTTAGGGATGGGCTACCCTATTTCTAATTTATCATTGCAGGAATCAGTCAAGTGGACTCAAATACTTCAAGTTCTTATGGGTGAGGCAGTTGCTCCCAAGAGATACCATTTTTAAAACCACAATTACAATAGTTCAAATGAGCTTTTACAGTTTAATCAAAGTCAGATTTAAAGCCCAAATGGGATAATGTGATCCCTTATATACAGAGAATAACTGCAAATAGGACACCTCCAAAAACACATGCCAGGATGTAGCAGACTCGGAAAAAAATGAAACTGCAAAGTTCAGTAAGGACAGAGGGAATAGTGCTTCTAAGAAAGCTTTGACACAACTAACAGGTCATTAGATTTAAAAATTAAACTATCAATCAGGTATGTCTCAACTGAAAGCAGGAACATAGCTATCAACTGCCAATCTGACCCACTCTGTGAAATAAATCTTTTTAAAGAGCAGACAAATGAACCTGGCTCCAGCTGTCACAGCACACTCAGCACCCATGCTGCAACACAGGCTTAAGAAAGTAAACCTGACACAACTGCATCATAAACAGGCTAAAGGAGAGGTAAAAATTTGCTTATAAAACCAAAGACAGATCATGTTTTGAAACCAAAGTTGTCCAAGGGGTGATTTTCACTGTCTTGCCTTGTGGAAGGTAGTTGGAGAACAGTTAAGTTTCTGTAAGACAGTGGGAACTCATCCAGTACAGAATCAAAGAAGCCAGCTAAAAGAAGCCAGCTCTGGAGAGAGTAAAGAAAGGGAGAGGAGAAGAAAAGGAAAAGAACTGATACATTTTATGACTATGAGGTGAAGAGAAACAACCTCAGGTAGATCTATTCTGCAACCCATTCCCTAGCGTGGTCCTTCTCACATATAAGCTGCCAGTGGGAAGCAAAGTCAAGCTGCCTACTGGAATTTTCTTGTCCAATAAACTACAGACAGATCAATCCAGCAACCTGATGTATCAGTTCAAGACAGTTTCTCCCCCTTGAGGATAGGCACTGATCTTACTTCCCCAACTAGACTGGCAATACTGAACGTGGCAGCTTTCTCAATTTTCCAGAATCTATTTCTGGGGAAAAAAAAAACAAACCCAGAAGGCACATCTTAACTGTCCTCTAGTTCAGGGCTCCCAGAGTCATTGAAAACTCAAGAGTTTGGAATCAATGATAGGAGCTCAACTCAGAAAAGCTGTCTCCTTCACCATGCACTTGTAACATACAGAGGAGAAAAAAGTAATCTCTTGCAAGCACTGGCAGACTATTTTCATTAACTTATCTCATCCTGTATGTTTCCTAGTGCAATTATTGAATGTACAGTGTGGGGATGAGGAACTGTTTGAAGCTGTGCCCGCACACCTCACACACGCACCTCTGCTCTCATGTACAGACCTCCTGTTACACACCTCAGAAGAACTGAGCAAGAATGGACTTGTTTAAGATTACTGAAAAGCTCACAAAGTTTTGTTACCACACAAGAGTGATGTTGAGACAGAAACTTCAGAACAGAGAGTGCAGTTCTGCTTCTAAAAATACTGGGCATTATTTATGTAACTTCATGCTGAGAATGAAGAGAACTATACATAAAATAAACATGTTTGACCTTGGGTAGATAAAGGCCAGATCATTTCAATCATCTAAAATGGCATAAACAGTAATTCCTTCCATTCTGAAGTGATGAACAACAAATAATTTGACTTCTGCCAGAGCCCTTGTACAGTCCAAAGAATAAAAGATAGAACCCTACAGGAACCATAATGAAAGAGAAAATGCTTTCAAAACAAAGACTTGATAAACTTGTCAAGATCCATGTAGGTTAAGAAATGGAGCAATGAATTCACCAAAATAGTGCTGCAATTTCATACATGAATGTAGGACTCAAGTCTCCATTATTTTTAGGACAAAGGAGTGATTGCCATAAACCTAATCCTACACCAATCATGAACAGATATTAAAATTACTGCCTTGAGATTCTCAAGAAAAGCTTTTATACTTTGTCACATCAATAAATAGAAGCCTAAAAACTAATGTTTCAAGGGCTTCCAAAAACAAAAGTATACTGCTTCTTCAGCATGTTTTCTAGATAGCAATATCATTTAAGAATCTAAAGCTTGTTTGCAAAGTGGTTCCAGTATCACATTTAAAACCCAAATTTTCCAACAGTTTTTGTATTTGGTTTTTTTTTCTCTGACAGGTCACTCTTATTTTTCTACACCAAAACTGTGATCTCATTTTACAAAGGGAACAGGGCTTACGTCTACAATATTTCTGTGACATAAAAAAGCAAAAATTTCAAAGGACAAAGCTGAACTCATAGCATTCTGAATACCATTTATATCCAATCCCACTTTCAGAGATACCTACCTCACCAATTTCCATCAAGGGTTCATTCATATCCACCCCCCCATAACCATACTGAAGATCAGCTTCAGTCAATTTGTTCTTCTTAATAAACTGTGTGTTGAGGTACCTACAGAAATAAAGATATTCTAATCAAATCAGGCAAATAGAAAAGGCTTTTTAAATTACATTTAGAATTGCGGAATGTCTTCCACATCCCAAAATATAACCTCCTTTAACCAATGCCATTGTTATTTGTAGAAAAACATTACAATACAAATAACACTGAAAGATTTTACGTCACATTGAAACAGTAGTGTTGGTAACAGAGATCAAACAAGAACCTGAAATATCACTGTCAGCATTTTCTTGGTGATCAATATACTTGAGTAATAATCTAACTTTAAACAAGCCCTGCTGAGTTATTCATACATATATGTGCAAAATAACTCCTAAACACACAGATTAGAGTGATAGTAGTTTATTCTAATGATAGAGAAACACTCCTACTATCAGATACTTTTAAGCTAGAAGTATTTTCTTCTACCTGTACTATTTATTCTGTTGTGTTTCTCTCAGACTGAAACATGGAATTACTGCTAATTTCAATGGGGCGAACTTTTGTCAGTTATGATCCCTTACTCAGGTCATGGTAACTAGCTAACATCCAGATTACAAATTTTAAAGAGAAGAATCTCCAGAAATCATTTTAAGTAGCAGTTATTAAAAGGAATGCAATAAATGCTATTTTTAAATTTAGTATTTACTACTGTATGGATAGTTTTTATAAAGAACACAAAATGGATTCTGTGCAAGACCTGCTAAAAATCCCTCTTGTCTCTCAGTATTACCATAAAACAAATATTGTAACATTTTTAAACTGAACCATTACTTTCTTTCCCATGTAACTGGGAAAAAAGATTCTAATACATTTTACAACTACACTTATAATATTTCTTATATTAGAAATGCTTAAGTGAGGTAGCTGAGAAGGTTTTTTAAATTTCTGATCTAACTAGAAGTTTCGAGATGCTCAGTTTCAGACACTGCAAAGAGCCAGATTACTGAAGCACTTTAAGAGATTCAGGCTTCAGAGGCTGCACCAGACCAGAGACATCTGAACACTCTCGGCATGAAGGCAAAAGGCACGCAAAGGAGAAAAGGAGGAACACACTGTGAAATCCTGTGAACTTGAAAGAATTTAGGGCACCAAAGAGTCCAAAGAAGGAAGACTTGTCATAGTGCAGTGATGATAAACTGGAGTACAGCAGACCGAGCCACTTTCAGACTCTTACAGAGTACTGTAACCCTGTGCTACCATCAACACCAACCACAAACTGTAAATGCAGGTCTCTCCAGAAGGCTACAGGCCCTCCATGTCACAGAAAACCCGAGAGCATGTCAGGAACACCAGCCTTCAGCAGGCTCCTTGGTGGCATTTTCCCATGTGAACAAAGCCAACAGTGGCCAATCTGCTTTTTCTCGTTAAACTTGCTAAAAAGGAAAGCCCTACACTCCCCTCACTTAGCCCTTCTCTCTTCCACCAGTACATACAGAAAGCAAACTAAGAGCAGCATGTAAAACTAAAATTGCTATACCTTGATATGCCGGTATTGTTACAAATATTTTAAAGACAAAATGGAACAAAGCAAAAGCTGTACCATGTTTGTTTAGTTTTCAGGATTCTATTATGAACAATTGTAATCCTTTCTTTTTTCGCTTTTCCTTTAAATTACTTAATTTCAATTTGCTGGATAATAAAACCCTCCCAACCACCTGAAATTAAAGTATGCAGACCAGACATTTTAAAAGCACCTATGAAACCAGTTACAGCACCAAGACACTGGTAACATCTGATGTCCAGCATTGCTTTTATCTATTATTTTTACCATCAGAACTAACAAAAACAACAACTGAAGAAGTTTCTTGCAGTGTTCATTCCTTATTCCATCAGTTTTATCATCTTGGTTTAGTCAAGCACATGTAGGATTTTACTTTTCAAACTGAATCCAGATTTGTTTTCCTAGCAAAATGGACCAAGGACAGGTAAAAAAAACCCCCAAAAAACAAAAAAAACCCACCCAAATCAACACTGAAGAAAGAAAACCTTTAGCTCATTTGCCAATTACATGATTGATCTTACATTTTATGAATTTTGCTCATAAGTGTCTCACGCTTGAGTAGTGTTTCAAATATTGCCTACCAGGTTAGAAGCAGAGATGCAAGTCTAATTAAATTTCAAGGGAATCTACTTTAAAATAACTTTCAGATTACCACCTGTAGACATTAATCAGTTTTTGTTGCCGGAAGAATTACACAAATTAGAATCTGGGATACAAAAGAATCACCTAAATTATGGTTCTTTTTTCAGAGCAGGTATGCAATAAGAAAAGAACTCCAACTGATTTATAAAAAGCAGAATATCTTAAAGCTTTGACTCAAACCATGCTGGTTCAACTGCATTCTGCAATTCAGTGACATCCTTGTAGAAGAACTCCTAGGATTTGAGCTTATACACTGCAGGGTTGGTCAGCAACAACACATTTGGCACTGCAACATCAAGTAGAATACATTAGTAAAGAAAGAACTTTAGGAACCATCTTGGATACTTACCTGTTGAGGCATTATTCCTTTTCTCTCACGTTCTGCTACTGTAACTATATTCTCTTCAAAACTGACCTGAGGCATATTCATCTATTGCACTCTTTAATCAGCACTCTTCAACTTCCCCTGCAGATTATTTCAATAATTTCAAAGGTTTAACAACCCTTTTGCAAAGCTTACCTGTACAAACAGTCCATATAGTCTGCCCCTTTGCTATACTCTTCCCAGTATCTGTGATACATAACCAGTACTTGTTCCTCAGCTTCCAGAACTCTCTGTGAAGGCACACACACCCCACACATCAGAATTAGTATGAAAATAGCACACATACTTAGAAAGTTATCACGGGATTATAATTTTGGAATAGCATTTGCATATTCAGAATTGTGGCAATGACCAAAAAGCCAACACATCTTAATAGTACCAAGTTTTGGCAAGCCAGGTAGAACACCTGGACTTGCTTTATTTTGTATCTAAAAGTAGCAATCTCTCTACTGTATCATTTTCTATAGATCTTTTCAGAAGTACCTGTTTGAATAAGCCTGGTTCATATCTTCACAGCAAACTGGTGGGATAACTCAACAGATAATTCTCTCACTGACACCGATCAGTTTTATATTCACACAGCCACATACACTGCACACCACAAGAATTGAGCACCTATAACCCTTAAAACCATTATGCCTTACTGGGTAGACAAGTCCTTATACTTACCAAGAATCACAGAATAAAAACAAGTTTAACAAAGCACAGATATATATAAATGTAAAATACAATAAAGTTTTTCAAATCTAGGCCCAAATATTTTGAAACTTAAGCAAATCATTATCTAAAAAGCTACTGAACTTCTCAAAATAGATTCATACTTCAGAGAAGTAAGTTCAACAGTTTAAACTAATTATTATGATTTGTGAGGGGGGATGATATCCTAGGAATTCAGCTTTAATTCTCTCTAGAGTTTGTAATTTTAAAATGTGGCTCAAGCATCAAAAAAAAAAAACCATGCAAAAATGCAAAAAAGGGTAAAAAAAATCAAAATAGGAAAGCTGGTAGACAAATCAGAACTGAGAAAGCTTTCCTCTGCTGTAAGCATTTTGCAAAGGTTTTCCAACGTTATTTCAGAGACAAGTGGTGGATAGCCAATTTAAAAACTGGATGTATGCCTTCTGCTACTTCCCACAGCTTCCACTGTGCTAGCACCTGCTTGATTATCCTAAGTGAGCTCATTCAGCTCACTAAATAAATGACAAAGAACTTATTTGGCAGAGTTCTCTGCTAGTTTAGTGAACTGATTCAGTCTGATGTCAGAGTGCCAGAATTATCCTCTCTGTAACCAGTGGAAGTGCCCATTAAGACACCCAGCCTATCTCCTCAAATACTCAGGTACCTGAGCATGAGCCCATTTAGCAGCACTGTCCAGGATTTGCAATGCTTTACCCCATATAAACACTCTAGACACTGATAAGCATCTTATTTAAATCTACTTTTTTTACTGATATAGGTGGACACCATTCATCTATCCCATCACAATTCGAATGATATTTGGTGTCTTAGCTGATGAAACAGAAGTTAACTCCCAACTATATAGACATACAAATACTGTTGTCAGAAAATCTGCCGTTATTTCCTCTCCTCCCAGGCATTTGTGTTATTTCCCACATATTTCAGAAGGTTTTTGTTTATTTTTAACAGAGTATATACAATCAGTTTCCAAGACACTGAAGTACATACTTTTCTGTTGAAACAGAAGGATAATGACAAACTACAGTACATTTGCAAAGTGAGGATGTTTCTCTAATTTGTTTGATTATAAATATTTAATGTAAAAAAAGAACTTGCTTTTCAAGCCAACAAATATATTGCATAAACCATAACTAATGGCTTAGAAAGAAAATTATTTCTTTTGTGTTGCATATCAACAGCTATCTGCAATACCTGCCTACATTTGTGTATATGTTGTGTGACACGTCACATATTTAATGTGATAAATACGTATTGTGTCTCTGCAACTCTGTCATCTGTGATTTAGTCTTATCAAGACCTACAAAAAGGTCAAAACCAGGATGAAGAACACCCCATGGACATCAGTAACTACAGGTTACCTTGTGCAAATGGCGTACATGATTCTCCAAAAAAATTTTAGTCTCAGTATAAAGTCTCTCTCCAAGAGGTTCGGGATAGGCCACACACAAAGCATAAATGTCTCTGGGCTCAAAGTCAAGGTTTGTATTGAAGTGTGAAAACATATCAACAAAGTTTATGATTTATATAACCCTTTCTTCTCCACACATGCAGTTAAAGTTTTGGGGTTTTTTTTACCTTCAAGCAAAAAGGATAAAATGAATCATTTTCTGAAATTAGTTTAAGTATTGGCTCATGCAGAACCCAAGTTTATAGCACCAGTATTAAATTTTAAATAGTGAATGCTGAGGCAATGTTAGAGCTAAGATCTCGAAACTTCTGATAGCCCCATACTGATGTGGCTTCTACCCTTTATTTGCCATGTATAATATACAATAACCTCAAGGTGAAAAAGCAGCTTTCATGCACCATTCTTCTGTATTTGCAGCCAACATGAACTGAAACTCTTCTCATATAACAGAAAGAACTAATTAGGTCAAAAATGTGATTAGTCAAACATGATTGGAGCAGAGCAAACACATGGTGAAGCCAACTTCAAGTTTTCCTTCCTGGAGTCCAAAACAACTTACTGTCCCTGCATTTTGCCCTCACCTCCACAGGTAAAACAATTCCACAGGACACTGAAAATTAAATAATCACAACAGTGGTGTGTATAAAAAAAGTCTGTATTCTTTTCAACCACTATTATAATTTCAGTAATCCTATCTAGATCACAGCCACAAAAAAGTTATACTTGTTAACTTAAATGAGCAGCAGCAAACTGTTAAGCCACCCTTAAGGTGGTTTTGTCCCTAAATTACCTTGGTTGTATCAAGTTTTAAGAGTAACTTGAGGAAGAGAAGTTATGACTGAGAAGTTTGCTTCCCAAAAAGCCAAGCAAGGATTAGGTCAAGCTTCACATGAACAACTGTGGGAAATTAGGTAATTCTGAAAAAATTACTTTAAAACATGCCTTTCCTTATTCTAGAGAACAAATTTTCTTACAAATGAAGAAAGCTGAATCCATTATTCTTCCTTGACATTTGCCACTGTGCTTAGAATCAGCAGATACACAAACGAAAGAGCTTAATCACAGAAGCACTTGAATAGGCACCTCACCCTCCTGTATCAACCAAATACTACTTGCTGGATATCAAGTCTCTCTGAAAATCTACAAAAGAAAAGCTACCATGAGACTGAAATATATCTGACTGTAGCAAAACTGTGCTTTCTTGCTCTATTTGCACTTGCTTCTTTATCCATTTTGTGTACAGAATTCAAATTTAAGTACCATATTCAAAATGTTGTGACTTGCTTAACAAAAACAACAACAAAAATCCCACAAAAACAAACCCAAAAAATCTCTGAGGTGAAATTAATCACTAATCATCACTGGTATTTTACTCCATAAACTTGAAGCACATTTATTTTTCCTGTGCTGCTGTCCCTTAGAACATCAGGAAGAAGCCTTTACTGTTCAATAATTTATCTTTAATGGGGAAAGCCATCTGCTCTTCCAGCTCAGCATGCAGTTTTGCAGGGTGAGAAAGGCCAGAGGAAGCTGCAGCCAAACTGCTGCCTAGGGGCCTTCACTCTGTATTGAGAACATCAAAACCCTTCTGTTCCTTAAGTGCTTTGGTAGTTGCTGTTTGAGGGGCATTACCCAGCAATGGGAAACTGAAGCACTTCCAAACTAAGAAGGAACAATAACAAAATTACTATCAGAAAATACTATATCCAAGGCTATAAAACCTGACAAATACTGTCTTCAGGGTTAAAAAAACCCACCTAGTTAAGACTTCTTTAGGAGACCAACATAGAGCTTTGGGCAATTTTCTATTTATCAATCTTCTGTAACAGAACCAAAAATTGTAGAGGATTTCAGGACTCAGTCAGAAAGAATTATGACCATACAAACTTTATTTACTTTTCCTTCTTGGCCAGTTGTTTTTAAAGACACATGTTTAAGTTTCTGGTTCATCATGGGGTCCTTGCAAAACAGTTCATTAGAGAAGGAAAAACAAACTTGGAGAAAAAATGGTGAAAAAAGCAGGTGGCCATGCTGCATACTTCTAATATAATTCTGTTTGAAGTACAGCTGCCCCTGGGTACTGTTCATCTTATTTGTAATTTATTGGGTGGAAAATCCAAGACAACAACAGGAAGAGCTTGATGTTCAGAAAAGTTCTAGGTAAAGGCAGTTACCAAAGCACAGATGAACTACCTACCAGTCTCTAACCAAGCCTTAACTTAAAAGCACTCCCATGCCTACTGAACAGTTAAAAGTAGAGTCTTGAAAGTGATACAATGTATTCACAATAACACCTTGAACAGAGACAAAACTGTCACTCATTTACCAGAAAATGAAACAAGTTCATACACATTTCTTTCTGCAGAGAATCTTAAAAGGAAATCTGAAGGTCAAAGGTGGCTCAGGATGACTCACATTTTAAATAAAGTGACATATGGTCTTTCAATTGATCTTTTCCAGAAGATTTTTAACTCTTACACCATTGTTGCTCCCAGCTCATTGCCATTCTAGCATTTCAAGTATGAGGTAAAATGTTTATTTAAAGACAAGCCATGTTTAATCATAAAATTACCATAAGTTACAAAGGAAACACTATTTTCAAGACAAGTTCTGGGGAACTAGTGGGGCAAAAATTAGTTCTAGAAGTGGAATATGTGGATTATAAGACTCTCATCCTTAAAATACTGTCAGCTTCCCTACTGCACTGGCTCTCAGCTGCCTCAAACAGCACAAGGGAAAGCTGAGAATACACTGATGCACATGTGATTGTTTGCTGTATCTTATCCCTTTTTCCACATCCCTGTGTCGACTATACAGTACAAAGATCAACTGATACTATAATCAATGAAATAATCTGCATGAGTTTATTGAAACAATTCAAATAATTTGCCATCTTTCTAGTGTTCTGATTAAGCAATAAGAAAAATAGAGTTAATAGAACATTTCCTTTAAAATCCCTGATGTTTAGAAACATTACTCCAATTAAATTGAATTTAAGAAAAAAAACCAAAGAACAAGATGACATATTTTTTAAATGCCAAATTTGTTTTAAATATTCTTAATACTTTAGTCTTCTTTATGTATAAAATCTGGAAAAAGGGGTTTTTTTTCCAGCTCTATAGAAGTACCAGTTCCCCCAAGCTGTTGAATACTCACTGAGCAGCTTGTGTTAAACCACCAAGTTTGGTTACAGGAAGAAGAAATACTAAAGAACCAACACTGAAGCTGGGCCAACACAAACCAACACAAACTCCTTGGGCCATTCAGCCACAGACAATGAGCCAGAAGGTTCATGCCTGTGCCAAATCAGGCAGTAATAGTGCCACTTTCCCAGGAATGTAATTAAGAGATGATAGTAAGGAAGGTCTTAGGAATTACATGCCAAATGATTATTCCAAGACAGCTTCCTGAATCCGCTATTCATAAGCAATCCTTTTCTGATGTTCAATCAACTGGACTAAATCCCAAAAGAGGATCAACAGCAGACTTGTGTGCAAGGTCTCCACATAAGGAGTTGTAAGCTAAACAGTGTGACAAGAGGAATCAATACAACATCTCCTGCAACAACTATTATTTTATACTTAAATCTATTTTACAAGTCCTTGTTTAAATGTTTAAAGTTTTAAGCTGCAGAATTTAACCACTTGATACAGACTGAATTATGTAAGCCTCAAAAAATACTTAGAAAGAATGACTGCAAACTGACTTCTCAGCAAAGTACCCACCTAATTAATTCAAAAATTTTTTAAATTCTGGAGTCACTTGAACTTGACTTCAGTACAAGGTAGCAAGTCATGCCCCCAGAAATAAATTACAAAAATTTAAAATGAAAGCTCTTAAGAGATTATTACACCACAAAACGTCTCCACAAAAACTACAAGCTATGAACATAAACACATGCACACACTAAAAACACAGGCACGAGGGAAAGTAATTCTGAGAAATGGTTAACATGTTTAGAATGAGATGAGAGTTCAGAGTCATGCTCCTGCACATAGAATAAGCTTATGTTGTAAAAATGTATATATAAGGATATTCTCAGGTGCTTCTTTTTCACCCACAAGAACTAATAAATTAATAAGTCTAAACGATTCTTCTCCCTTGTAATTAAACCAAACTGTGTCCAATCCCTGCAGAACAGGTGCAAAGCCTCCTAAATTTCTCCAATTATTCACCACAATGTAATGGCTAATGAATATATAGACTCAGGCCACAGCATAACTGGTTAAAAATGTTATATTTCTTTTAAAAGTTCACTGAAACTTAAATCTTGTAAAATATTACAGGTGCATTTTACATGTAAAACACAAACCTTTCCACTACAACAATGTGTGTGCAGCTGTGACTTCAACAGCAAGACCATACGAATGCAGAAAGAGTAGTTATTTTTAAACATAGCTTAACTGTCACGAGTAATGAGGCAATAACAGCAGAGGGAAAGGAAGAAGGCTTCTTCATAAAGCTGCTGTAGAAATGTCTAGTATGGTAGTTATCAGGACAGTTAGAAATGCAAAGAAGAGGGGGAAATCTTTATGCAGAACAACCTCATCATCTCCCACATCCCAAATGTAAAGATGTGCCCTCTCTGCCTTGAGTATTTCCCCTGCTACATATAAACACTTAAACATACAAGAAAACCTCACTGTCAGAATAGGGGATACTCAATACCTGTAAGAACAGCTTAGCATAAGCTAAGTATTAGAGCTACCAAAACTGGGACCAGTTTACTTTTTATCAGCATGGCGATTTTCATATAGAATATTTCCCAAATATACAGAATTTCCCATCCCTTTTAACTTATTCACAGTCCTAATAACAGGTACAGCCTAACAACAAGCTGCTCAAGATCACAGTTATGTAACACAGGTTTACTCTGTGCTAAACACATCACACAAACACATCAAGTCAGATTTTTCACTTAAAGGATACGAGAAGCGATCATTCCACGTTGCTCTTTCAACATAATCCAACATAACAACAGCTTTAATCGTTGTTAGAAGTTTGTTCCATGTTTCATCAAAGTCAACTACTCGTGGTTTCAAGGACATTGTGGGGCTTTAGTGTTAATCTGTAGAAGAATCAAACATGTCAGACAACATTGCACAACCATTAAAAAAATATACACTTCCTTTGAATTTTTCAGTTTAAACTTTGTACACTGTTGCACCACTATGATAGAGCGACACAAAGAACACCCCTCCAAAATGAAGCTTACAATCACTCATTTTTAATGCTTTCGAATGGAACATTAACGTTGCATGAGTAGTCTACAACACAATACTTATTAATCTAACAGCATCATGCTTTGTGAAGTTCATTATTTCACCAAACTGTTCATTTAACAGTCACATGAAGAAAACAACTTATTTGTTCACTTTTATTCCAAGACTGTTTCAACTGTCTCTATGAAAATTTGAGGTAAGAACAAACTAACTACAACCAGAGTATCTGAAATTCCTCCTGTCAGTTTGTAGCCTATGTTCACCTCGGGCTTTCATGAGACATTTTCAGTGTGAAACTTAAAAATCCGAAAGCTTTGATTGGGATGTAAAAAAGAAAACACGGCAACGAGCAGAACTTGTGCAGCTTACTGCACTATGCAACAGGATAAACAGTGAGATCTTTCAAGTAAGACATGGCTTGAAAGTACAGAAGCTGTGTTAGTAATTTCATATCAAAAGTATTGGAAGCGATTTATTGTGAAAAAACCCATTCAACATTAAATTATCTAAATAAAACCAGGTGAAAAGTAAGGTGATTTAAAAAAGAGAACTGTGAAGGCCTCTTGTTTCCACTAGTCTCTGTCCTATGCACCTAATCTAGAAAGAACCTGATGTGTGACATTCCATGCACAAAGCAAGTCCAGTTCCTGCTCAGAAACACAACATTGTAAGACTACAATAAAAAGTAGAAAGAATACTTCTATTTCCATTTCAAACAGATGGACAAGTGACTCTTGTCTTTCCAAATTTTCAAGGTCAGAAGGGAAAGTAAAAAGCTAATGACAGACTTTGAGTACAAGAGGCAGACCTGTGTAAGGAAAAGAATCAAATATCATGCTAAATAACTATTTAGCAACCAGTTTACTATCTTAACCACTACCAGCTCTTACAGGATATATCACTTCTCAGTTTAAGAAAAAAGCAATAAAATCAGATGCAAGTTTTAGCACGCATGCATACAATCCACCCCCTGACTAACTAACCAAGCCCCTCAACTGCTGTAAATGTTGTCATATTTGTAACATGGTTATTAATTCAATTCATATGTGTCAGCAGGAGCTTACACAGAAAAATCACTGAGAAGTGACAAAACAAAGATCCATCAATGAAAGTCAGCTGAAAAACACATTGATGTCTGTTTCACAGAAACATAAACCTCAGCAGAGGCAGACTTCCAGACTCACTTCCAGGAGGGCAGAGAGGGAAGTAATAATCTTCAAAAAGTCCCAATATCCCTCTTCTGGAAAACATGAGACCATTTCCAGCTGACCCCAAGAAAAAATAATCATGGTCCACAAAAGATATTAAGAATCATAATGAGTGCTTGTGTTAATGAAGCTGTACTTGTGCTGTATTAGAGGTCACTGTCTTGGAAACACACGTGGTACACCCAAGGTAAAAAAGCCTTTTCTTCAAAGACAAGCAAAACTGAGGGGAAGAACGAAAGGTGAAGAAAAAGCTCCCCCCCGCACATCCCAATGTAATTAATTAAGAACACCGTGTTCAGGATAATTAAAACCTAATATTATGTAAAGCATCCACATGCTCATCCAAGTACTCTGGAGTTAAATAGTTTAGGCTAACTTTATTTGGCATTCTCTTACCACTTTCATGGAAATATGAATTTAAATGTGTTTTAAAGACATTTTAACAAATATTTTACTGTAAGACACCGGACTTTCTGGGGTATGCTGTGCTTCCGTGTCAGCAACGCACAAACTCACCAACTTCAATTATTAAATGTCTTGTATTGATCATGGTAAGAACTACAGCAGGGCAGAATATCTAAACCCTAGGGTTTAGACTATTCAGGGGGTGGAAAGCCATACCTGTTGATAAACCCTAAGGTAATATATGTTATTGAAACACATTTACTCAGCAGGATAATGAAAAGAAGCCGCTTCCATCACCTCATTCTTTTTAAAACATACCGCTGCCGTGCTGCATATATTTGTTCACACAAATAAACATAGCATTCTGTGCAGCATTAAAGAACGCCCCAAATTCCCAGCCTATTTAAGGGTACCTCGATAACCAACATTACAAGCCCGTGGTGGGTGCGCAGCCACAGGCAGGAGCACTCGCATCAAACAGGTGATCAGTGCTGCCGGCCCCCGCCCCGCTCCCCACCTTCTCCTTCCACCAAAACAAAAGCGAAACTGGCTCAGGGCGCAGCCAGCGGAAAATGAGCGGCCCCGCCGAGGAGGCCGCACCGCGCCCTCCCCGCGGGGCAAGGGCAGGACCCGGGGCAGGACGCGGCGGGCGGGCGCTGCCGCACGGACACCGCCGGGGGATGGGGGCCCGCAGCGGGGGCAGCGGCGGGGCCGGGGCCGGACGGGAAGCAGGGCCCGATCGCCCCCGCGCACACCCGGCGGGGTCGGGACCGCCACCTCCCCGCGAGCGCGGCGCTCCCTCCCCTCAGCGCGGCGGGCCGGGCCGGGCCGGGCGAGGGCGTTACCTGGCGGCCCGGGGCCCGAGTCAGCGACCCCCGCCCGGCCTCCCTCGCTCCTGCCCTCGGCCGCGGTCGCTGCCCCGCTCCGTCCTCACAGCGCTGCCATTACCCAAAGCCGCTCGCGCCCCGCCCCTCCGCCGGCGCCGCCACTGCCGGGGTGCGGTCCCGGTCCCGCGGCTCCGCTCGGTGCTGCTGCCGCCGCGCCGCCGCCTCACTCGCGGTGCCGCCGCCCCCGGGTTCTCCCCGCCGGGCTCTCTCCGCCGGCCGCGGGATGAGCTGGGGCCGACGGGTGCCGGCGCTCCGCCACTTTCCGATCGCGCTCCCCCCGCCGGAGCAGCGGGGTTTGGTACAGCCCGCGCTGTACGGCGAGCGCGGGCAGCCACACTTCCCAGCGGCGGGCCGTGTCGCGCACGCGTCACTCCGCCTCCATGGCGGGACCCTTCCCGTCCCGCGCCTTCCCGACATGGAGTCGCGGAGGGCGGGCGGGGGTGGCCGGACGGGGGCTAGAACGGGCCTCTCGCCCGGGCGCGGGGTTCGAGTGAGGAGGTCGCCGTTACCTCGGAAGGTGGAGGTGTCCCCCTCCCGTCGCCGGCCCCCAGCAGGGAATTGCCCCAGCTTCCAGCGCCCTGCTCCGGTGTGGGACGCCCCGGCTGCCCCGGCAGAGCAGCCGCCGTCCCCGCGGGGCCCCGGCGGAAAGGGAACAGAAAGTTGTGGCGGCAGTAACAAAGTAGAGCCGCTCTGGAGACCAAGGAGCCGCGCGTGCTCACGTGCGGCGGGCGCACGTGCGCGCTGCGGGAGCGCCGGGCACCGCGGCTGGGCTCGGAGCGCTGCAACCCGACACAGGAGTGCTTCTAGTAAAAATGCAAAAAAACCCAAAAAAAAACCCAAATAGGGATTCATTTGGAGCACATAGTGCCGCTCTCGGTAGGAGACAATAGTCTTCTGCAAAACAGATATTTATTTCTGAAAATTCTCTATTGTTCAAACTACGCAAAACTCATGTCTAAATAATTGCTTTCCCTGATTTCAAATCAAGCCCTTGCGCATTTCATTTCCAGTGCTTGCAGCTTTATCATTAAGCCTTAATGCTTTCCTTTGTGTTCCCTTAAAATTCTTTTTATTAGCTCCTTCTAGAAATTTTAAACACCATTTCAACTTTGTCTATTTTCAACCCAAACCCCTTTATTTTTCTATTCTGCTAGTTTAAAGCTCTGCCATTTGCTGGGGGAGAGGTAGGCTGTAACTTTTAAGCTTTGGGGTGCTTGTTATTTCTGCAAGTGTTGGATTGTATCTGTGGCACTTTCTCCTTTTTTTAAGGACTGAAGGCTCTTTTTTAGTGGAAGCGTTAGCCACAAGATTACTTAAACTCTTAAGTAAGAGTTTACTGAGTTAAACTCATAGAAGATCAAATATATGCTGGCACAATTTAATTCTGCTATTGAACCATGCTGTGTGAATGTATTAATTGTACAAGACCAGATATCACAACTTAGACAGCCGTTAATGAAAAATGTCCTTATCTATACACTACCCAAACATTACACAGTACATATTTTCTAAATTTCTCTTACATGAGGAAGTTTAGTCCTGAGTTAACTGTTACAAACTGGAAACACAGATACAGGAAGGGAGGTATTTTCAAACTAATAATCTGGGGTATTCAGCATGGGAGAATCATGTATTAATTTTCTGAAATTATGAATATTCAGAATTAGCACAGACTTTAATTAGGTACCAAGTCCTCAACTATTCTGCACACTCTGTTCTAGAAGGCTGCAGTTGAGGAAGCACAATTAGGGAGTCACAATTCAGAGGGAGAACATGAACATTTGATACTGCTTTTATGTAAGATATTTAAAAATTGTTCTTGGATTTAAATGTATTTAGGAAATAACAATTCCTACTGTCACGGGTTAGCACTGGCCAGATGTTAATGCACCCATGAATATATGGTTTTTTCCCTAACAACTACTGTGGGATGTGATTAGGAACAGAGCAGAGCAGGCCCAAAACTTGAAAACAGAAAACAAAACTATATTACATTACATAAAAACAGAAATAGAAAAGGAAAAAAAAAACAAAAAAACAACCAAACCTCTAAACACACACAAAACCAGAAATGGAAACTTCCCAGAACATTTCTTCTCCTCCTCCAATTTCCACCCCTTACATGTTACCCTCCATAGACCAAACCCTTGGGTTTTAAATCAAACAATCACCACTCAAAAAACTAATCTTCAATTCAGCAAGGGAGAGAGGAGTCTCTCCTGCACCACAGACTGCTCCTCAGAAAACACAGGTCCACCCTTTATGTGTTTCCATGTCACCCATGGCACCACCTGGAGAAGTCTGCCGTGGTGACGCCCTCCTTTCCATGTCCAGTGCTCTCACCACTGTCTATGGGCCAAAGCTGCTATAGGGCTCTTTTAAGGATGCTTGCATGCTGGGCTCTCCCCATCTTTCCCCTGGGGCCAAGGGTCTCTTCTCTGAGGGCAGAGGGTGCCACCACACCCTCTTCCTCTCTTCTCTGTTCACTCCACTGCAGCAAGTTGAGCCGGCCACATCCACCCCAAAAATGCAGTTTATGTTCAAAAGAGACTCAAGTTCAGTCTATGGCTAACATTATGCAAGAAAAGTCCAGCCTAAAAGCCACTCCTCTTCATCTCTGCCTATCTGGGGTTCTTTTCATCTTCCTTTATCATCTCAGTCCCAGGCTGTCTCTCTGTCTCTTCTGAAACCACTAGCCATGAGAGTCAATGTCTGGGAAAAGTTTCCTTCTGCCTCAGAAAGAGTTAACAGTTCCTGGCTCCCGGCAGGGCTGCTGGCTCAGGCACTCCCAGGCTCGGCAACTCCCACGCAGCTGGGCATCTTCTCCCGGGGGGTGGGGGGGGAACGGGGGACGGGACGGAAGGCACCTCCACAGTTTTCCACCTCTCCATCCTGGATGGGGCCAGCTCAGCTCCAGTCCTGTTCACTCTCTTCTCCCCCTGGGGCTCCAGCTTACCTCAGCCCCGCCACGTGGTTCCCCTCAGCCCGGCCGCATGGTTCCCCTCCCCCACTCAGCCTTGTAAGCTGAGCAGGGGAGGAGGTGAAGATGTTTCCCTGCTGAAACCAGAACCCAAAAGAGGCAGACCCTCTAGCAGTCCTTGCTTTTAACCCCTTGTGTTCTCAGAAGTGTGTCCAAACCTCCCAGTGGTTACTCCAGGTGCCAGCATAAAACCTGACCACCGATTGGTTTGCCCATAACTTCCTGGAAAATTCACCTCCCCCTCAAACCGAGACACCTACTTAAGCCACAAAACTTTAAAATCTGGGTATCCTTTTCATCAAATTTTTTTGTCAATGGTGTCCAGAGAATTACCACCTGAAAACACAGAAAAGGGTCTTTCAGGAATCTTGAGATAAGCAAGCTGTGAGCATTACTGGGTGTGTTGCTAAGGTCATCTTGCCACTCCCACAGAGCTACCTGCACTTCTGAAAGAACAAAGGTTCTCATACAGTCTATTAAGAAAAAATTATAATGTATCTGCGAAGAGCAAGACTAAAACTTGTGTGCTTTATGTGAGTGGATACATGATTTGTGCATCAGTGGGTTCAGTTCAGCGTTAGCTCTGTGGTGGGGCTGCTCCTGCCTGCTGAGGCCCAGATGTTGATCATCTGAATTCACTTGCTGAGCAGACATGCCCAAGACAGCCAGCAATGAAAGCTGCCATTGGCAAAGCGTGACCAATTAATGGTGTCCTCAGCTGCCTCAGTCATGTCTTGATGCATTTCTTGATGGCAGCAGATCTGTAGACCTACTTTAAATCCTGCTTGACCAAGGCTTAGTGATGTGTTTCAGCAGTTGTAGATAACGAAGTTTAATATGGGGGACAGAGGGAAATTCTGGGAGTTTTATAGGATAGCCCTGTGGAAAAGTCAACTTCTTCCCACTAAATTCTTATCAGTTCTTTATATATTGTTGATTACAGTAGTGACACAGGTTGTTTTCTACTACATGCATATGCCACCTTAAAACTTTGCCACCACATATACAAATTGATATTGCGTTGATTACATCTGCTGTCAAGTCTGCTCAGTACTGTCCTAACCAGTATTGCAGTATTTCCTGAGTTCCCCCCTTGTTTTTATGCATTTGTTTTCTCTCATCTGACACTTCTGTTTCTCTGTCTGTTTGCATTAATTTGTTTTCTCTTATGTAATTAATTCTTTTGGAAGGTGCTGTCTATTTTATGTTTATGCTACATCTAACACCGTATTATTGTGGTAGAGAACAAGGAGTCCCATACCAACACTGTATGAAATGTGCCACGATACCACCTACGGCTGTATTTAAAAGCTGGTTTAGACTGCAGTCTGAGCTGATAGTGAGTATCCACATTCCCCACCACCACCATTTCATTTGCAAATGCCTTCCATGTTACTATCTTCTTGTCTTTGATTTAAAATCCTGTTTTTACAGTAACATATTCATATGTTAGTCTTTTTCATGTAGAAAATGAGAATATTGACTGGATTGTTTATGTTATATTCATGTTATATTCAATTTTTACTAGCTGAGTTAGTCTGAATTATTAATGCAGAAAATAATACTAATTTTTAAAATAATGTTTTGCTCTTGAAAACAAGATAAATGAAAGCAGGAATGGACCTTTATTTCATTATAGCTAATTTTAATCTAGACTTTTATTGTGGGTATTTGTCTTTCATGTGGTAACATGCAAAATGTATATATAAACTGAAAAAGTCTTTTGTGATTATAAAAATACACAGTAATTAAGTATTATTCTTGCAGATTTTTTAAGTTTATGGAGAATTTTAAATGTATGATTATTTAATCTGCTTTAACCCCTTTAATTTTCATTAAGAAGTGGCTGCTCACTGCACTCCTGGCCACAAGATGGCAACGCTGAATAGATCAAAAATAGTAGTTCAAGAGTTTCAGCTAGCACAACCTACAATAAAACTAACAAAAGCTACAGCTTTTTTGCCCATGAAATAGGAAAATTAACAAAAGTTGAACTCTCCCAAACAACATTTATTAGATAGCCATCATGTGTTTAGTTCATCTCTCAGATTTATTCTATCCTTCCCCGGGATGCTTGGAAAAAAATCTGCAAATATCGTTTTTTTCCCTTATTAAAAAGAGGCGCCAATTTATTTCCATGTCATTGTAGCTAAGAAGTTAAATTGTCTGTCTGAGCAAATCTAGTTAGTTTTTCTTTCCTATTTTTTTGCCAAAAAAAAAATTTGCTATGGATATTCTGCAACATTATTGACAAGCAAAATTGTGTATTTAGAACTCGTATTTTAGAGATCAATAAGCTGTCAAGACTTCATGATGCAGTAACTGAGCCTACATTGTTTTACATACAGGAATGTTCAGCTATTATACAGCTTTATGTATGAGGTATCAGAAGAGTAAAAGATTTTGGAGCTTTTGTGTGTTCAGTTACAAGGCTGTAAATCCTTCCTGTTCAGGAAGTGCATCAGATGCCGATGGCTCAGGTACTTGCTGTGGGCTGGGTGAACCAGATATAACAATTTACCAACAAACAAGCAACCTGGCATAGAAGAGATTTCAGTGTTCCTATTTATAATTGTTTAATATTGTTTACCTAAGCATTTGGAAAAATAATGCAAAAAGCTTCTAAAGAAGGTATTAGGTGGATTTATTTTCTGAATTGTTAAAAATGAAGGAGTCCTGGCTGAGTCATCTGGCTAGGTTTGAGTTAATTACTGGGATTTTGCTTTCAGGTTTAACTTGAATATGAAACTATCCCTTATTTACTCTAGTAAATAAGCTGGCTTGTAGTTTTCATGCTTTAGCTTATATGCATAAAATCCCAAAGCTAGTATGTTGACAGAGCTGAGGACATACAACTATTCAAACATCATCACTTATCTCTGCTGGTGGAAATGAGAGAGAGAGGGAGAGAGCCATGAGAGGATGCTGCATGCTAGGGAAGGGAAGCTGCAGTTCCAAGAAAGTTCTGTTAAAACTACCAGGTCATGAGCTGGGAATATATTTGTTTATAGTACCAGCAATGAACCAAACAATATTATTCTAAATGTCTCTTCTTCCCTTTTGATTCAGAAATTATGCAATTGTCTTCAGAAAGTGGTTCCAGTCCTTTTTTAGCAGTTTCTTTTTATAAAAGGCTCATAGATTACGTGCATAATTGTATCATTGCTTTTAAAAATCGTAGTGAAATAATCCTTTCATGGACATGCCATAACACAGTGAAAAGACATTGCTCAGTGCCTCGAGTCCTGTGTCTAGTTCTGGGCCTGTCACTTCAAGAAAGACACTGAGATGCTAGAGTGTGGCTGGAGAAGGGGAATGAAGCTGGTGAAGTGTACAGAAAATGTCATATGAGGATGCAGCTGGGGGAGCTGGGGATGTTTAGCCTTGAGGAGTCTCAGAAGAGACTTTATTTCTCTCTACAGCTCTTGGAAAGGAGATTGTAGCCAGGTGGGAGTCAACCTCTTCTCCCAGGCAACCAGAGACAGGATGAGAGGAAATGGCCTCAAGCTGCAATTGGAGATGTTCAGGTTGGACTTCTGGAAGAATTTCTTTACTCAAAGGGTTGTCAGCCATTGGAAGGGGCTGCCCAGGGAGATGGTGCAGCCACCATCCTGGGAGGTGTTCAAGAAACAACTGGATGTGGCACTTGGCACTATGGTTTATTTGACAGGGTAGTGTTTAGCCAAAGGTTTGACTCCATGACCTTGGAGGTCTTTTCCAACCTCAGTCATATATTTTATAATCCTATGATTTTATGAGCAGATACTGTGGGAGAAAGGGAGCTGTTGCTTTTTGTTTGCCAGGCACAATGTTTTGGAGAAAACAGTCATGTAAATCTTGAGTGGTTCTACCACTACTAAAAATGTAAACCCCAGCGTTCAGCTCTATGACATCTGTGTGTGCAGTACATATAAATATACACACAGATGGAAGAGAAACCCTTGAACTTGGTGACGACAGAACCCCTAGTGATGATGACTCTTAGGCAACACGACTTAATTTTGAGGCAAGGTTGAATTTGCAGAGCTGTTGTTTCCAGAAAAAGGGGGGGGAAAAAAAGGCAAATGGTATCTGTCTCTACTAAAATATGATAAATGAGAAGTATCTAGTGCCCAGTTCTAAAATGTCATTTTCCAAATCAAATTAAATTGGGCATCAGTCAATTTCCTTGGGTTTTCTTAAGAAATTATTTTATAAAAGTATATGTATTTGTCTCTCAAATAATCCAGTAAAACACATATTTCATACAATAGAGACGGAAACCTGTAATGTGCAAAAGTGCTAGACAAATAGAATGAGAGAAAACAGCTCATAAATAAGCCAGCTGGCAAAATGGCATAATCAAAGAGATAAATTAGTTGAGGTAGCATTTGATGAAAGATATATCCTTTTCAGAAAAATGTTTCTTTAGCCATTTATCTGTATAGGGGTAGATTAAGAACTAACAATTCTTGACATGAGAGAAATACAGAAGCTTTCTCACATAAACACACTGTAAATAACCTGATAATCTTTTGCTATACAGAATACTCTTTCATTTAGTTATTTTTCACTTGTACCTCTTCCTTCTCTTTATAGCTTTTATACCCCAGACACCTTTACCTTGCTCCATTTATTCAGCAGCTTTTACTTTTCATTTTATATTCTGCATTCTTGCTCTTCACAGTCATTTACAACCATTTACCACCAACAAAACAATCTGCTCCCCATCAAAAACAACCTACAGTTGCTAGAAAATCTAGTCTACAGCCACTGTGTTAACCAAATGCAAATTCTTTTTTATGTATTTTCATTGAATATTTTTAATAAATATGAACTCTTTGTATGTGTTTGTCTTTTACTGAATGTTTGATGTCATTCACTTCTGTATAAGGTAGTTCCTCAATGTCCTATTAGTGCTGGCCACTTTTCTGTATGCCAACTGTTTAGGATATCCCTATTCCTGTGGCACAGTGTATTCACATTCAACTACAAACTGTTTTCTGTGTAATTATTTTAATAGTAAAGTTTCATGTATTGAAATTTTAAATAAAACTCAAGCAGTTGTTTAGAAATTTAATATTCATTCCGTAAGTACTAAATAATGCTTTATACAAACCTGGTACTTTTCACCTGAAAAGTTCAAACAGCAATAAATTGTAAATGGTTATGAATGCTGTGAAGTACATGTTATATTCATGTTATGGGGAAAGTGTCATATAAGTAAAGTTCATTGTTCAGCAGAAGAAATGAAAATTTCATGTAGTAGATCTAAGTTACCTTTTTTTTTCTGCTGCAACAGAAATATCATTATGCATATATCTTGAAGTGACCAGTCGATCCTTTAAACATTTCAGACGCCTTACATTTTCCCTAGTCAGAATATTATTTTCCCATTATAATAATTTCTCTCGTGAAATGAATATGCAACAAATGAGTATGCAGCAATTTATATAATGTTAAGTTTTTTGTCACACTATAGGTTTCTTCATTGTTTTGCTTGTTCTGGCTCCAGCGTGTGGGGAGACACCCATGCTGGAAACCTGACCTGGGACAGGTAGATTAGGAAATAGTCTGAATCCTCTCAATTCTCCTCATTACTTACCTACTGACAAACACCTCACGAGGTATCTAACTACACATTCAAAAATCATTTTAGTAATTTGTGTTGTTGTTCAAGCAGTGATTAATAAAGTGATCACAGTTTAGCTGCTGGTGTACTCTGATTTGCTTTGCTATGTTTTGGTGCATCAGTAAGTACCTCCTTTCAAACTGCAGGACATACCAGACAGTAGCATATGACTTGGGATACCTGTTTCGTATTTATAAACTTCAATTTCTTATTACAAATCCTAAAAAAGTAAAAAAAAAATGCAAACAAACACAAATAAACCACATTAAAATGCTGTATTTCATCTTTGGAGTGTAAAATATTACAACATTACTGCAAGTTATTATCCAAAATCAAATCATTACAAACCCAAGAAAATCAAAGTAATGATATTTTTAAAAATGGACCTAGAATAGTACTTGATATCCCCTTCACCAATAATAATGTCCAACTCTTTCAATAAAGAAATCCTGATGTTTACATGACACAGGGCAAAGCAGAGCCAGCTGAAGTACTGCAAAGCCTCACAGCTGTTAGGCCAGGCTTCTCACTAAGCCAGGCCTGGGACCCCCCAAGGCTATTCCTTCCTGTGCTTCTGGCTTATGCAACCCACAAAAGTGAAGGCGGTGCCTTAGCACAGCACTAATTTCAGCAGTATTGATTTGCAGAGGTTCCAGTGAGGGACAGTAGCAAACAACAAGAATAAAAGGATCATCAATTTGCTCTTGTGCGACTTGTACTGTCACTCAGTCTCATTTCCAACTTAACATAGTTTAGGGATGGAGACATTACAAAATGTTTGTAATTATACAGATGTGTAACTTTTAAAAAATCTATATACATTTTTAAAAATTTACAAAGCTTTTACCTTTTACGATGTTGTTCAAGTTTGCCTTCCTAAGGGAGTGTGTAATTTCTGTTTCTATTTGTGAGCCAATGGAAATCCATATTTTTCTTGCATTGCTAGGAGTTTATAAAAGAAAAGCACAGGCAAAATAAATTATTAGTCTTATAGTTTATACATATTAAGGTGTACTTCTTGCCTAATCTGCTCTCTGTTTCAGACTGATCAGGATTCTGTTACAGCATGCAGATATTGGCTACTTCTGACTTTCGTCACATTTACAAAATAAATTGTGAAAACAGTGGCTGCGTGGTGACTGCACTTTCCTGTGACCACTCTGCAAGTTCTGCACTTGTTCCTCTATTTCCTTGCAGGCAGTGAAAGAGCAGAGGCAGGGTTATTCAATAATCAGCTAAAATTGGAGTGGTCTATGAGGAGAGCTGTGGTGAAATTATTAATCAGCAAGTGTCAGTATTATTTCAAATAGGATACCAGTCTATTTTTGTCAGTTTCACCTGTATTATTTTCAGATGTTTGGATTCTAATTAAATAGAAATTGACAACTAAGCTAGGTACCATATCCATTTTGCTGTCATTGTTTATGCCAAGACAATCATAAACTTTTTTACAAGCAAACTGAACAGGCATTTCATTAGATTAGAACTGAAATGCACAAAATTCTTTCAATTCCCTTAAAAAAATCTATATACGAGGTAGCTGTGTGAGCCATATGTAGAATCGTGTCTGAAAATTACACTGATAGCATTCCTACTGATGTAATGTGTGTTGGTGAGGTATTTATGCTCTCTGCAAAGAGCACCATGCTTCTTTTGGTGCCAAATGAAGTTGTTCCACCTCCCTGCTCATCTACTACCCTTCCTTGTTAAGGTGGTGGTGATGGTGCAGTGGATCAGACTTAAGGATTGATCCAGGTTGAAAGAAACTTACTGGCTCTGCCCACTGAAGTTAAAAAAAAAAAAAAAAAAAGCAACATTTTGAGTTTAAGAGAAAAGATGACTCAGGCAGTCCTTCTGACAGCAGCAAAGCGCCTGGATTTCAAGTACATGTTCCTACATAAATTATGAAAATCATGACGAATCCTGAACTGTGTGGCCTTCGTATGGGTTGCTTTTGGTCTCGGTGTTTGAAATTAAATGGGTTCACAGCAGGCATTGATCCCAATTTATAGAGAACTGTTTTCAGTCGAAGTGGGCACTTTCCAGCCTGGCCTCAGGTAACAAACACGGTCCCCCAGCCCTGCTGGGGTGAGAACACAACAGTCTCTTCTCATTCCCCTCCTCTTCCAGCCCTTCAGCTCCAGCGAGCTGCATCAAGAGCCAGATCTGGTTAGTCATCTTTGTCTTGCCAGGGTCTAAGTCCCTCTGGCAGTTCACTTACTTCTCTGATACACTTCATTACAAGAGAAGTGGTATAAATAGTAATAAATTTTTTGTTAAACATTTCAAAGCTGTTTATGACTTACTTGAAAACTAATAAAAAATAACTGCTTGTCCAAATCCAGACCCTAAGAGTTCATGGAAATTCTCAGTTTGTTTATATGTAACTCACTCCAGTGGTTTCCATTATTTAACATGCTCATTTCAAATTTCTTCCTGTTTGTAATAAGACTTCTACATTCAAAAATATTTTTGAGGTGCTGCTAATATCCTAAGAGCCATTTTTGGCTCTTCGAGCATACAAGGCAAAACTAAAATTTCTTCCAAAGGTTTCAGCAGAGTAATCTTCAGTAGTTTAACATTTGCCTGTTCCTTTGATTACCTGACTATTCTAACAAATATTTTTAATTGACGAAAGATTTTAATGAGTGAGCATAACAATACTGTAAGTGAGCTCTTAAAGCAGAATTCATTACAGGAAGAGAAACTCCTGTTTTAAAAACCCACAACAGATATATGCAACAAACAAAGGGAGGGAAACAGAACTCAAAACAGGAAGAGGCTGTTCAATATTTCAACAAAGGAAATGTAGGATGAAAACTGAAAACTTGCATAAGCAATAGTGATAATTGAAGAATCTGTATTTTTACACTAGATTGCAATTTTGATAGCTGTGTTAAGTAACTCCTGTGAAGCAAATTAAAGAACTAAATGCCTAAAGGCAAAACCTTTGCAAATAAATGTGATTCATCTCTTATGAAGTCAGAGATAAGAGTTATTTGTTTTTTTTAAAAAATACAGGAAACCAATACGCAGGTTCTCTTCATGGCATGAATAAGGCTGAGTGTTTGACCTGTGTGGACCTATCACCAATCCTGACACACACATCCTCCAATTCTTCAATCACAATGAGTTATGTGCAATTAACTTAGGGTTTTCATATTTATTTAACACACTGAGCTGTTTCTCACAGTATTAAAAAAAACAAACACAAAACCAAAACATAAAAATGGGTAAATACATTATGTAACCTCAGAATATACGTGCAGTGATGTATAGACATCCCATTTAAAATACACTGCAGTGTAATCCCTTCTTACACTACTTTGTAAAATACTGAGCAGCAATAAGATAGCCATAAGCAGTATGATGTTCAAACATTGCTAGTAACAAAGTTTATGGCTTACGCATTTGTTGCATTTTAATATTATTACCCCTGAGCCGACGGGCCCCGTGCTCCCGGCAAAGGCTCACACGTACAGCACATCCCAACATGACTCAGGACACTTGAACGCAATCCCGCGGCAGCCAGCGGGGCAACGCGCATGTCGAACCCGCTTGTTGCCTCTTGGCATTTTCTGATTTATTTAGTCAAATAAATGTAAAATACTATGTCATACCATGAAGGACTGATGTAAGGAACGTGCTTTTACTAAGCAGAATTACAAAACAACCGCGGGCAGCACCTCGGCGGGGCGGCCTCTGGGCAGGTTTCCGCGTCCCTCAGGGCTCCGGCACCGCCCAGGGGATAACCGAGGGCTGCGCCACGTCCCTTCCCTGGGTCAGCGCGGGGACAGCCGGGGCTGGACCCTGCAGGGGGGCCCAGCCAAGCGCCCTTATCAGCGGGGCCCGGCCGGCGCGGCGAGCGGCCGGCACCGCCCCGCTATCGCACGCCCAGAGCGCGGCCCAGCGAGCGCGGCGGGCCCGCGGCCGCCCCGGCTGTTACCGGCCGCCCCCGCCCCCGGCAGCGCGGGGCCGCCCCGCCCGCCCCGCGGCGCGTCCCGCCCCGGCCGATGGGCGGCGCCGGCGGGGCCCCCGCGGCAGCGGTTGGTCAGCGCCGCGGCCGTTGCGCCCCGCGGCCGCCCGGCACCGCCGCCCCGCGCGGCTCCGCCTCCCGCCGCGGCCGCTGGCGCTGGGAGGCCCCGCAGACGCCATTTCCTCGGCGCCCCCGCGGCGGCGCGGCTGCATCAGCGCTGACGTGAGGCCGACGCGCGGCTCCGCCCGGCTCGGTCCCCCCCACCCCCTGTGACGGGGGCAGCACGTACAGGGCGGCGGGTGAGTGCGGGAGGGGGCGGGGACACGTGTGCGCGCAGCCCGACCCCCCGCGGGCCGGCGGCGGGGCAGCGCGGAGGGCAGCGGGCGGCGCGGCGGGCAGGGCAGGGACGGGACGGGCAGGGGACGGCAGGGCAGGGCAGGAGGGGGGCGCTGTGCCGCTCTTGGCTGAGCCCCGCCGCGGGAGCGCGCAGGAGGCGGCGGGGGCGCGTCCCCGTCGGCAGCCGGGAGCGCGCTGTGCTCAGGGGCGGCCGCGCGGAGCCCGCACGGAGCTGTGGGGCTGCCCCGAGGCGGCTCCGATCCCGGGAATTCGGGAAGGGCTGCGCGGAGCGCCCGCTCCGCTGCCGCCCGGCAGCCGCGGCGCTCCCCGGGCTCCGGCAGGAGGTGGCTCCTGCCCTTGCTCGGGACATCGGCTCGGCTCGCCCGGCGTTGCGGCTCGGAGCGGGGGCAGCGCCTGCTCGCTGCGGGCAGAGGGCCCCGGACGGCCTCTCCTGGGCCTCCGCGGGGCTGCCCCGGGGCGTTTGCCGCCGTTACTCCCGGTTATACCCTTGCCCACAGGGCTTTCGGAGCTGGGTCAGAACAAGTGGGGAAGGATCACAGCGGACTCTTCATGAGTCCGCAGTCGTGCGTAAAACTTTGAGCCGTTTGTCTGCATCCCCCACTGCTGAGATAGCATCATTTTTGGTGCTGCAGCGGCGCGATAAGTGATTCCACGGGGGCTGATGCCTGATTGATCCCCTGGCCTACTCAGGGGCTGGTTGGGCCCTTCTGAAGGGGCCGCGTGTCCTCTCTGGGCCGGCTCCGCTGCCTTGTCAGCACGGCTGAGATGGCAGGTGCCGAGGGCCAGGTAGCATTGCCTGTGCTCAGAGTGATGGCACGGTGGGGTTTTAAGGTTTTGGGGTTCAGGGTGTAGCTGAGGTATTCGCGGAAGAAAACAGGGAAATAATTAGAGTGTAGAGACACAAGAAGCTTAGAGATGAAGCTTCTGGTGATACTGAAAACTGAAAGTTTGAACTTTAAAATTCGCGTTTGCTGTGCTGTTGCACATTTTATTTGACTGAATTCTGTGACCACCTTATCAGCTGGTGTCCTTCACGCTACCAGAGTGGTAAAACACTTATTACAGAGTTCATACTTGAGAACACAATGCTCTCCTGAAAGGACTGCATTCTGAGAGTTTCACACTTGCTGTGAGGTCATCAATAAATGCAAAACAGGTGTTTGTAAATTCATATTCTTGCTTTCTAGTAACTCCCCTGTGAATAAAAGCCTTCAAAGAGATTTTGAGCAAGGGCTGAAACATATTTTTTAGCCCCTTACGAATGATACCCTTTGTATCAAAGCACCTTTGTAAGCAGTCCCTGATGTATAAAGGATGGTTGAAATAAAAAAGTTGTTTTTTAAAATGTGTCTGGGTATTTATTTAGACACTCACACGCTTCCAGTTATGTAAAATACTGTAGCAATATGCTTTTGCACTATAATTTCACCAATAGACATTAAATATATTAATATGCAGTGGTGTAAAACAAACAGCAGTATTGGGAGGAGTGAAAGGATTTCTTGTGCTCTTTATTGCAAAAGAACATGTCATGATAGGGATGCTGTCCTTCATCTCTTACCTATGGGCAAAAATGTAAAAATTTCACACCTTTAGCTGTAAATTGCTTGGAATTTTCTAGAAAAAAAATTCTGTTTTCCTTTAGCTGATTCCATCTGTCAGATTTCTCCTGTCAGGGGTGGTTCATCTGGTTGCAGTTGAAGAAGCTTTTGATGTGCACTGTGTGCATTATCTTGATCAGTGTTTATCTGCTACTGACCTGCTGCCCATTAGTCTCAGTAACTACAGTAAACATGTGCTTAGATATATCGAAATGGAAACAGTTAAACTTCCTGCCAGATCCTGAAAATCTCTTTACAATGTTGTAGGAAGAAGCAGGTATCTTTGCTCTACATTACAGAAAACCATTTTTGTCCCTTTTTTACGTGAGTGCAGAGGTATAACTTGCTTATTAATTTGAAAATCCAGACTAGTATTTAAAATTATTGTTCAGTCTTCATAAGCAAATAAGATAAAAACATAAGAAAAAATGTATTAATACTGAGTATAAGACTAAAACTTGTATATAATTAGTCATACAATGAAGAAAAACATTATATAATTCTAAACAGGACCCAAGACCACCTACTTTAAACTTTTTGCTTAGTTTTCCCTTAAAAATAGAAGGAAATGTAAACTTTTAAGTGTGATGTGTACTGCTACTGATAGAATTTTATAAATGATTTTAAGGGCTTGGCTGAAAATTCTGTTTTACTTCCTTGGAAACTTAAAAGCAATGAATATGTTAGAATTTGCTTGCAATGCAGATTGATTGAGTGTGATCTGTGTGGAAGCAGTTGTCTGAATTGGATTACTAATGGTTTCATGCCACAGTCTGTATTACTGATGTTTTAGAAAAAGCATAATATTGCTCAATATTTTTTCTGTGTAATTATTTTAAAAGTTTGATATATTCATGTTGACATGATATGTACGGGAAATAAAACCCCTGTACAATTCAGGTTATAAGAATGCTCTGAAGACAGTGACAACCTAGTCTGAAATTCAGGAGTTCCTTGGCATGCCTGGTCTTGAGCTGTGTACAAACCCACATGAACTGGCACAGCTCGGTTTGACTGTGCCACCACTGACCCTGTGGGCTCAGATAACTGCAGCTGACCTGCTCCTGCCGCTTCAGTGATCCCGTGGTTGTGTCTGTGAAAGATTCCTAATCTTGTAACATGTCTGAATTGTGATACTAATGTGCTACAGTTTGTCCTAAGTCATCTTTTTCACTGAAGTTTTATGCCAAGATAGCTTGTGTATCTTTTAAAATTACTCATATACTTTGTTATTTTTGTTTTGGTTTTGTTTTTTTTTTCTTTAGGCTGTGACTGGATCTTTATATTTGGGTGTTGTTTTAAGTCAAGTCACTTTTTGGTCACAGAGATCAAACAGAAGCAGGTTTGAACTTACTGAGGAAAAATATTTTGCTATATTTCAGAGTAGTGATTGCATTTTATGTCAGTCAAATATTCAGAATTTACTCCACCCTGCTTAATTTTTCAATTAAGCAATCATTTGTATTAAGAGTCAGAATATACACAATTACAGATGGAAAATCTATATAAATTCTAGAGTTTTCCATATGTATCATAAATCTTAATTATGTTAGTCACTCCACTGACATGTATAGTTCTTGCTGTTGTTTTTCTAATTAAAGATAAATAATCAAAAGGACACCCCTTTCTTGGTACTGTATTTTGCAACATATGAGGAATACCTTTGTTAGTTTTCTGCTGCACTGGTGCTCTTTTTGTAGCTTTTTGCTAACTTAGTTAGCAAAACTACCTGCTGCAGCACTGAATTTTTTTCAAGATGAAAAGTGGCTCTTTCTGGGCAAAATTTCTATGAAATACATTCAGTGGGAATAAAAGTACTTGATTCTTGATTTTTGTTGTTGGGTTTCGGTTTGTTGTTTTTTTTTTTTCCCAACAGTAGGTTTTCTGTGACAGATGGCTCTGGATACAAAAATACTTCAGGACCTCCATAAAGTGAATTAATTCTGACTATATTCCCATCTTGAGGAAGAGATTACAATGAATATGTTGCCAGTACCTATGCATTTAATCTATCTTGGTGTGTGAGCTTATTCTTGTATGAACCACAGACCTTTCATATTTGAGACTCTATGGATGGTCCTACTTTACAAAGGAAGAACTTTTTTTTCCTACTTTATTATTGTTATTATATTACACATCTATAAAACCAGAAGAGTTTAACTAGATAACATCTTCTTATAGAAAATTATGGTGAAAAGCTTGGTGAAAACATTTTCTGCAGAGCTGTTAGACTGGTGAATTTTCGTAGATATTTAATTGGATTATATCCAAAGAAAAAGATAATTAGTGTTAACTAGCAAGACAAAAATGTGGAAAGATTTTAGATGTAAAATAACTCCCTATATTCTAATATTCATAGCTCCCTATGATTCTAATCTGAATTGATACTGGCATGGGGTATGTAACTTCTCTGAGCAGAAATACTCATGTTAACCCATAAAATGTTGAATTGTTTTGCACCTTGGTTACCATTAGCTCTAGTACTGGTAAAGTCTCGTCAGTAGAGTACCACTGGAGGCATATGAGCTCAAAATAGGCTGCTCTGCATCATTTGACTGGGTATCTTTTCATATTTTCACGCTTTTATTTTGGGCAAAAATTTGATTAAAAAAATACCATTTATTCTCTTCAAAGATTGTGTAATGTTCTGTAAAATAGTGCCACAAAAGGAGTTTGGTTTACATTTAATTGTATTTAATGTAGTTAACTTACAACACGTGGGACTAAATTGCAGAGCCTCAGAGTCGGGTGGGTAGCAGTCCCTGCCTGCCTCTTGCATCTCCTGGTGTGAGTCCTGAGGAGAAACCAAAGTAACTATCAGCCAGCTGAAATAATTAAACTTTGACTTCAGTCAGGCTTGGCATTCCTAGTTACAGAAACTGAACCTGGGGAACTGAGATTTGCTGCCTCTTAAATCCCTCACCTAATATCACCTAATATCACGTCCCCTTTTTTGGCTGGCAGTTGTTGTGTAAGCAGGGTGTAGGTGGGAGGCTGCAGGGCATCCTGCCTGCCTCTGCCTGACCCTGTGGTGTCTGTGTTCTGTTTGTAAACTGACCTGTTGCCATGGCAATGTTTGACATCACCTGTTCAATGTTGCACCTTCAGTGCAGGGTTTGGTAGGAGAGAAAGGGAGCCGAAGAGATCCAAGCTCTTGTTTTAAAACTCACACCTTCCGTTATGACTAAGTGTGCCAAGAAATATCGAAAAGGAGCTGTCAGGTAATTTCGTTTTTATATAGCAGATATATAGCAGTTTTGGAAGTTTTCTCTATAAAGTTTAAACTCTTAGCTTAAATTGAGGGTCAGCAAGTTGCTTATTTTTCAATGAAATCTACCCTACTTTTAAACCTGTAACGTGAGCAGAATTGTTGTGACTCTTGAGCAGTGAGTATTTTACAGACAATTGAAGCGTGGATGCCAGCAGGGAATAGGCATCCTGGAAGGTTCAGGAGAGCTGTAGCAGCCCATGGCTGCTGGGCAGCCTGAGGCTGAAGGGACTTGATGTGTGCAGCACTGGCAGCACTTCATGGGATCCTGGGACTCTGCTTGTCCCTTCCTGAGAACCATCTCCAGAACTGCCTCTCCCTGCAGCTTTCCAAAATACTTGTTTTAGAGCTCCTAGTTATATGAGTGAATATTTTAATACAGGGGAATGAAGAGAAGACTTCAATTTGACAGAAACATTCTTTCTGTCTGCTCCAAATAGTTTGGAATTACCCTCCCTAGCTGAGTTATTTAAATGTATATGTACTTACTTTTAGACTGATGACCATGGAAATGGTTGAACAGGATGACAATGCAGTGGATTCTATGACAGAGAGAAGTGCTGGTCACCTTCAGAACCAGCCAGGCCAAAGTCAGATTTCCTCAGGAGCTGAGGTAAGTTGAAATGTGGAAAGATGAGAACAATCAATGAAGTGATATTCAGAGCTGCTGTGATTTTTAAACTATCAATTTGTATGACATTCTCATGTTTTATAAGTCTTTATTATATTAAATAGGAAAAATACAGCAAAGGTATACTGGAAACTATGTCTTCAGTAGTTAACAAAGGACTAATATAACATCAAGTCTGTTAAAAGGTGACATTTTAGGAGCCCTTTCAGACAAGAGTGATCAGTAGACACATGGATTTTTTGCTTTCGCTTTCACAAGGTGATTGTTATAGAGATGGGATACAGTCTTAAAGAACTGAGGTGACTGCAAGATCAAGTATATCTAAACCATTTGTGTATCACGAAGATGTGTTGTATAACAAAAATGGAAACAGGAATAAAAAGAACCACGGTTCTCTCCTAGTTCCAGTTTTTGTACAGAATGTATTTTATCTAATTGCACGTACGTTTTAAATGTGTGCTTGTTTTGTTTCATCCCTCTGTATCTAATGATAGTGTGTGGACTTCTAAAGGCATACTTTACATATTTTCTATGGTTGCTCTACCTGTATTATTATTTGGTAGTTAATGGATAAAAGCTTATATAGTAACAATTCTCAAACCATTAAAAATATGTACTGCAATATTTGTCACTTGAGAGAAATAGTGTTCCTGACAGTACTAAGATTTATAGCTTCATTGAAGTGTGTGGACCACTTAAAAGGATTTCCAAAAGCCCTTTGTTGAATAAAAGAACTTAAAAAGCATCTTACAGAATTTTTTTGTCACTGGAAGTTAGACATTATTGACTAAGATTTGATGCCATGTATTTTGCAATGTATTTGGTATGTTAGATACTTGATTTACATTATAGATGTATTTTTAAAACTGAAAGCAGCTGCTCTTTTTGTCAGATCTTCAGGCACAAAGTAGACTGCAAAATATTTATCAACCTTTTTTTGTTGGTTTTGATACATGCAGCATTGGGAATATTGCTTGTACGGTTTTTCCTCTCTTTTTCTTAAAGAATTTTGTTTGGTTTGCTCTGTTGATGTCATCTCCCCATTTCTTCTTTAGTAGTTCTGTTCAAATTTTCTGTTTTAACTTCATAGGATGATTGATGTGTAAAATCTATTGGCTTGTGCAGTAGTCTGTGGAGAAGGCAGCTGTGAATTCCGTCACTTGGGATTTTTAATGTTGATCCAGAGACAAAGGTGTCCCTAATGCTGTAGAAGAGTTTCTGCACTCCTATATTGTGCAGTGTATAACACTTTTTATGTTTTTCTGCATTTAATGCTTGAGTACTGTGTGAGAGAAGGTTCAGCTGTACTGAGTATGGGTCTCATACCTTCCAGTTAAAATGAGTGACTGAAGTATTGATGAATCTCCTTCAATTAACGCTAAACCGAAGCACGTACCTCATGTGCTTTGAGTGTGAAGGCTGAGGGTAACAGGCCGGAATTGGCATCTGCAGTCCCTGTTTTTGGTCAGGTGGCTCAGAGAGCTGTCCTGGGTCTGTCGGGTGCTCGGTGCAGGCAGCTGGAGCTGACATCCCTGTCCCTGACTCCCAGACCAGCGGCCTTGGTGCTGTTATCCCTCTGCGAGGGCTCTGGGCCTGTGCCCGTCTCCAGCCACTGGCTCCGGGGCTGCAGCCCTCGCTCGCCCTCAGGGCTGTCAGGCTGCTCTGCCACAGCATTGGTTGTGGTGAAAGTGCCCGGGCAGAACGCTTACTGCTGGCAGGCCTTGTGGAGACGCTCCTTTGGCCTAAGATGAGCAGGCTTTTCATAGCCTGTGTTCCTACCTGGCTGGCTTGGAAGGTGAGGCGCTTTGCCATGGCGAGTTGGGCCTGAATCAGCTGGAATCAGCCTATATGGGACATCTGACTGGTTTTGTGGTGGTCCAGGTGGGAAGTTCGTGTGTTTCTGTGGAATTTGTGGCTGTGCCACTGGTCCTGTGTATTTTGACTATTATGGAAGAACAGAGATCCCTTCTTCCTCTTTGGCCTGTGAGGAGTGCAGTTAAGAGAAGACAACCACTACAAGATATTTGTTGGCACAAATATCTTGTGCCAACTTGCAGTCATCCCTCCTACTAATTTTGTTGCAAATATGCAGAAATAGGAGAAAAGAATCACTTGATTCTTACTGAGAGCTAAAAGGCCCGATCACTGAGGGCTCAAAGAGCTGAGGGCTCTTTTTCAGATATCTCTGATGGAGGGGGCAGATGGCGGCTTTGTTTGTGGTTTTTCTGGCAAAATATTTGTTCAACCTTGGTTTTGATCAGTCAGAAGTAAAATATTTAATACACTGTCTTTTAATTTGTGGTTTTCTGTGTATTATCAAAGAATTAATTGTAGAAGGGTCAAGCTTGGGAGAAACCTTTTAAGATTATCTAGTCTGACTTGCCTGTCCAAGCAGGGTCAGCCAGAACTGTGTTGTAAATATCTCCAAGGATGGAGTCTCTACGAACCTCTCTGTACCAGCAGCTGACTTCCCTTCCAGTAAAACAGGTGGAGTTTTTATGTCCAGATGGAATGTAGTGGTTTTTAATGTGCTTGATATTTAATTGAATTATGACTTTGGCCAGGGAGTGACTAGCAAAATGCTGAGGGATGCAGCTACATAGGAGGTGGGCACCTTTTTTTTCTTTCTTCTTCTTGGCGGGGGGGGGGGGGGGGGGGGCAGCTGACTTATTTTCCCCTCCTCTGTAGGCTTTTTAAAGAAATATCTGCTATTTAGTTTTAAAAGGATGGACCAGGTACTCCATAACATGATAACCTTTAGAGGGCAGAGATTGTTTTGTGCTGAAGTATTTTTAATGTCTCCCCTGTTGGGAGAGAGAGGAGACATTAGGCTGGAGCACTGTGGTGTGATGGGATAACCTCCAATGCTAAGAAGGACCTCTTATACATTATTTATATAATAATACCTCTTATACATATGTAGAGGAAAAAACAGTGTTTGTATTTTTTTCTTAGCTTGTGACATAGATACTGCTATATTCTCCTGCAATTTTGTTGGTGCTGAAAGTAAAATTGCTTTTTCTACTAAAGCAAAAATGAGTAAATTTGAAATTAGCAAAGACAAGATGCACTTTTTGTCCATTAAATTGTTGTTTTTTAAATAAAATGTCCTACTATAGGATCACTTTATGGTTGCGTTTCTTGCATCTGTCACTTTTAGCCAGTTGATGAATTGACATGGTAATGTTTTTGTGATCCAGGCACCCAAATAAATAGGTGAGAAACAAAAATTATTGGTGGCTGTCTTTAGAAGCGGTTGAAAATGTGTAGAACACCTGTACAAAAGCTTGGTGTCTTTGAGGAAGGAGCAGAGGTGCAAGATGGAAAATTTCTCCACCTGTTTTGAGATGAGATCCATGGGTTGTCTCACATGCACAGATCATCTGTTGCTACATATAGAGCTGTACTTAAGAGGAAGTTAATTTCTATTGGAATATTCTAACATTGTTGATGATAGTCAAGCTTACATCTTGGAAGACTTATATCTGGAATGATATTCAAAAAGAAATTAGATGTTCCTTTTGCAGGATTTCTAGAATCCATACTGCATTCTGTGTTGCTCTGTGCTCAGCTACATTAAATATAACAATGTAAGATCAATGCACTTTAGCCTTTCTCAGATTTGATAATAACACTTTCAGTTGTGTTTTCTTTTTTCTTTAATGCTACGTCTTGATGGGTTCCTGTTTGATTCACTTTCTGTTAACCTTGTCATGTTGTCTTATCAGCAGGGCTGTGTGCTGACCTTGTCTGAGGTGCCATCTGTTGACTCTTGGTGCTGGCCCTGAGTTAGACAAATGTCAGGATTTACAATGTGAGGACTGCTGTCAGAGAGCACAGGGGGATTTTCAGAGCCTGGAGTGCCCAGCTAGTGCAAGCTGGGGCTGTTCAAGTGGAGCGCTTTGGGAGGATTGTCCTTGTGGGCTCTTGACATCAAACAGTTAAATCTTGCTCCCTAGAGACTGAGACCTATAGGAGTTTGCTAGGCTGTTTTAAGTAAGGCTCTAAAACAAGCCCTCCAAATGCAAATGCTGGCCATTAAGCAAAGTTGATGTTAGAGGATTATAAATGGGGAGCTATGTCACCATTTTGTGCTTCCTTGAAGGGTATGGTGGCACCAGATGTCTGGAGTCAGCCTAACCATATTTTCTTTTAAAGTAGGTGCTTCTATCTCCAGCGTTTCCTCATAGAGGCTACTTGGTGCCCAAGTGTGGCAGGTCCTTTGTTCTTTTGTTAGGTGAATCCAGTGTGGATTTGCTGTGACTTTTCCAGAATTACTTTTGACTTTACTTCCAGTGTCCTTGTAGTATTTAGAGTCTACAGTAGGGGCAGAAATCAGATGGGCCTGTGTCCTGAGTTCTTCATTTGGCAATGTTGAAGGTATGAGGGGTTGAATGTGAAGGTCACCTCTCTAGTACAGGGACAGGATATGTGACATTCACAGGATCCCCAGGATAACTGTTCAGATGGTCCATGTAATTTGAAGTTAGAGAAATGATGGGCAGCCTTTTTCTGTGCAAGAGTGTGTGCCTCAGTAGGAAGGTAGTACTTGATCATTCTTGCTGGCTACTTTTCTCTCCCCACATAGAAGAAGGAGCACTTTCATTTCCAAATACCTGAAATATTGGGACAATACTGCTATTATGGGTTGCATGTTCGATACTTGTTGAAGCTATTGGACGTGACTCTTCATGCGTAGAATGAGCGTAGAACCCGTAGAATGTGTTAAGCTTCCCCTCAGCCTCTGTGTTCCTGAGTTGCTTCTGTGGATTGTTTTCAGTCGCTGTGCCAGACAGTCCTTGAAGTAGTGATGTTAAAGGTAGCATTGCTCATTGCTGATGTCAGAAAGGAATTTCTTTGCCAAGTCTGCTTCAGTCAGGATTTACGCATGATAGCGTGAAAATGTTCTAGAATTTCAGTTGACACAGGAATATTCCGTTTAAAAACTGTAAAGGAAAATCTGAATCAAAATTATAATAATAATTTCCAATATCTATAAAAGTGATGTAGGGTATGAACCTTGAAAATTTCATAGTACTACCATCTCCTCTTCCCTTAGCACTTATCCCCCTTCATTTAATCTCTTGTCTGGATTAATGGGAACAAAACAATTTCTCCTGTTATATTGTAAACTTTAGTCCAAAAGAATATTAGCTGAGTGAGGTTTTCCTTTTTTTTAATTTCCTGTGGAGTTATACTGAATAAAGAGCTCTAAAATGGATGTAGTTTTTTAATCTCTGTTGAATGGGTTGGGAAGAAGGTTTGTGTGTTCTGTTTGCGTTTCATGCCATTTAAGGAATGATTTAAGAAACTCATTTCAGGGTTAATAATGCCCTCAATTGTTCGGTTTTCTGAAAAGCTGTTCAGTTCCTATAAAATTGAACAATTGCATAGTGAATGTTGGCAAGATCCTGTCTTTGTTTCCTAGAAACATTGTTTCTTTGACGTAATTTGAACCAACATCAGGACTTTTTGATAGCAGTGCATCTTAATAGTAGTTAAAATTTTTCACTTGCTTCAAGAAGGGATTATTTCTTAGGCAAGCAATATGTTATGGATCAGGAATGAAAACTGCTTTTATATTTGGATTTAAAAAAACACTTCAGTGTAAATACATAAAAAATACAAAAGTTTCTTTAGCTTTTTTTTTTTTAAATATTCAGCATTCTTCATGTTTTTCTTTTTACTCTCATCTGATTTTACATTTACTCCTCATACCAATACCTTTGGAGCTGAGAACAAAGCTAGGAAGGGAATGATAACAGAATTTTATGTTTGAGTCTGAGTTTATTTTTGAATGTGCAAAATATAGAAATAAGACTTTTCAATGCATTTTAATTGAGAAACATAGTATTTCTTTTTATGTTATGGTTTATGTTTGTCATTGTCTTCTGAGTTTAGAGATCTTTTATCACACAAGTTGTGATCAATCATAGTGTTTTCCCTTTGTATCACTACTTGTTTCTGTTAATAGATTTAACAGTAACAGCAGAGATATTGAACTATTTCTTAGCCCATAGGTGTTAAGCTGTTTCTCAACCCATTCGTCCTTGGCACTGTGAGTTGAGAGTTACAGGCTGAGGAAAGCTCTTCTATGGCTGTGCTAGGCCTAAGAGAAGATTTGGCTATTCTTTATTTTTGTTGTTGTTTTGAAGCACTGATGGAGTCCAGCTGTCTTTTCCTTGATATATATAATAATATATGTAACAGGAGTCTATTAAACTAAATCAATTTACAAGTAGCTTTATTTAACAGGGTGATTTTATAGCTTTATTTAACAGGGTGATTTTTCTCCTCTGTCCCAAAAGCATAACTTGTAACCTAATAAGCAAAGCAAAACTAAAGCAGTTCTAGATTTTTTTTTTCCTATGAACATTCTGCCCTTTATGTTGTTGCAGTGACATTCCACTCCAGTGAATATGCATTGGGTTTGTGACATTTCTGGAGGTTCTTCTTAACCCTCGTGCTAGCAACAGCAGATCTGGTGTGTGATGGCCAATAGTTGGGGTTTTTTTTATTGAAAAGAAAATACAAAGTCTCTGGAGGGAAAAAACCAAATAATTGCAGTTTGTTAGGGTACAGATTTAAGCTTTCCAGACCTTTACCAGTAAAACTAATATATTTGTGTGTGTGATGATATACATATATACATATACATACATATATATATATACATCTAAGCTATTTTAGATGTGGCAACAAAATCAGTTTGTTTTAGTTATCACTTCTAAAAGCATTTGCTGAAGTCTTAAGGCATCTGACTTAAACATGATGCTTGTAATTTTTGCAGGTTTCTGTAGCTGCTTCCAGTGCTGGAAGAGGATCTCCAGCTGTAACTCTAGTGCAGTTGCCTTCTGGTCAAACTGTTCATGTCCAGGGTGTCATTCAAGCCACACAGCCCTCAGTCATTCAGTCACCACATATGCAAGCTGTTCAGGTTAGCTTTTTTATTGTTACATTTTCATGAATATTTGGTACCTCATAACTCTTTTCCCAACCCATCTTCAGTTTCTTTTCATTCCAACCAATGCTCCGAGATTTACTCAGATAGCACAGGAAACAGCAGGGGGAAAGGTGGCAAACTTCCAACCAGCAGCAGCTCTACAAGCATTGTGTAGCAATTTCTTACTGCTTCCTGTTTATCTTACAAGAAATTGTCTTGGAACTTGTGTCTGAGCTTACGCAATAGCAAATTTGTGTCATAGCATGGCCTTCCTTCAGTGTATCCTGTTAAATCCCGTGAATATAGTATTGCTAATGAGACTGTGAACTCAGAAATTTTCAAGTATCTCCTATTTTATTATTGCAAAGGGTCTGGATATAGTAGAAGCAAGCATATTGTATCAAATGGTTCCTTGTTTTTAGGCCCTATCAGACCCTGTTAGAGCATCTTGTATTGCTTTTTGTGGATGTGGATATATAGATACCAAAAATACGGGCAGCCTCAAAAGAAACATTCATGTGGCAGGTGTTCACGTGTTTAAAGTTGCTGGAACTACAAAACAGGGATCAGTGCAAAATGTGTAAGACTTTTCAGAGTTTTTAAAAGGTAGAAAAGGCAAGAGAGAATGAATTTCCAGTGTTTTGAAAATTGCTAGGCCTCCCACTGGCGTTTTTCTTGTACCTAGGAAGGCCTCTGCTCTAGTTTTATTAAAATCTGTTTGGGAAATGTCAACTGAATTGCTTTTTGCAGATACAATTGATATTTCTGGTAACACTAATTGATATTTCTGGTGACACACCTCTCCATGTTATGAGGGAAGGGTTTTATCTATGGCCATTGCAACATGTTAAGGAAAAGCCACGTGTTGTTGGTCTTGAGAAGCCATGTTTAATGTTAGAGGCTTCTTAGTAACTTTCTAGTATAATAAATAAAAATACATATGTAAGTATGACTTATATTAAAGAAAAAAATGAAACCGCAATCAGATAATGAATATTTTATTGTTGAGCCATAGGTGTAGATGATGGGACCTCAAGGGTTTGAAATCCTAGATCCCTGTTGAAAGAGGTGCAGTAGATGTCAATTCTTGATCAAACTTGGCATCAGAACAGAGTATTCAAAGTAAATACTTTTTTTCACTGCATTCTTTCTAACAGTAATTTCCTGAGTAACCTTTATTCTGTAAGCACATTAGTAGTTCTCAGTTTCTGTCACTGCTTTTAAGTCGGTGTAGTCAGGTCATACATGCAGAGATAGAGGACTTTTTTCAAAGCTCAGAAGGAGAAGTTTCTCAGGAGTCTCTTGCCAGCTGCTGCTGTGTCGTCGTAGGGGAATGGAAGTCAACTATTTGTTGTATTGAGTGAACTCTGGCTGTTCACCCTTTCCCAAAGGAGTAGAAACAGGAAAGTTTTGTCCCAATTAGTGGTGACTAGTTAGTTCCAGGATTTTGCTTTGGTTTCATCTGGATAAGAAAGGGCTTGAAGGTGCTGTAGAAGACTCCATCACAAAGGGTGTTGAGCCCTTCTGGATCCTTTTCAGTGCACTATCCTGCCACCTGACATTTCCTCTGGATCATTTGGCTTTAACTTGCTGCCTTCTCTCTGTAAGACAGTGGGGAACTTGGGAAATTAAATCCATTTAAAAATTAAATAAAGAAGTATGCTGAAGGTTGATGCTGAAGCTTGCATGACCTCTCCCTCAAACATCTGCCATTTTCAACCAGAAAGTGCTCAAGTTTTTTTCTCATAATGTTGCTTTTTAGATGAAAAATATATTTGTAACATTCTTTATTGTTTTGTTAAATGTGGTTCTATTTATAGGAAGATTTAAATTGTTATTTGACTTATTGCTTACTCTCCCCAGTAATGTGTCAGGTCTTGGAAGGACTTAACATGAGTTTGAAGTTAAATTTGCACAAATGCAAGTGAAGTTTGAAATAGGTAAAGTCAAAATCTGAACGATGTCAAGGAAAAAATTACAATGGTTTGTCTTTTAATATTGTAGACATGGTTGCTTGCTATTAGAGCAATCTAAAGTGTTCCTTTCTCTCTTTGTCATTATGAAAATGAAAACTTTTGAAATTTCTTGCAGAAATGTCCTCTTCCACACTGTGGTGGTTTGACACTAGCCAAATGCCAGGCATCCATGAAAGCTGCTCACTCACCCTCCTCTGCTACAGCTGGGCAGAGGAGAGAAAATGTAACAAAGGGTTCATGAATTGAGATAAGGACTGGGAGAAAACAATCCAAGGGCAAAACAGGCTCAACTTAAAGATACAACGTGAATTTATTACTAACAAAATCAGAGCAGGATAACGAGGAGTAAAATACACCCTTAAAAACACCTTTTTTCCCCCATCCCCTCCCTCCTTCCCACTGACAGTGCAGGGAGACAAAGTGTGGGGGTTTTGTTCAGTTCATCACCCGAGGTTTTATTCTGCTGCTCAGGGAGAGAAGTTGTTCCTCAGTGAGACTGTGAGGTCCTTTCCACGAGAGACAGTTCTCAATTATCTTCTCTAGCATGGCACCAATCTTTTGGGCAGCTGTCCTCCCAAAACTACTGCAAAGTGAGTCTCTCCCACAGGCAAACAGTCCTCTCAAAACTGCAGTGGCAAGGGTCTCTTCCATGGGGGTGCAGTCCTCAAGGACAGGCTGCTCCAGCTTGGGAGCAAGATCTGTCTCTCCATGGGTCTCTCGGTGGGCTGAAGCCTCCTCCAAGCATCCACCCACTCTGGCTTGGGCACCTCCCCCGTGGGCTGTAGGTGGAGCTCTGCGTCTCCTGTGGATCCCTGAGGGCTGCAGGGGCACAGCTGCTGCACCATGGTACTCACCACGGCCTGCAGAGGAATCTCAGCTCCAGTGTCTGGAGCAGCTCCTCTTCCTCCTTCTCCACTGACCATGGTGTCTCCATGTGGTTTCCCTCACATGTTCTCACCTCTTCATCTTTCCTGCGTAGAATTGAAACTGCCTCCAACCTTTGTTTTGATTTCTTCTAAATATGTTAACACAGAGGCATTGCCACCATCTCTGATTGGCCCCAGCTTGGCCAGCGGCGTGTCCATCCTCAGAGCCATCAGGGATTGGCTCTGCTGGACACCATGGAAGCTTCTAGCAGCTTGTCGGAGAACCACCCCTGCGGCCCCTCTGCTACTGAAAACCAGGCTATGCAAAACCAACACATGCATTGAAATGATTAAATCATCTTGTGATTTCCTTACCTTCTTCCTAAAGTAGGACTGTTCCCAACTTCTTCAGCCATCTTCGCAAACTAGGGGATCTGTTGGTAGCTGTTAGTGGAACGTGATGATTTAAAGACAACTGAGGTCTTGTTTTCAAGCAGTTTGTCCTGGAAAAAATAGATTATTTATTAACCCCCATGCCCCAGCAGAATAAAACCAGAAAATTCTGTTTTTAAGGTAGCATGCCCAGATTCTTTCTTGGCTGTGCTATACTATCTTGCTTTTGAAGAATTATGCTAGAGGCTTGAAGGTTGATCCATAAGGAGACTGCTGAAGGCATATTGGGAGGGAAATGTCTTTCAGGATCTCTCTCTTGTGCTTAGCATCGGTCTCTCCTGCAAAAGGAGAAATACAAATTTCTTGACGCACCCGTATCTCTGAGGTCAGCTCTGATGTCTGGTTTGGAGCTGTACATCTGTACCCATGCTGGAGTAACTCTCACTGCCTAGATGGCAGACATAGACTTCTAATGATATTTGTTGCATATTATCCAGAAAAATAATGTTACATTAAATATTGTTACACAGAAGTTTAATATAATAAAATTAACAAGGGGAGAGACAATTTGGTTCTGCAGCAACCTGCGGTTCCTTCACAGTGTGGTTCTACAAGTTTGAGCTGACCCAGGCCTATAAATTCCCAGAACCTTCCAGAGAGTCATTTTCTATTGAGGTCAGGCAGGTTTTGTTTCTAGTATGAAACACTGAGGACTGGCAGATGCATTAATTCTAGAGCTCTTCCTTGTATTCCCTGAGCTTCCACGGCAGCCAGGTCAAACACTTGAAGTCTTCTAGTCTTACATCATGTTTGTTCAGTGTTAGTTTAACAAAGTGCTTCATCTGAAATTGCAGTCTGGTCTATCTTTGTGTGAAAAGGTTTTCACACTGTTTCAATTTGGAAGTCTCAACACAGCAATAGATCTGAGTAAAGAATCCAAGAAAATAATGCCTTTTACTTGTTCAATAATGACTTTCTGTGAGTCAATAATGAGTTCTGTGTAGTAAGATAGATGCTGGTCATGGGTGTGATTCAGCCCTAGGCCTTAGTGTTGTCTGGGATAATTTTAAGAGAAGAAGAATGTATGAAAATCCTAAAGGTCTGAGAAAATGAGATAATGTGGACTTTTCAGGCACTTCCAAAACTCATACAACATTGCTAAGCAATGTCTTTGTATTTCTGAATGTGTTAGTAAGTCTAATAAATGTATATATTTAAATAAAGTTATTTTAAAATAATTTTGGTGTGGTGTGAAGAAACTTTTATATTGTATACTATTATTTAAGGCATATTAGCGCAGTATTTTAAATGTTTGACCTCACTTGAAGAGCTAATTAAATTGTATAATATTTTTATATTTAAAGAAATCTGTTTCCAGTACTTTTTCTAAGTGGCATTAACAAAAAAGTAACCTGGATTATATTGACTTCTTCCTTTTTCAAATGGAAGACATTACCTGAGTAGCCATGTCTGGGTAACCTCAGAATTTGCAATTTGCATTGGAAACAGTAGTCCAAAGTCACATGATTGGTGATAAATAAGTCAACAGACTTCCCATATGTAAACATGGAAGGAACTTTTAGAAATATTTTACTCTGCTGCTATTTTTCTTAATGAAGTTACGAATTTCAGGAACTTTGCTATTACAGGTAGCATCGATTGCAGATGAAGCTGCACAATCAGAAGTGATAATTGATTCTCAAAAACGTAGGGAAATACTTTCAAGAAGGCCTTCATACCGGTAAGGACTTTTAATTTTGGTTTTGCTGGCTTTAAAGGCAGCTTATTTATTACATCCAAACTGTCTGATAAAAGTTATGGACATGGATTTTCAAGTACATAAAATTACTTACATTCTTTTTTTAGAAAAATTTTGAACGAGCTCTCATCAGATGCTCCTGCGGTAGCAAAGATTGAAGAAGAAGAGAAGTCAGAAGATGAAGGAACGCCTTCTGGTATTTCTGCCATGGCCATGCCAACCAGCCTGTATCATACTAACACGGGGCAATACCGTATGTTTGCACATGTACTATGTGATGATGCAGAACATGCATAGCACAGCTTTGTTTCTAGGAGTTACATAATGCACCTGTTTGATTTTGATGAAGAAGAATGCGAGATTCTGTATTTCTAAGTAATTCCTATTAATTTTTTCTAACATGGGGATTATCGGCTTTTAATCTTTTACTATTTGTTGGCTGCTAGATTTAGTCCTTCTAGAGCTTTTATGCATTGAAATGTGGAGGTGAGACTCACCTGAAATGAAAAATGTTGATGCTTTTATGTGAATGTTTAATGATACAAATCATTGCAGTTTCAAATTCTTGTGATTTGCTATGAATTAGTGCTGTTCATTATATGAAATGGCAAGTAGAGTTTACTGAAATGTAAGGCTGGAGTATGAAATTACTTATTAAGTTCCAATTTTCTTTCTTAAAAGGACTATGTCTTTTTGTCACCAGTTTTTAAGTATCTACACTTTAACAGCAGAATTAACCTAAATCATGGTTTCCAAAATTTGATAACTTCATCTAAATGCAAGTTGAAAGTTACATTTATGGTTCTGTTCTATAGATTTGCTTTTGGATATTTTTATTCCTGTATTTATAATAGAGGTGTTGCATAGCTTTCACTCTGTGGCTTCTTTGGACGTCATCATAAAATCAGTTACCAGTTTGGATAACTTTATAATCCTAACTCTTTTTAAAAATATGTATTTGGTAAAGCTTCACTACTATAGTTTGTAGGGGGTTTTCATGTCTTTTCATAAGTAGACACACTACAGTGCAGGTGTTTTTCCTTTGATATAATGACAGGAAGATTGCGTAAGAAACATTGTGGAGTTTTTTTCCTGAAATGAGAAAACAGAGGAAGTCTATTAAAACACTGCAGTGGCATATAAAAGAGAATAGAATGGCTCTGGTTGTGTTCTACTCACACTTAGAATTCTTCAGTTATTTTTAATTTATGCATCTAAAATAATTATTAATGGTGAGAAGGCAGAATTTGCCTGTATTATCTGTTCTTTCAGCATAGAAAGTAATTTTGCTTGTGCCCCTAGGGGCCCCTAGGCCCCTTTCTGTAAGCTATAGACATAAATAAATGTTTGTTGTGTGATGTCCAGTATCTGGAGTGTTCTTTTCTGTGGAAAAGAATATGGTTATCCTAGATTACAACTGTCCAATACAGAATCTGGCATGTATTCATGTATTCTTGTATTTCAAGGAAAATTAAATATTTTTCTTCAATTTTTGAATTGTATTTTGATTTTGCTTATGTTTAATTAAATATATATATATATATATTTGCCATTTCAAGGCTTAAAACAAAGTGTTATAATGTCTGTGTATTACCTAGGTAGCCTGTCAACCTATCAGATTTCTAAGAAATTTTAGAGCTTAGGGTTTAATTGTAGCTTTCTGTGAGAAGCCAGAGTTGTACTTTGGCTGCAGTGTTTTGCAGGAGGTGATTCTTAGGGGAATATATTTTCGTTTGAACTCACCTGTAAACAAGAGTAATAGGGAAGTATTTAAGTGAATAGCAAAATTCAAGGGTTTTGCTTTCTTGTTCAAGCAGACATTTACTTCTGAATATTAAGCAACAGAGAGCATCACTGACAATGTGAGAACAGAATCCACAAAAACTTAATTAAATCTCGTGTCTTATTTTAAACTTGGCTATAAGCCAGGCTTGAGAGATTTCTGTTCTTTGCTGCTTTTTCTTTGAGTAAGTTATAGTTGTAGCCTAAAACATGTGCTGTATAATTAAGATTCTCATCATAATGGGGCATTGCTTCAAGATGCAATGAGACAGCTTTCGTGGACTCTCTTGGTTTTGGCTCAAAAACCTTGTTTTGAGAGCTTTTTCTCCTTGGAAATAGTTTTTCTTGCTGAATTTATTAATTCATTAATTTGGGTTTTTTTAAAAGTTCATTTTTATAAGTTAAAATATCTTTTGCCTCAGTGGAGTCTGTGTATTTTAATACTGTTTGGGCCATGTGATAGCCAAGATGGTAATTTCCTTGTCATAAAGGGGGGGTCTTGATTTGGAACTTACTGAAGAGAGCTTGACTGCTGACCCCTGGTCTTTACACGTATGAAGCACAGACCTGAAGCATTTCTGAGCCATCCTGTTGGTTGCCTGTGATCCTCAGGAACTGCTGTTTGCTGAAACAAGGCAGACTGGGTGGGAATATAGCAGCTCCAGTGTTGATTTTAGACTGGATATGATGCAGAGGGTCACTCCATGTACATCCTTCATCTTTCCTCCTCCTGTCAATAGCTCTGTGCTTCTGCCTGTTGTTGCTGTGCCTGAGGTCTCCTCTCTCCCTGGCCAGCACGGGCTGCACAGGTTCTCCTGTGCAGGCACCCAGTAGTTCATGAAGCTTGTGCAGGGTCTGTGGCAATGAAGAACTGGCCTTGTGGTATCACTGTGGCCATCCCACTGTGCCCTGCTTTAAAAGAGGTGTTACATTATTACATTTGGTTCCTTTTTTTCTCTACTGATCTCTCTATTCCTGCAAAGGAAAGGCAGTTTAGTTGAAAAGATCATTTTGGTTGTGTTTATGTCTGGATGTCTGGGATGACTCTCTTTGGTAGAACTTGACAAGTAAATTTTTCTGGAAAACAAATGTATTTTTGTCTATTAGCAGCATTGATAGCTGTTCTCTACTTACTTTTCACCAGCCAAAATGGTATGTTGCCATGGTTTCCAAATATCTTTTTCCCCAGAGCTCCTTGGCTTTGACTTATGGAAGCAGACAGACTGACATGACCAGATAAAATGTCTTTGCCAGCTACCTCCATCAACATATGTGTGGTCTTTCTGTCAGGGAAATGGGTGGTTTTGCACAAGGTGCTGTTTTGTGTAGGAGCCTCATATTCTCATCTGACTACACACCTACTCTGTTGGCTGTGGTTCTGTCATGTTGGTGTCCTAGGGTGACTTTATAAGTCAATTGGTTATTTAATAATGAAAAAAAATTATTAGTTTTTCACCAGTGGTAGTGGTCTAATGTATAAGAGTTGTTCATTCAGTTGGGATGTGTGAATCAGCCTCCCCCATCCCTGCGCCTCCTTGTGTGTATCGTGATGATCTGCATGAAAAAATGCAGGGGAAATGAAAATTACTAGACCTTTTGCTGTATCTTTGGGTTACTTACTGTCTTAGAATAGACTTTTAACAAATTGAGAACTAAGAAATCTTTTGGGAAAGACTAACTTCAGTTCCATTTCCAGTTTTGGAGGGGAAAAAGACTTGTTTTTTTCTGGATTAGAGCTGATGATCATACTCAGAGAGTGGTATTAGTACTGTCTTCACCCCAAGCTGGAAGAGAAGATAGCACTTGCATCCACCCACCTGCCTGACATTCAGCTGTAGGGACTGTCCAGGAAAGTTCTGTAAAAGTAGATGTTTTCTGTCGAACTCCAGCACAACAAAGTGTGTGCAGTGGTTAAGATCAGGACAGTGAATGGGGGGATGGGATGGGCAGTGTGTTGTTCTGGGAATATCTGGGAATATGGCAGGAATCAGTCCTGTAAGGGAGGCAGTTACTGGAGTTAATTCACTTTTGTTTATGAATTACTAGATTGGGATCTGAATGAATAATTGCAGGACAACTGTGACATATTTGTTTACCCAGGTTCCCTGTGGAGCCAAAAGCTTTGTATCAATCTGTGCTGATGTCTTACTGTTCAGGAAGCCAAACTGACTGGGGTTTATGTGGTATGGTTCTGTGATGGTGTAGATGTAGCATTCCTGGTGCTAACTCTGAGAGGCAGAAGTTGACTCTTTATAACTTCTCTGGGAGTTGACAAATGTTGCTCTTGTCCTGGATTTTGTGAAGAGTAGAGGATACAGTGCTTTACTTTTCTTGCTTCTCTCTTTTGTCCTGCCCTAAAATGGGACACTTTCTGCTTTGGAGGCCAGACTGAAATATCTTGCACTCCACACCCTGCCACACTCTTCCCCTTCTCCTCAACACCTTACGGAGCCTCTGTGCAACGCCCAGCTAATTCCTATGTTACTCCTTAAACCAAGGGTGGGACTGGAGGTCCATGCTGAACCCTGTTTCAGCATTGCAGATCAGGCTCTAAACTTAATTCAGCACGGGAGGAATTCTATGTTTTCTCCAAAAGAATCTCATTCAGCTGTTGGGATTTGGCAATCTCAGTCTCTTTCAAGTGTTTATATCTGAAGTTGAGCTTTTGAGATAACCTACTGTTGTCAAAACAGAACATTTGAAATGAGCAAGCTCTAAAATTCATATAGGTATCTAACAAATCCTGTATTGAGATAAGCAGAGCTGAACATTCAAGAATGGCATAAATTACTGTAATCTGACAATGAATTCAAAGGAGCTGGCAAGCCTGAATCTTTTTTTATGTCTGACTTATGTAACATCTCAGATCACTTTAAATACAATAGATCACTTTAAATACAATGTTCATAGTTTAAATATCTTTTGGGGGAGAAAGGAGTGTTTACTCCTTGAGAATTGGATTCTTAGCTAAAGGTTTCAGGGGATTGTTTTAGTTAACATAGGAAATGTGGATTTGGCTGGTGAATCACTTGGTAGAAAAGGAATTGGCTCAAAGAGCTCCAGTCAATAGCTTGATGCTCAGGTGGAGGCCAGTGATGAGTAGTGTCCTTCAGAGATCTGGTTTGGGACCAGTATTAATTAGTATCTTTGACTGGAGGTGTGGAACTCGGGGCTGAATGCACCTTCAGAAAGTTTGCAGATGACACCGGGCTAAATGATGCAGTTGATACTCAAAGCTCAGTAGAGAGAAGGGATCTCATCCAAAGGGACTGGGACAGAGTAGAGAGGTGGCCCCATGCAAACTTCATAATAAGGCCGAGTGCCGGGTCGTGTGTATGGGTTGTGGCAATCCTAAATGTGGACACACGCTGGGCAATGAGTTGATTGAGAGGGCTTGGATGTACTGGTGGCTGAAACACTGAGTATGAGCTGGCAACGTGTGCCTGCAGCCCAGAAAGCCTGAGGATGCATCCAAAGCAGCCTAAGAGGGCAGCAGAGGGGCAGTGTGGGCAGCAGATGGAGGGATGGCATTCTGCCCCTCTGCTCTGGTGAGACCCCACCTGCAGTGCTGCACCCACCTCTGAGTTTCCAGCACAAGACAGACATGGACTTGCTTGAACAGATCCAGAGGAGGTCCATGGAGATTATCAGGGGCTGGAGGTGTTCCCTGTAAAGACCGGTAGACAGGTTTGAGATTGATTAGCCTGCAAAAAAGAAAGCTCTAGGGAGACCTTGCAGTAGCCAGTACTTAAAGGGGGCCTACAGAAAAGATAGGAAGGGACTCTTATCAGGGAGCATGGTGATGAGAGGCAACAGCTTTAAACAGAGAGGATAGACTTAGTTCAGATATTAGGGTGAAATCTTCACTTTGAGGGTGGCAAGGCGCTGGAACAGGTTGCCCTGAGAAGGTGTGGATGCCCCATCCCTGGAAGTGTTCAAGGCCAGGTTGGATGGGGAGGCTCTGAGCAACCTGATTTAGTGGAAGGTGCCTTTGCCCGTGGCAGGGGAGTTAGAGCTAGATGATCTTGAAGGTCCCTTCCAAGTCAAGCCATTTGATTCAGTGATATTTCTATGTTTAACAAAGGCAATGCTGATTTCAAAAGGAATATACAATTAATCATTTGTCTAAGGAATGGCATTTTTAAAAATACTTGATTATGGCAAGAATGCAGTATGATTTTTTAATGGGGAAAGTATATTTGTTTTTTTCATATTGCTATTACATTGAGGGAAGAACCCCGCTTTGTTCTGTTTCTCTTTTTACATGAGTATTGGACTCCGTACAACTGTGTGCAACCTGGTTAACATTGTATTCTTCCTTTTTCTTACACTAAGGAAAGGATTGTTAGTGCTAGACAACTCTCTTGCTTTGTCTTGGTGTCCTGGTTTTTGTTTTCTGAGAGTCTATAAGCAACTTATTTTTAAGAATATTTTAAAACAACTTGTATGTTACTATTGAAAACATCACTTTTATGTGACTAGGAGCTAGTATTTTTTCCCCCCATATTTAAACTATTTTAGTAGAGTTAATATTTCTGGAAACATAGAGATAAAATGTGTTGAACGCTGCTTTTTGTCTGTTGTATGTATGGTATATACTACACAACAGGCTTTATATTTGTAGAAATCAGTATTAAGAGTACCTAAGTTTTATTGTACAATTAAGCCATAAGCAAGGAGAGGACCAGCAGTCCTATAAGACAATATTTATTTCATGTTTTTTAGCATGAGTTATGTCTTCCTGTTGCCTAACTTATATTTTTCTTTTTGTTTTTTCTGTTTAGTTACCATATCTCAAGGTGGTACAATTCAGACTGTGACAAATTCCGGAGCTCCTCAGCCAGGTGCTACCATTGTGCAATATGCAGCACAGTCATCTGATGGCACACAACAGTTTTTTGTTCCTGGAAGCCAAGTTGTTGTTCAAGGTATATTTTTTTTAGTCTACTCCATTTTCACTTTTTCATATTAAACAATTTTCCTTAAAAGGTTTCTTATTTTATGTTGACATTATTGCGTTATTAAGTAAATTACTCATAGTAAGATGAAAGAGTCTTGGATTCAGGTTCTCTGCTCAGCTACTATGCTTGGTTAAAAAGAATGAAGTAGCAGCATAACATCACTTTCTGCTTTGGATTCTCCTGTCCACACTTTGAGACATGTTTAATTGGAATAAAGGTACTATGACAGACTGAAGTGAGATGCTGAAGGTGTACATCATTTAATACATGAAACTAATTTGGTTTTTACAGCTGTTAATGTTAATAAAACACACATTCTGACGATTTGGGATATGTTTAGGGCAGAATTTCTTTGCGGCTTATGGCTCTTGCAGTTACTAGAAAGCAGATCCTTTACTGAAGCTAGTTTTCTCACAGAGGAACACTTTGAAGGTCCTACAAAGTGCACACATGATGTGATGAAAACCTTTGAAAATGGGAGAGAGATTTCTATATGGAGACACTAAATTAATAGCTGTGGAGGATATACAGAATTAAAAAAAAAAAAATTGACACAGAGAAATAGGGAGGGAGGGCGGTATGAGTCCTTTCTTAAGCCAAAACAGCTATATGAAATAAGCCATGAGAAGAGCTAGGAAGGATTTAGATATGTATTCCTGGAGTGGATGAGGGTCATCAAATAAATGCTGAAATACATCATTGACCCAAGACCTTCCAGAGGCATTTCAAGTGCTTTAAGACTATAAGATGAAAACACCGTAGCCAAATGTTACTTTTTATTGTTCAGAGGATATTGTTACAAGTTCCCTAAATGCTATTATGAATACATTCTTAAGAAAGCTTTAAGACCTAAATTTGTATGTCCCCCAAACCAGTTTCCCACTCCAGTACTGCATGTTTTTCTGAGTATGAGTCTAATACATTTTCTGTGTGTGCCTGCACATCCCTTAAATCAGAGGCCATCTCCATCTCTCCAGGTTAACTGCAGTGTTTTGTAGGTATTGCTTTGATTCTTCAGAGTTTTGGCATTGGGGCGGAAAGAACAACTCCTCAGCTGTTTCCTAAAACTTCCCAAATCTGTGAAGAAGCACAGCATTTGTGGATTTTATGTGGCAGGATTTCAGTCCTTGGGAGTTCCATTTGACTGATTTTCCTTTACAGACTTCCCATTACAGAGCTGTTCTCTGACAGGGCTACTCAGTCTCAGCAAGGGGCTCCACAAGATGCAATTGCCCATTAAGTGCTTTGCCTGTGTTGAAAACTCTCAAAATGGATTCAGAGACAGTTAATGAATACCTTCTATACTATGTTTCTAGAAGCATCCAGATACTTTTTACTAAATTGATTTATTCTCTGTCCATGCTCAGAGAAGTTTATATCCCAGAATTTTCTATTCCTTTGGTTCAAAGTCCAGTGCTTTAGTGAGCCTCATAGCTGTTAACACAGAAGAAAAATGGGACATAACATATACAGGGAAAGGTACAAAGCAAACAGTAAGTGAGCATGATCTTGGAGATGATGAGAAGATAAAAGGCTTCAACTTATTCTACATGCTATTGATATTAGAAAACGTTTAGAAAGAAACAAACCCTCTATAGTAAAAAAGAGATGTATAAAAATAGTGTGAAAGCACTTGAAGATTTTTATAGTAATAGAATTTTATGTAGGCAGCAAATTTGAGTTAATCACGATGGAGTGAGACAATGGAATAAGTTGAATATTCACGTGTCTGAAATGTCCTTACTACAGGTCATCTTGCCTATGCTAGAAAGTCTGATGGAATACAGGTTATGAACATTTGTCATTTATGTGTATTTTGTGGTTTACTGTTCACGTAATATTGTGGTAGCAGAGATTATAATAGAAAAATTATTCTACTTAGTAATCTTACCACTTACATGTGTATTTTTATAATCATTTTGGGTAGGCAGCATATTCTTTTTCTTAATCATAGAAGAAGAAAAGAACATCATAAATATCTGGAAGCAGAAAAGATCTGTTTCAGATGCTTTTTCATAATCTTTCAGGTATCAATATGTATTGATTTTTTTTCTAAAGTATTTGCTAATGAATCTCATATAGTAATGGGTAAGATCACATAAACCCTGTGTTTGGTATTTTCTGATATCCTATGGTGTGGAAAAAGACTAGGATAAAAGTGCCAAATGCATTGATCCAATTGAGTGACATTGAATTTGCTACAAGTTTACCTTTGTAGGCAAAATGAGAGGCAGTTCTAATGTCTGGGCAGTTTCCTAATATATTAAGGGTTAAAGATTTTTTTTTTGCTAGCTGAAGAAGGAAGTGTTTGACTATTAGTGAAAATGACTGCAGAAAAGTTATATAAAAATCATTCTTTTGGGATCTATATGTGTTTTCATTATATTGTTAGTGATATTTGAAATATCCAATATGGCTTGAATTCCTTGTGCTTTAGTTCCGATCTTCTGTACATGTGATCCTGAAGTGGTCCTGTAATCACAGAACACTCCTGTAAACACAGCATGTAAGACACAGAACATCAGTGCAAACATTGATGCTTCCACTGCTGCCATCCAGCACAGTTTCACAGTTGATAATTACCAATCTGAATTTATTACAAAGACCTTAGAAGTTTTCTGTGCCCTACATACAAACTGGTGCTTGGACTCTTGGTCTGAAACTAATTTCATTTGCAGTGATGTAAATAAGGAGTAACTCTCTTAGAGCTGAGGTTTTTGTGTTTTTTTTTTTTAATTTATATTTACAAACTAAGTTAACCAGATCTCTCGGACCTATTTTGAAAACAGATGGAAGGGGGAAGAGTTAGCCTTTACCCAGAGTTACTGTTCTGCTTACTACAGCATCTGAAATCACTGGCATTAGATTGACTTTGTTGGAGTGTTCCTAAATAATTTCTGAAGCTTTTAACTGAAATTAAATGAGTGGGTTGTGGGTTTTCCTGCAGTGCGAGGAGCCCTAGCCTTTCATTTACCTATTTGTTACAGCTTATTAAGCTTTCCTGTCTTGCATGTCTGTCCAGCAGAGTTCTCTGCCTTCTAGTGGAACTGTTCCAATGAAAACAACGGCATGTCTATTTTAAATTTCCTTATTTTCTATCCAGTCATGACTTTATCATTTGGATTCATTCATGAATGCTAGAGCCACGTTTTAATTTCTGTCAGTTAGTGCTGTGAATTTTCAGGTCTTTCTTAGCAGCCTGCTTTGTGGTGAGTGCTTTCTGTAGCTTTATGAATAATTCAGGGGAAAAGAACAAAGATAGGATTATAGCAATATGGAAGAGGGAAAGAAGCAGGTTTACTGGAAAAGGAATTCTTTGGGCTGCAGTTTCAGTGAGCTGTTCCAGTGATGGAGCATGTTAATGACAGTGGTAAGCAAGTGAGGTCATTGTGATGTCAGTGCTCTTGCTTGTAATCCTGCACATGCTTGGTAGTTTGGAACAGTTCATGCTGAGCTCTGCTAGAGGAGCAGCACAATCGTGTGTGCAGAAGTGGATCATGGCTGTAACAGGAGATGAAACAGGTAAAATTTTGTTAGCCTTTGACATGGTATTTTTGTATGTCTGTGCAGTGTTTAGTTAATATTTGTGACGTTTTCTTTTGAACCTGTTGCTGCAATTCTTTCATCTATCTAAAAGTCATACAAATAGCTTCTAATTATGTTTACTTACTGTAGGATTCCAGATAATTTTAACAGTTTTGCTTGGGAGAAAAAACCAAAAAAATCACTGTTAGTGCATGAGTTCTTGCACAGATTGATTCAGCAACTATTCTTTATTGTTTGATGCAGGATTTTGCTGAAAACAATCCACTACTCTACTTTTACATTTTTCTTTGTTGTGGCGATAGTCATATATGTTACTGCGTTTATAATTGCTTTTTGTTTTGTAAAAATGACAACTGCCTTTTTTATTGAGCAATAGACGCTACAAATTTGATAGCCATGAGCTTAAGCCTAGCTGTATAGAAATTGTTTCAGCAGTGTAAATCAACCCTATACTTCCATTATTAAAAAAAACACTGAATGGAAACAAATTTGAGGGCAATAATTGAAGTATTGTAAAGCCTGCTTGTTTTCTCCTCCGCTGTTAAAATGGTCTGTTCCTCAGCTAATTGAGTTCAAAAGACTGACGTCATTGGATTTCCTGGAATCGTGTTGCAGTAGGGAACTGGAAAAGTTAAACTCCAAACAAGATACACATTGACGTCAGCCCCAAGTCATGCTGCGAATTTAGTCAGTTCCTTTCTGCCTCGTCAATCGCCTCGGGCAGCTCGCTAACATTAACTGCTTCCGTGCCGCTTGCTACGTGCTGCTGCTCGGTTGTTTCATTAATCCAGCGATAAGTATCTTCTGCAGGTCGATGTTTTTAATGCTCAAAGGGATAATGATTCATGCCTTGTGTAGCCAGTTTAGTGGTGAAGTTAAAAACCCTTTGATAATCAAGCCCCACCATTATGACTCACAGAGGGGGGGGAATAGGCATCCAAATACATCGGGCATTTTTTCTCCTGGGTAGTCACTGAAAGAACTCGCGTGCAGGGATGCTCTCTAGTGTTCAGCAAGTTACTTTTTCCAAATGGTGGTTGCTTTTTTAATTTATTTTTTTAAAGAAAGCAGTTTATTGTTTTCACTAGTTGTCTTTTGCCTTTCTTAATTTTCTTTTTGTAAGTCTCAACTAAAAGCTTCAGGTTTGCAATGTCTTTTTACTCCCTTGCATTTTGAGGAGTAAAAAAAAAAAATACATATATGTATATATATGTATGTACATACACATATAGCTGAGTCTGTGTGTTAGGGAAATGCACCAGCTCCAGGTTTGTTGCCTTCTTAACAGTCTCAGTTCTGCTTCTGGTACCTTAGGAATTACGTTAAACCTTTGTGAAGTGTCATTAGAAACAGCCATAGAAGTTTGTCAATCTGGATGAAGTGTGTGTGACATTTGTCTCAGATGCTGAAATGGAAGGTGTGCTTCACTGTAATATAGATACATAACTAGGCTTAAAATAACTTTGAAAAAAAGAGTTTATTCTACTCTGTTTAAAGCCCCTTTCATCTTTCTAAAGGTCTTTTCTGGGGAAATCAGTTACAATGTAATTTCTTGAGATAATGTACAAAACATTTTTCAGTCTTTGAAATACTTTTGGCAATGATATATCATAAAAATAGATTATTGCACAGCTAAAAGATACTTTGTCCATGCTATGCTATGCTTTCTTCTTGTTTCTAAACTACAGTGTCTGGATTTTCAAGGTCTGTATCACCAGAATAGTTACATATCTATCTGTGTTTCTGTGCTGGCAGGTTTATAAGTGAGACAACTGTCAGGCAGAGACTGCCAGTGCTGGGACCTGCTCAGACTAGAATACTTACCAGTGGTGTTTGCTGATCCCAGCTGAGATAGGGACTTTTGTTAGGTCTTGCTGGAGGTACATGATCACACTGAGTCCTCTGTACAAAAGCTGCAGTAAGTCCTGTTTGCTGCCATCTGAGTATAAATCTGACACAGACAACAAAGTAGTTGGTCTTGCCAGGCTGAGGTGATCTAGATTGTGAAGCTTTCCCCATGACTTGATCTACAGAATGGTTTGCTTGGATTTCTGATTCATTGTAGCTAAGGCAAACTAAGATAACATCTGTTTAATACCTAGTGATGAGATAGAAAAAGATAGTTCTTGCCATAGGATCTGTAAGATATATGTAATGTGGCCAGCATAAAGGTGAGCCTGAGGAGTTGCTAAAATTCCATGTTTATAATTAGTGAGCTGAGGTGTCATTCTATTGACGTGACTGGGACTGCTAAGAAATGTGGAGCACTTAAAGGGTTAAGCAATTCCCCTGTAGATGTACAAGATGACCAAGCCCTGTGTTCATAGCAGCTGCCTGTCAGTGCTCACAGGGCTCTTCTGGGCTGATTTCTCCCTCCCTCCCTCCCACATCCCCGGGGGATTATCCAGGTCAGTTCACTGGTCCAGTTCATCTTGTAATTCCACAAACACTTTTACCCGCAGGACTGACGGGGGGAGGTGCATGGGGCTTAAGCTGATAATGATTTCAGGACATGTCTGTAGAATTGTAGTCTAAAGACAACTTGATTCTATTGGTTTGTTTTGAATTAGTGAAGCACTTGCATTAATATAGTAAGAATAATAGCACATTTTTATTAAATTTAATCTTTTCCCCCCTATAGTTAACTGGTTTTTTTTAAGTGCTTAACTTGCCAGCCTCCCCAAGATGTTTTTGCCTGCATTTTATTTTTCCAAGTTGTCCTAGTGTCAGCTAAGATAGTTAATTTTCTCCCTATTACCTGGTACAGTGCTGTGTTTTGGTTTTAGGATGAGAGAGATGTTGGTAGCACACTCTTGGTTTGGTTGTTCCTCAGCAGTACTTGCACTAAGTCAAGGACTTTCCAGCTTCTCATGCTCTGACACTGAGTAGGCTGGGGGTGCACATGAAGCTGAGAGGGATTATAGCGAGAACAGCTGACCCCAAAGAGCCAAAGGGATATTCCATACCATAAAGCATCATGCTCATCATATAAACTGTAGGGAAAGGTGCCTGGCCACAGGCTGGGCATCAGTTGGTGAGTGGTGAGGAATTACTTTTAATTTGCATCAATTATTTTTCTTGGTTTTATTTCTTTTTGTTATTTTCCTTTACATTATGTTTATTATTTTATTTACATCAAACTTTTCCCATCTCAACCTATGAGTTTTCTTACCTCATCCTACACTGGGAGCTGTGTGGGTGAACAGGTGACTGTGTGGTTCTTACTTGCAGGCTGGGGTTAAACTATGAGACATATTTTTCCATTATTTGAATAGTGCTTTAAAGAATTAAAGTATAAACTAAATGTAACATAATAGTCCTTGAAACATCAGCTATATACAGTTGCTTTCATGACAAAATTTGAAATTTTGTTTTATGATACTATAGAATAGTTATGCAAAGGAATAGATAAATACTTGGTTAGAATGTAAAGAGGAACGTATTTTTTGTTTGCTTTTGTTTTCTGTTAGACAAGACACAAGCACTTAGAACTTCCCCAGTGTTTTTGAGGTACATCATGTAGGGACAAGTACGTCTGAAATGAAGAAGTGACGTGAGACTGTCAGAAAGGTGTTGGTTTCAAGTCACGTCAGATCAGCGTTTAGCTTGGGGAGAGTACAAAACTGCTAAGCTCAGGAGCTCAATCTGAACTTTTACCCTCTGATTTACTGTGCAGCTACACCCCTTCCTGTGCAACCTCCATGCCTCCTGTTGTTTGCTAATGCTGCAGCATCCCACGTGTGGTCCTCTTGCCCAGGGAATAAATGCTTGTACATCCTGAGCACTTGTCTGTTCCTTTTCATTGTAGCAACAGCAGCTCTCACTCGTTATCCAAGGGTTGCCAAACTGCTGTTGTAAGAGGAGGAGAGGCTGTAAAGCTGGTACTGTTGCTATCACAAGGAAGAAGGAGAAAGTTGTCTTCTGAAGCAAATTGAGTCCTGTACAGGGAGAACAGGGTAGCATATAAACCTGAGTGGCTGCAACAGCAGGACCCTCTTTTTGTGGGATTGTGCAAACAGGAAGTAAGTGTCACTGCTCAAACTGTTTCTCAGACTGCTTTCCCCATGCTGTCTAAAGAGAGCCATGTGGAAGTTTTCAGTCTGGCTGGCTAGTGGGGCCACATGCTAGAGCAATTCAGATACTTTACAGTGTGGAAATAAACACTATTAAGATAAAAAATATAGTTGTGTCATTACAGCCCTGTGAAATAATTTATGTATCTGGGATCCTGGATAAATAATTGTCAGAAATCTGTTATTTTCAGATATACCTTCTTTTTTTGCCATACATTTTAAAATATGTTTCTTTTATACAGCTGCCACTGGAGACATGCCAGCTTACCAGATTCGAACTCCCACTACTACCTTACCTCAGGGAGTGGTTATGGCAGCCTCGCCAGGGACTTTGCATAGCCCTCAGCAAATGGCAGAAGAGGCAACACGCAAGAGGGAGCTGAGACTTTTGAAAAATAGGTAAGACTATATAATAGTTCATAGTCAGTATTGCAAACCACTCCCTCTCCTCCACAAACATTATAGTAAAGTTTTCTTCCTAAAGTCATGAGCACTGCCTGTAATTGAAGGGAAGGCAGGGAATTCTTTGTCCGTCATCCCATGTCCTTCTAGCATAAGTATTGCTTGTTAACTCTGGGAGATTAGAGTTGACCTTATACCCATGGATTTTTAGTTTGAAAATACTAAGTGATTCAGAAATCAATATCTGATAATTTTTGTGATGATCTAGAGTTATACTTTTTGTTAAATTTTACTTCCTGTCCTTTCCCACTACTGACAATATAATGACCAGTAAGGGCTTTTTCATTTTAAAACATCCCAGCAAAGAACTGGTTAGGAAAGTACCTGAGGATCTCATTTGCAGCTGTCAATTAATGATGCTGTGAAGAGGACTTACTCAAAGAAGGAATGATAATTACAGACTTTCCTAAATACTTGGCTACTGGGATGAGATACTTTGCAGTGCCCCTGTCATTTTGTGAGGCATATTGTGTGAAGTTGCTGTATATTTTTTAATTAGTTGTCATGAACTTGACTGAATGCTGTAAATGTCAGTCTTTCTCTGTGCACTCTTGCTATTCTTAGGGGAGTCTGTCTTTTTAAAATGTGTAGCCACCTCTGTCACTGGCAGATTAAGAGTAGAAATAGTCCGCTCTGCAGATCTCTAATACACTGCTAACAACTTGTCTTATGATTGAATTAATGGTATTGCTTTGCTCTCATGCCTGTCCTTTATTTTAAATTACTTATGAGGATCACTGCATTGTTGTGCCTCCTTTTTGTTTCTTCTCTCTTCAGTTTTAAAACTAGTGCCTGTGCTATAGCTCATAACCTGTAGGAATGTTAGCCTCTCAATTTGATAGTTTATCATGTTCCAAGGTGGTAAGGAAGACTCCTTACTTCTAATATCTCCGTACTTCTAATATTTCCTCTGGATCTGAATACTTGTTTAGTCACATGCTTCTGAACACACTAGCCAAAGCATTTAGCTCCAATGTAAGAGACTTTTGAGCAGCCTACAAGAATGACTTCAGGCTATCATTTGCCAAAAACCACAGACTCATGTGGCTGAAATGTGCTCAGGCAGCCAGTTCTGAAATGCTAATAAATTATATTTGTTTGGATTTAAATTGTACTGTACATTGTTACAACATGTTGTAGGTTTTTGGGTTCATGTAAGCTTGGCATCTAGTTTTTTATCTGAAAAGATTAGTGTTATGTTTGTGTTTTCTGAAAGTATATTCTCTGGGTTTGGTTTTAAGATTTTGATGGCAGAAGACACTGCTCCTGATAAACACACAAAATAGAATATGACTGGAGAAGAAATGCTGCTTTCCATCCTAATCTTTAGTACGATGCAAGTCAATACATTATCATTTACTCCCTGTTTTTCTCAGTTCTTCTGTGTATTGGTTCCATCTTTGTATTTGGTGATGCTGGATGCCTTTCAAGTTCTAGATGTTTTGGATTATATTTTAACTATGTTACTGCTTTTGGCTGTTATCCAATGTTCTGTTTGTGCAATCCAGCAATTGGTGGTGGTGGTTGTTGTTATTGTGGAACCACAGGGATTGCAGGTAATTGCATTTATCCAGTCTTTGCCATATTGTGGCTGTTCCTGTAGTCATTTGCCTTGTATTGGTTCCAGGGAAGCTGCCAGAGAATGTCGCAGAAAGAAGAAAGAATATGTCAAATGTCTTGAAAATCGTGTGGCTGTGCTTGAAAACCAAAACAAGACTCTCATTGAGGAACTCAAGGCCCTCAAAGATCTTTATTGTCATAAAGCAGAATAACTGTCTTTCATTTGGACCTCCTTTATTATGAACTTTAATCAAGGCATGAGAGGAAGCAATTCTACAGATTGCCATATGAACTTGAGAAAGAGACACTTGAGGCCCTTGTGGAACCCAGTTTTGCTTAGTGTTTTCAGACTGATTTGGGAGATATTCCAAAATTTGGAATTCTGTCATAGTCTCCATACTCTGCTGAGCTTTCTAATGGCATGCAAATGGCTTTTTTGTTTGCACTTTTTACTTCTGCTTTTTGCAGGGAAGCTGCTAAAGAATGTCGACGTCGGAAGAAAGAATACATTAAATGTCTGGAGAGTCGTGTTGCAGTGCTAGAAGTTCAGAACAAGAAACTTATACAGGAGCTTGAAACCCTAAAAGACATTTGCTCTTCCAAAACAGATTAGTAAAAATATTTATTATACTGTGAACTAAGATATGTCCAGTTGCTTTTTAAGACAATACATAGCCAACATGACTTACGGCTTTCTCTTTGTGTCATTTATAATATATTCCAACTCCTAACATTCCTGAATGCTTTCCTGCTTTTTGTCAATTCATAGCTCTAATTTCAGGTTTTTCATGCACCATCCTTCTGTCTCCCAAGGAGCCAAATGTTAAAAAATATAACGAAGTAAAAAAGCGCATAATTTCTAAGAGCTGTTTCTTTGCCATATATTTACATACTACTTTTTACATGTTATTGACTGTCCTGCACATTCAAAATATTTTGCAATTGTTTTAGATGAATCATAAAGATGATGCATCCAGTAATACAAGAAAATCAAACAACTCAAGGTATCTCAGGAAAGAGTTTATAAAAGAATGTTATGATTATATGTATGTACTAGCATACTAGTCTACAGATTATTTTATGGCATATTTTTATATTAGTTGCTTTGTGGAAAAAAGTATTGTATTGCTGTCACTGAGTGCCATGGTTAAAGATAGTTTTTAATAGAACCATGTTGTTTAACCTGTGTAGTGTCTGATTTCCTTTAAAAACCTGGTTGAGATGCTTTAAAATCCATGAGTATCTGAAAGAAGACAAAGGGAAAAAAAGCACACCTAAGCTCATGATGTGATGCTAAGTATATTGTAAATACCTGTAAGAAGCTCGCTGTTATATGGCTGCTATTTACTTAAATTTTCTGTAATCTGCAGAATATTTGATTGATGGGAGGTCTGTATATCAAAATTTAAATGTTCATCCTGAACACTTCACACTTTAGATCCTGTGCACCTGTGGATAGTTGCCTGTAGTGAAGATTGATAGTGCAGTTCTTTTGTACAATTAATTAAAAAATCTGTACAATTTCAGCAAACTGCTGAGTGGTGGTCAAGGTGTCCTAAAGAAGGAAGCTTTCCAATAAATAGTAACCATTTGCTGATTCACTGGGTTCTGGAATAGCCTACAGATGAGATCTGAAGATTTTGAAAATAAACCCATGTTTAAACCAGATTACAGCTCTCATAAATGGAGTGTGTGCCAACTTTCCACGTGCTTTGAGAAAAACTAGTGCAAATGCAAAGTTGCTTCTGGGTACTTTTTTAATTCAGAGGTGATCTAATTGTTTGGCCAGTACAGTCTATGAGCAGAGTATTTGGGAACTTTGCTGGAACTAATAGTACCATTGTCTTACTGATGTGGTAGGAAAAAAGGCCTGGTTCCTACTTAATTGGCATTACTGAGGGGTGTGAGAGTGTGACTGTGTGGAAGAGGGATGGAATCATAGTGAAGTCATTGAGACTTTCTGATTTAATTTAAACTCAATTTGCATTTAACCCTCTTTACCCTGACCCTATTGGGGTGGGTTGGTTTATGTATATGTTTCTTTTCTTTTTTCTAAATTACTTGAAATACACAGGATAATTTTCTCAAATATTTTGAAAATCCTACTCGGTACTTAAGTGAGGCCATTTGTAAGAAGAGGTATTCTCTCTCTCTTGCTGCAGCCACACAGTTGATTTAAGGAGGTAACAAGATGCCTCTGATCTCCAAGGCTCTGCTGCAAGTGTGGAACAAAAGTAACGTAAACTTTGAAATACCTCCTTCAGTGTGAAAATACATCTGAAGTGCCAAGGTCAGCAGAAGTCAAAGGTTCTGTTCAGGCTGGACAGGATGAGTGCAATCTGCAAGTCCATGTTCCAGCCTCTGAAGTGCAATAAGTTGTTTGTTGTGGCTCTGTTGCTAAAGCCTGTTTTCTGTTACAGGTAGGCATTGCTCCTGACTCGCAAGGGATTTGGAAACTTAGAGAGAAACCCTCTGTGCGTGTGTTAGAATGTCTCCAGTAAAAAGACCCCTTTATCTTCTAAACAGTATCTGGTACTAACTGCAGTTAGAAATTTGATAGCAGGAATCCTTGTCTCTTGGACATTTGCATAGTTTATACTCATTTCTTTACTAGTAGAATCATAGAATGGTTTGGGTTGGAAAGAACCTTAAAGGTCATCTAGTTCCAAACCACAGTGCCATGGGCTGGGATGCCACTCATTACTAAATCATGTTGCTTAGAGCTCCATCCAACCAATGCTTCCAGAGATGAGGCAACCACATCCTCACTGAGAATGAATTCTGAGTAAAGAATTCATTCCTAATATCTAATGTGAATCTCTCCTCTTTTCTTTATAACTATTTTCCCTGTCCTGTCATTGTCTGCCTGTGTAAAGAGTTCTCTCCTTTCCTGTAAGCCTCCTGTAAGTACTGAAAGGCTCAGTGAGCTCTCGCTGGAGCTTTCTTTTCTCCAGGATGAAAAAGCCCAGCCAGCTCAGGCTGTTTTCATAGGAGAGGTGCTCCTGCCCTGTGACCAAACCTGCTTTAACAGGTCCATGGTTTAGCTGTGCTGGGGCCCCAGAGCTGGATGCAGCACTGCAGTGCAGAGGGGCAGAATCCTTCCCCTCACCTGCTGCCCACCCTGCTTTGGATGCAGGCACACACTGAAGCAGGGTGATGGATGTGGTGCAGGAAAAAGGCCTTTTCCATACAGTAGTATTCTTTATATAGAAACAGCAAGTGAATCTGAGTTGCTTTATTACAAGAGAATTTGAGCACTGCCCAAGCTTTGATTTGGCAGAGCCAGGATTTTTGTTTATCACTATCAGGAAAAAAGGCCAAAATAATTTTATTTTTTTCCTTCCTGTTAAAAAACTGTGTTTCTGTGGTGTGAAACTCCTTTCTTGCTGAAATAACACAACTGCAAATTTCTTTAAGATCGATAGCTAGAGGATTGGCCTTTGAGGGAAAGTGTACACAGGCCTCTAGGGATTTTTAAATTTATTTTTCAAAATAGATTTTCTTGTAGCTCAGGTAAAATAGTCTCTTGTAAAGTGTCTTCAGCTTCCTAGAGTTGTGGGCGATGAGGCATGTAATAGTCAGCTTCCTCTTAAGGTACAGCTTTGAGTCATAGCTGTTTCCTTCTTAAACAGATGTGCAAAGAGAAATCTCGATAGACTGTCCAGACAGATCTCTCTTGACTCTCTAAAACAGCCAAAACAGCTGTTTTGGCCAGTGAAGAAAGTGATTAAAATGAGTATATTGTGTGAGTAGGTGTGGATTTAATTTCTGTGGGAGGACTTTTTGATTGTTATTCCCACAGATTTTGCTGTTTGCAGGAATTATTTCAGACTTTTTTTCCTTTGGCTGCACTCATACATTCCTGAGGAATGCAGGTTGTCTCCTGCTTGGTTTTCCTTCTGTTTTTGTCACATGTAATTGCTGATCTGTACTGGTACCCTGCAGACATAAGTGTAATAGCTAAATTCAGTGTGATCTTTTTCTGAATTAAACCTGCATCCACTTCAAAGAAAACTAAGGGGTCTGCTCAGCTTCTGGTTTGGATTGACTCATTTTCCCCACTGTTTTTTTGTGTTTCATCCCCTTGGTGTTTAGTGTGTGGGTGTGTACATGTTAAGAGTGTAGTGAATGCTGAGCTGTTAAGCAGGTGACAGAAGTAACTGCCTTTTGGTTGTCAGCCCTTCTGTAGAAAATATTGTCATGTGGGGAGGGGTCTGGGGTTTTTTTTTGAGATTTTTTTTAAGGTACCATGAGGCCTTTCTGGATGAGAATAACAGTGATCTCAGGATTCCAGCAAAAGTGTTCTAGTATATGCTTGATTTAATAACTGAGGAAAATAATCTAGGTAAATGCTAGAGCAATTTGGTCGTCTCTCATGCCAACTGGAAATGGCACGTAACAAAAATTAATTTATTCTTCTGTGTCTAATGAATCCTTAGTCTATCTTCTCAGGTTTCTCTTTTTTTCATGATTCTGATTTAGAACTTCCTTCTTGCAACGGGCTTGTTCAGTACAGTATGAAGTAGAAGCTGTGCACAAAGTCTGAGAGAGAGAGTAATGAGTTGAGTACTGTGTGTAGACTAAGGAAAAAACTAACTTCATTGTATTCTGTGTGACTTGAATGGAAAAAACAGTGGAGGAAGTGTCTTTGTTATGGTAACTGCTGAGCTTTTTCCTCTCCTTTAATAGCCTTTGTCAGTGGAATTGGGTGTGATTAATACATCTTGTGAATGGAATTATGGCTATAAAAATGTCACAATTCAGAAATCGGGTTGTCTAGCCAAGTCATTGTTTTGTTTTGTGGCTTCAAAAATATGATTTTCAAACAACCTTGAGTGAGGCTCTTAATATTTTCACTTCCATGATTCTCCCCTATCCCCCTTCCCAGTGTGTTGTTCTCACACCAGGTAAAAACTGCTGCAGAGTTGTTTAACAAGCTTGATCTGGACCAAGGGGATTGTTTTTTCTAAAACAGTTCACTTAAAGATTTTTCCCTCTAAGCCAAGTATTTATCACATTTCTAGCTTTCATTAATTCTTACAGAAGTGAGAGAACTGCAAACACATTTTTAAGTTTAATGCATACTGAGGTGTTTTGCTTGATGAAGTTGATTTTGAAGAACAAGGTTCTCCAGGATCCTGGTTGTGTGAACTAAAAGCTTTCTGAAGTTTGTCATTTGGCATAAAACAAAAAAAAAGTCAAATCCTTGACAGCCCTGCATTTTTACCAGTGAAGTTGTCAGTTACTTCAAAGATCCAGACATGGGCCTGGAGCTGCAGATTTCATGACAAGTGAGCAGCCCAAATCTGTTGAGATCTTCGAAGCAGACGTTGTTCTTATTCTCTCATTTGAGGTCTGATCTAACTAGCTTTTCTGAGGTACCTCTGTTGGAAAGGGTCCTAACGTGAACTACAGCCACAGGAGAAGTCAGGATAGACTGAACAAAGGGTTTGAAAGCAGTGCTGTTACAGAGTATAACACAAGCAGTTATGGTAAGTTGGATGTGGGACTGTCTGTTTTTTAATTTCTGTATTTTTTGTGCAAGAACCCCATTGGTCTGTGGAGGGATCAGAGCTCTGCAATGTTTAGCACAGGATGAAAAGTGTTAACATTTCAAAATCAGTTCTTCTTTCTTTTGTTGTATCTTGTGTAAATTGTTACCTATATCTCCCTCCCTCATGCTATCAGACATGTTCCATAATTGCTGATTTTCATTTTCCTGGAATACTAATATTATTCCCTGTGAAATGACAGTTGCTCATGTTTGTATCACATTTCTTCTAGCACGTTTTGAACCTGGTGGTCAACAGCAATTAAAGTTCATAGATTTGTCAAAGATCTCTCAAACATTCATGCAGATAGGTAGTTAGCAGTGAAGGCATGGACTTACTACAGAAGTTGGAATGTAAGGTTTTTAGATTCAATAAAACTTACTGGGAGTTTTCTGCTATTAGATTTCAGAGCATTAATTCACTGCCCGTGAACTATAGAATGTGAGGTTTGTTGCTGATGACTGTTTGTATTTTTGGAGGATGTTTTAATGTCTACAGATTATACCATATTTGTTTAAAAGGACAATTTGTTTATAGACAAAATGTATTTTATTAAAAAGCTTGAATACCTTGCAGACCTAAGCTGTTGGGTCTGACGTTGTTGTCTGTCTCTTCAATGAGCCAGTGGTAGTTGAGTAAAGGGCAGTGCAATGTATCCTGATAAAATACTTGCTGGATGTTCCCCAAATTGACACAGTTATTGTCACACAGGTTTGTTTTTTTTTTCTTTTTCCCCCACTTCAGCAAGGCAAATAAATTCAAAATAGACTGGTTTTGAAATACACTGTTTACAAGAAAATATACCCACTGTCTATACTGTTACATTGCAGTAGCTCTGAGTAGAATCTGATAATTCAGTCTTAAATTTGAAATGCTGGTGATTTCTGGCCTCTGGGTAAAGTTCAAAGCAGAAAAAGACACGATTTTTTTCCAGCTGTTTTAGAGTGACACCTTGTGGAATATAAATGTCTGCACTTTATTTTCAAACTGAAAAAGCAGCCAAAGGATGTTCCAGAAGTAAGGAATTTCTTATATCCTATGGGGGAAATATGGAGGATGGGGTGTTCGGTAGCTGTTGAGGACACAAACTCATTTTTCCTGCTGTTCCTGTGTTAATATATAGTTAGAAATAAGTGATTTAAAATTTGATAGCCTTTCAAGAGGAAAAGAATCATATTGACAATTTTTCAATTTATAGTATTTTTGACCAATAGTCCCATTTAATGAAATAAAAAATTGGGAATTATTTAATTTTGATTTATAAAAATAATAATAATTTTATTTAAATGCTATTACAAGTACTGCTATTGAAGCCCAGCAGTTATTAGTGCTAGGTCACAGAAATTAAATGCAATAAAAAACCTAAGTATCTTTTGAGATGTAATGATGTGAAGGGAAAATTAAATAATGTCATTTTAATTCTGGCATATGGAAATACCATTCTGCAAATGGAAAGGGGAGGTAAAAAGGGGGAATGCAGAACACAGGAAAAGATAAAGGCAAAGTCATGAAGGAGATCTTTCTTCAGGCTAGATAGAATCCACTTTTCTAATAAATTGCACAGTTGTGCTTTACAGCCATGACCATACAGCATTCTGTCCCCCACAGACGTGTCTGCAGGTGACCATGTGGATAGTTCATGTGTGTTTTTCCACAGAACCTGTGAAGTGGGTGAACTGAGCACCTAAACAGCATTTTTTTGACTCTTTCAAGAGAATTAGCCAAAAACATGAGAGGTGACATCAAGATCCAGAACAACAAATGCATTTGTTTATGGTAAGTTTATAGGCCAATTCTATGAAAATGAAAATATATGTGGTTTGGGAATTGTTGTTATTAAGAGATTAAATTAAATATTTATATAATTTGACAATTAAACAAGTTGCTAATGCCATGCAATTTTTTTTCCAGTCCAAGGTATTAACTTGGTCACAGTTAAGTTTGTGTTGTAACAGAGACAGTCTGAAGAGGGTCAGTATCCATTTTCACTGTAGTGTACAACTGCAAAGCTTATAAAACTGATTTGATGTCCCAGCAGTTTTTAGTGTTGCTGTTTTGGCCAGTCTTAGATCTGATTGTGCATCTCTTCTCCAGACTAGAGCATTCCTGAGGTGGCAAACAGTATCCTCAAACAACATGTACCATTAGCCCTTGCTGTTTGAGTGTATCAGTTGGTTTCACAAAGTCCTTCTGTTTCCATTTCAAGAATGAAGGAAATAAATGTTACATTTCTTTAGCCAGTATTTTAGCTCTGGAAATCCTTAGGTGTTCTGTTTGGTCTCCCACTTTGCCATTAGCTCCCTAAGGATCAGAAATGGATTTGCTCTCATAACCCAGCTGCGTGCTTGTATGAACAGCAGAGGTCTCATTGTGCAGCTTGGAGAGGTATGAGTGGAGAACAGAACAACTCCTGCAGATATGCACAGCAGCATCTGCAGGCCTCAGGTCAAGAGCCATCTCTAAAGACATATTTACTACTCCTTTGTAAATGACTGACAACAGAACCTCTGCTTTCTACTGTAATTTGCCCAAAACCACATATAAGAGTACTTGCTCAAGTTATTAATATTTCTGGAAGTACCACTTTTTATTGTCTCCTTTTAGTTTGTGTTTTAAAAGCTTTTTTCTCAGACTGATGACTCTTCTAGCCTAGTTAACCTCTAGGTTACAAAGGTCACCTCTAGGTAACAAAGGTCAAGTTTGAATTTTTCTCTAGCAAGATGGTCAGCTTCCACCTGTGGCAAGGCAACTTGTTACTCTTCTTAATGCACACTTAACACTAAGGGAACAGCTATAGAAATGTCTTAAGAGCTTTTTAAAGTGTACCAAGGTAAAATAAAGGCATATTCTCAAACTTGAAGGAAGGAAAAGCTTCCTTCGAGCAAGAAGAGGGCAATCTCATACTAAAATTATTAAAGCTCTACTCTGAAGATTCATAACAAACTTTAAATCTGGCCAAAGCATTTCCTCAGGTACTCCTCTGCCCCCTGCAAAGGTTTTGAAAATACAAAATTTCAACTTTGTAGCCAGTCCAAAGAATCTGAAAGAATCAGTTTACAGCAGATTATGTAAAAATCTGATTCTGATGCCTGCGTCTGCTGAAATTGTAAGTAAATAAACCTAGTGCATTCATGGTTTTATTATGCACTGTAGAAAGATTATATTTAGGACAAAGGAAAGCACAATTAACAGTGTCCACATAAACTTAAATTTTGGTTAGGATATGGGGAAGTCTTGTCTGTCTGAATTACTCATGGAAAAATCTTCATAAACAAAAAAAATTGCTAAAGTACAAGGATTTATGCAATTGCATGAGAGAAATTGTGTATAGATCAAACAAAAAATATGAGTCCATTAGTGTCACTTAGGAATAGGACAATGGTTAAGTATGTAGGTCACTTTATAGAGATTAGTTATGTGGGATCTTGGACAGATGTGCAGCAAAATGAAACACACTAAATGGAATTGCTGATATAAAACAATCCTATTAAAATACAATTTTGCAATAATGTAGAGAAGTGGGCTTAGGACAGCAGCTTTGTTTTAAGATACATACTTGATAAGACATAAGCCTATCAAATAAATAGAATCATAAGGACAGTGGCTAAATACCTTTTAAGTGTGGTTAAAGATTTTATTCTTAATGAATTAATCTACTTTAAATCTTTAGCAACATAAAGTAGGATGAAAGGTACTCAAAAATACAGGGAATGTAGCTGATATATCATCAGGTATGACATTTAGGCCAGATCAGCAGGTTTTGTTTGCTCAAGTCAGTCAATAGTTGTAGCAGAAAGTGTAGCTAGACCTTGTAGCATGGAAGGTACAAAAAACTACCCCACCCAGTAGAAACTGAGGCAGAATGAAGGAATATACTCCAGCAAAGGGACTGGAAAAGATAGTTGTCCCTACTGTCTTAGCTCAGTATTCAGTAGCAGTGCTGCAAAATGAGTCTGGAGTTCTACACCTGGCTCTCCTTCAACATCTGTGAAGCTGAGTATGTCCAGTGATGAGAGAAGCAGACCTGCCTGAAGAACAGAGCTGCTGCACAGCCAGACCTTGGCCTGCAGATTTACTTGTGCCTCATCACTGCAGAAGCACTAGAGGGGGTGAAACTCTGAAGAGCATCTCACGTTGATGGTACCCAGGAGAACTGCAATGGGAGTTGTGAACCTGCTAGGAGAAACAGCCTTATCTTAAGGGCCAGATGCTAAATGGTCCAGTAAATTGTTGCATGTCTAAACTTCAGATATCTGGTCCCAAATCTGGTAGTTGGATCTCTCCGTGTGTACCAGCTCTCCACACAGAACATGACTGCTTACATTAAAATTCAGAGAAGTTCATAGGAGTAAGTATAGAAAGTCCATCTTTCTCCTGATTCCTGGTTAACTGTTAATTGCTTGAAGTGATACTTGTCTTATGTAACAATGTTAATCTAAACTCTAGGTGTTTCTCTGTAGTCTAGTTCTGTATTTCAGTGGGATGGCAGGCAGTGTTTCCATAGTGCAGTCCATTACTCTGAGGATCAAGTTATTTGCCCTTATTGAAGTCCCTGCCACTAAACAAACAAACAGTTCAGAGTGGAGCTAGGAACAAAGGACTGATTTTTTTCAATTGAAGTTAATCAAGATACACCCAACCCCAATGTTATAAATTCCTGATCCTTCCCAAGACAGATCAACTTTTATCTTGAAGAACAAGTCCTGAGAGGAGCAGCTGTGGTAAGGAAGGGGAGATGGTATTATCAGAATAATGGTGTACAGACAGCAGACCCTGACCAGCATGGTAGCAGATGACTTCCAGGAAAGGTGAGACTGAATATTCTTTGGCAGATGAGGAATTGGATACATCCTACACATCTGTAGGATGTAGGGACAGTGATCTTCTCTGCCATAGAAGATGCGCCATAAAAATCCCAGGCATGGATGATGTCATTTTAAAGGGTAGTAATAGTTTTGTTGGCTTCATATGTCAAGCTTGATCTGAAAGTATGAAGTAGGTTTTGATGTTAACTGAAAACCCTGACGGCATCAGGTTGTGTTTGGCTTTCAGGTTATGTTGAGTGTAAGCTGCAGCTCTGTGAGCACTGAAAGAATTGTAGCTGTTAACAGGAGCTGTAGCCATGTCAGGAGCCCTTAAGACTGAGATATCCAAGTTCATTCACATCCCATTTTAAACAGCAAAACCTTGACTTTAGGTCTGGCCTTGTTGCAATATGCTTAGTCAAATATCATGTTCTCATTAATATTTCTGCATTGGTGAATGTGGATATAATTAAGCTTGAAGTACAGAGATACCCATGACCATTAAATAGTATATAATGATTATTTTCTTTCACTTTACTCTTATCAACCAGTATATTTTAACTTATTTAGCATATTTCTGAGTAGTTCCTAAGCTTTTGAATGTGTTTTAGAAATATTTTATGGATATTTACAGAGCTGAACAATTGCATAAGAATACAAGGAGGGCTTAAGCTAATGTGTGACTCTGCAGCTCTTGGGGATCACTCAGCTAGTCATTTGGAATTGAAAATACACAATCCCAGGAGGATATTATAAAGTGTTGTGGAGCTATTTTGCTCAAATTTGTTGTATTTTTGTCAATAATTAATTTTCAGCATTGTTATGTAAATGGGAATTCACTGTTACCTGTGAAACAGTCTCAGTCTCCAATAAAACCCCAAAATTCTTCACAAGATTTATTTTTCTTTGTTAGGGAGGAAGGTTTAAATTTGAACATTGTATAAATTGTATATTGCAAAAAAGTTCCCTGACCCAAATTTCTAGTCTAACCTAGATAGTTATTTAGTTTATGTGGGTTCCCGATGTCAACTTCAAAAGTTATGTTATTCAGATGAACAACATAAATTAATAATCAGTGCATATCTGAAAATTTTTGAAGATGTTTTCGTCTTCATTTGCAGTACCATGTGCCGTTGATGCTGACAGCTTTAGGACACGTATGATTAGTTCTCTGTGCAGAGAGAAACCTATTTGTTGTCCTGTATTTATGCTTTCAATCTTACCAGTACCTCACAAAAAATCCCAATTTACAGAGCTGTTATGGATCTTGCTTCTCCAGTTCTCTATACCTGACCTATTCAATCCCTTCTGGAAACCAGAGCTTGCCTCAAGCTCTTGCAGTTTCTGTGCACCTCACCATTCTCTTTAAGTAAATTGGTTTGCATTAGGAGGTAGGATAGCAAAGGCTTTTAATTTTAGTTCAACAGATCAGCTGGTTGAAATAAGACTGTTAAAATAGTTATCCCTAAAACTGTGTGAGTTTTTTGGTCCATTAAGTTAAATTGCATACCTACTAGGGTTGCAACACCATACATAATAGGGTTCCCATGTGCAGTAACTATAGACTGCAGGATACTCAGATCAGTGGTGAAAATAACAGTGGTATAAAGAGTTGCAGAACTGAGATCCTTATTTGCCAAAAAAGAGATGAAGATATATATTCCTTTCTCAGAAAATCCCACAGATACTGAGTTGGTCTCTTCTGGCAACCCATCAGCATCTCAGTGCTTTCTTCCATGAAGTTTTCCCTTTTATTATATAAAGGAAATTGATTAGTAATGAAGGCACTTGCCTCCTGCTATGGCTGGCTAAAAATACTTGGTTTGCAATGGAGTAATGTTTTGTCTCTTTTCTTATAGTAAAAGAAAACCCTAAACTCAAACATAAAACATCAGTGAAGGCTTCTTTCTTGACAGCCCAGGAGTGTGAAACCCCAGAAGGATTAGAACAACATTAAAGTTCCCTGTGATATGTTCCATTGGTCTGTTCTGACCTTAAAAGACCAGTGGGTATGATGAAGATGCCATCTGCTTATGGCTTTTCATCAAATGAACTCTGGAAAGTATAAGGTGAGCAGGGTACCCTTTTGTTGGAAACTGTTCTGATACCACAAAGGCCATTTAACTTATAGCCATGATGCCCATAACACAAGAAGAGAAGGTGGTTAGAGTGCCTGCTCCAATATGGTAATTCCTAGACCCCCATGGATATGTGCTGAAGGAACAGGACTAAGCAATTAAAATGCATTTCAAAATAAGAGAATGAGCAGAACAGAATATCTCACGTGCACTTCTCTGTGCAACGGGCATTAAATGCTTGGAGCTCAGAGTAAATGTGTGTTTGATAATGCTTGGTTAATAATGCTTCTCTTATGGTGATGTTTACTTCTGTGATCTCAGAATCTCAAATCTTTGAACCTGTAACCTAATTCCTATTTCTACTATAGCCAACAAGGAATAAGGATAAGGAATAAGGTATAAATACTTCACCAGTAGTAAAATCCTGATATTTCAGTCTGTTGCCAAAGCTTCCTGCCCAATTCTTGGGGATGATAGTCTTGCGAAGGAAATTCTGTAAATCACATTGGGGTTCTGCTGAGTTGGGTGGTTAGTGAAGATAGCACAGCTTTATTGTGCAGATGTTTGAGCTGAAAACTCTTAGTTCCAGATTTTGTGTATCAATAAAATCGGAACAAATGGAATCCCAGTTGTGCAACATTCCTCTGTTTCAGGTGTCATTAGAGAATTGGGTTTTGTGTTTATTCAGACCTAGTGTTTGAATCCACTTGTTCAGCAGTCAGATGAGGTCTTGTACCACTGGGGTCTGAAGGTTTGCATTCTATTTGTTATTTGTAAAAAATGCATTTTTACTTTGTAGGAGTGACTTGATCTTGCTTTCTTTGAATTTGTGCTGGTTTTGGCTTGGGTAGAGTTAATTTTCTTCACAGTAACTGGTGTGTGGCCGTGCCTCAGACTTGTCTGAGATCAGTGCTGATAACACAGAGATGTTTCAGCTATTGCTGAGCAGTGCTGATACAGCATTGAGGCCTTTTTCTGCTTCTTGTGAGGAGGCTGGGGTGGCACAAGAAGCTGACCCCAGCTGACTGAAGGCATATCCACATGCTGATGCCATGACCCCACAGGGTGCCATTCTCTGCATAGAAAGCTGGGGGAAGAAGGAAGGGGTGGATGTTCAGAGCAATGGTGTTTGTCTTTCCAAGTCACCTTCACGTGTGATGGAGCCCTGCTGTCCTGGGGATGGCTGAAAAGTGATGGAAGTGATGGCTGGGAAGTGATGAATGAATTCCTTGTCTTGTTTTGCTTGTATGTACAGCTTTGGCTTTACCTGTTAAACTGTATTTATCTCAACCCATGAGTTTTTTTCACTTTTCCAATTTGTCCTGTATCCCAGCATGAGGAGAGTGAGGCTGCATGGAGTTGAGCTGCTGGTTGGGTTTAAACCAGGACAGACTTGGTAGCTAAGTACAGGAATGAGACAAGATTCCCTTTAAATGTGTATTCCCCAGAGAACTGCCCTAAAAACAGGATGAAGACTGGAGGTGGTGGACTCCTGTGCATATGAAAGGATTGGGATATGCCTGAGTGGGGATTTCTGTTTCAGGGCTGTTGGCAAACCAGTGCCTTATGCAGATTCCAAGTTTTGCAGCAGAAGTTTGACAGTGGAGGTAGGAATTTTTTCTCTATTAAGTTACATTTATAGACATTGCAAAATTACACTTGCAAATGGACAATTTTTTTCTTGAGTATACAGGGTACAATGATCAAGACAGCCATTACCCATCACTGTATGTATTGCAGGTGAGAGAAGCTTCAAAGATGTGAACGATGCTCAAATGCATAAAATAGAGGTACTAAAAAGGGCTTATCTCCCTCCTTTGAAAATGAGAAGAGTCCCTGGAATGCCTTGACAGAGAAAAGAAAGTAGGATTTCCCAGATTTCAAGGGCAAGAAAAAGCAAGAATGCTTGGTATACACAGCTGTGAATATACAATGTTGTAAACTTCTCAGGAAATGTGAAAAGTCAATGTACATAGAAAGGCAGATGACATGGACATTGCATTAGTCCAATATGAACATACCTGGGTCTAGAAATTGTGGACACAGTCTGAAAAACATTGACCTCTGCCAGTAAAAGTATTTCCAGGTGTATTCCCAGGTGTGTACAATAAAAGGTAAAAGAAGTATTTCTGTAAATAGAATTATTAATCAGATATGTGGAACAATACCCAAGAACCTTTATCTCAAAAATGCTCAGAACTAAAACTGCCCATTCTTAATCTAGACTTCAAGAAACGAGTATTTTTTTCTCTTATTTCAGGTGGAATTCAGTAAACTTTGAGACAGCTGCAAGGAAGCTAAGATTTAATTCTTCCAGGTTATGCTTGTTCTCCAAAGGTGTGAAAATTAGTTTTTTAGGACTCTCATGCCAGTGCTTCACATCCAAATAATAATGTGTAGTCTCAAAGGTGTTAGGAAGAACTGAGAGAGCCTTGCATTTGTAGGCTCCTCATCAAAGGGTAAATCATCTCAAATTTATTATAATTTGTTATATCCTGATGTAACATGCTTTTGTTGGTTTTGTGAAGGTAACAGCCTGATAAAATCTTTCTCAATCTTCTCTATTAGCTCCTCTTATGTTCAAATAGATTGCTAGAAGTCAAGATTAGCATGACATCACAACTTTGGAATTAGAATCAGGTAGCTTGTAGTTTTCATATGTCTAACTAATAGTAAGTTGGAGTGGGTGAGTGATTGTGTAATAGCTGTTAATATTTTCTTTTTGAGAAGCAGCATGAAAAGAGATTAGGTTTCACTAGGCTATATAGCCTCTCATTTCCATGAAGATTTTTATTTTGTCAAAAAATATAAAAGTCCTCCTTTCACAGAACATTACAATTCTAATTTTTCTTTGGCACAGCAGAAGACTTTGCATCTTTTACTTAAAAATATTTTCCAAGTATTGCAGCAGCAGAGATCCAGCAACTGTGCTTGTGAAATGAGGTAATTAAAAATTATTATTTCCAGCATGATGCGTAAATGTAACAGCTTAATAAAAACCCAGCACTGGTTTCAGCATCTGTATTACATATTTCTGATTCTTGGTCTGTGCTCAGCAATGCTGTCTGATGTTCCAGGTTCTTGAAGTGGAAACAAGTGAAAAAACCCAAACAAAGAGAACAGCACAGTGGAAGATGTCAAATAAACTGCTGAAGCTACAGTTGTCTGGCACTAGTCAAATTCACATGATTAAAAATCCTCTCCTGCTTTTATTTCAGCATCTGAGAAAAAACACTGAAATGCTCTGCAAAAGCAACTGGCAATACAGGAGTAGTGATAGGGAGGATTCATGAGAATACATTTGCTCTCAGAGATGATTCCCAAATTTAGGCTGCTGTCTCAGTCACTTAAGCCCCTTGAGTGAGACCATGACCCAGAAAAACAGTCCTATCTTTCCCCAGTCACGTATTTCCACTGCTTCTCCTTAGCCAGTAATAATGTTAGCACAATTACATGGTAAGCTGGGTTAGAGACTAGCTGAAAACTTTGCCTGATTTAGCTTCAAGCAGAACAGGCTGATAGAGCTTCCTGAACGGCCATACAAATAACAATGTGGGCAGGGGGGAACAGACATCATCCTGCGTGTGGGAGGTCAGGACAGCTGGTTTTATAACAGTGAACACAATTCAGAGTGTCAGTTTATCCTGTGTTTTTGAGGAGATGAATGTAAAAATTGGGAAACTATCATCAGGGGCAGCAAAAGTTCCCAACTCATGTGTATTGGGAAGGAATTGCAGACAAGGATTTTCCTTCTTCTGCTTATGTGCTGGTCTCAGGGAAAGGGGGACAGTTTTGTGTCTTTCAGTGTTGGCCATTTTGAAATACTTTGTGTACCATTAGTAGGATCTGGAAGAAGTTCTGCATATTGATGCAACTGAGATGTTCAGTGATGCAAGTGAAAATTAGGCTGTTGGATCTTGTTTACTTTCACTAGAAAGGAGGCCTTTACCTCCAAACCTCAGAGTGGCAAGAATCCCTTCTGAAATGATCCTTGTACATTCATTCAAGTGTTGCAGTCTTTGGGCCAGAGTGATTTGATTCTCCTTGGGACAGACTCTACTATGCAGTTTTTAGTGAGGCTCTATTCTGCAGGGGACCCTGACACATTTACTGCTATGATGGAGCCTGCAAAATTGTACATTGAGTTTAAGCAAATCTAAAAGCAAGATATATTGAAGAGTGAGCACTTGCAGTGAAATAGTTCTCAGTGCTTGTATTTCTGCTTCTCATGGTGGTTGTTCTGGGAAGTTTTGTTCTGCAAAGCTGGTTTAGTGGTTTTTTGGGGGGTTTTTTTTTGGCACTTTTTAAAATTCTTATCAATGGGATTGTGCATGATTAAGGATATAGATCAAACTCAAAGAGTCTGTGAGCCCTAATACTCTGGATGAATGATAGAAAATTTATTTTGCATTACATAATGTGTAATTTTTCTCCTTTTGTTTGCTACACTGTGGCCAGCAGCCTTACTTATTCTGAACCTAAACACTTTGCCAGCACATAGTTGATTAGAAATATTAGCCATTACCAAGACACATATTTTAGCTATGTAAGCAATCACTAGCTGTGAATTCTTAAGATAACTCAGTCTGAACAACTGGGAAAATTATGAAACCAATTAACAGACTCAGACAAAAGACTGTGTTATCCTTCATATTAAACAATGAGATGTATCTTTGGCAACTTTATTTTGGACAAAGACAATTAAGGTTGAAGTTAGAGGCTTTGTGAGCTTGAATACCTAATTAGAATCCAAAGACTGCATTTCACTGGTCTTCAGTGTCTAAGGGGAAACTGCAGACATCTGACCTGAACTGCCTAAGCAGTCCAAATAAGGAAGTTTGCTTTCTAATCTTGTACCAGATGTTATAATTCATGTAACTCACCCAGTACTAGAAATTATTTTAACTCAGAGATTACAGAAACAAACAAGTATTTTTTGAAGTCTTTGCCATTTATTGGAGAGGTCTTGCTACAACTGTACTTTTACAACAGAATCTGATGAAAATAGGCATATGCTTATAGACTGATATTCTGCCCTGTGTTACACAAGATATTTTTCTGGTTTTCAAAATGAATTTGAGGAGGCCTGTCTTTTCTGTTTGGAGCCAAGCTTATCTAGAAGGGCTACAATTTATAGTCATATCTTGTTATATGCTTTTGTTATGTATTCTTTAGACCTTAGTTGTCAAATTATGTGACAGTTCAAAGTTCCTGGAATGTAAAAATCTGGTGTCTCTAAATCATTTCTAGTTAAGTAGCTTTAAAGTAAAGGGACACTCATCACTGAATTAATCAGTGTTATAGAAGTGTCACATGCATGAGCACAACAGAAGTATCCTGCAATAAATCTGGTGGTGCAGTGAGCTGGACCTAAGAAAATACCTGTTTTAATGCACACATTTTATTTCCCGAAGCACTCCCTAAGGGGCATATTTTGAGTGACAGCAGAGGACACTTGGGTGAAGTGTTAGCTGAAGAGTTCCAGCAGTGAAGGATAGCATTAACTTTGAATGAAAAACAGCAAGCTAGCTCCTTACTTGAGATAAAAATGTCTTCATTAATTATATTCTCTTTAATTTGAAATATAATTCAAATTGACTAGATTCTTCACAATATTAGTCAGCAGTTTTCTTCAGAAATGTGCTGAGTTCCCTGTTTAACCACACATTGCTAGATGCAACTGCAGGTCACAGGGCCTGCTGGCTGGTCAGCTGCTGAAATTCCAGAACTGCTGCAGGGACTGCAGGGCACTGAACATGTATAATAATTTCCTCATCAAGAGTTTAAAAAGTATGGCTCATTATGCCTTTTGATAATTTAGAATACTTGCACAATAATGTAATTGTATTCTTATTAGTTGCACTTGGTATTATTTTCATGTTTGCTATGATACTTTATTTCACCATAAAGTCCTGCTTCTTTAGTGCTTTAATTCTTGTCACTTTTAACTGTGTGAAATGGATTCCCAGACAGCCAACAGGAAGTGTTTTTAGGTCAGCAGCTAATTTTCCCAGGCCCATTTTGCAGACTCTTGTGATTTATACCAACTCTATTTATAGAGGAAAGATGACTTTTTTAACCTATGAACTTGCTATCCTCATGTTGGCATTTTTTCTGTCAACTGATGTATCTGCTTGTTGAGTGATGTTGACAGCAAAGTTAATAAGCTACACAAGTGGCAAAATGTATTAAAACAGACAAGAATTTAATAATTTAATGATAGTCCAGGCACTGCCTGCATCCTGCCGTGTTGTTGTGCATGTCAGAAGCACCACAGGAGAACAGCACATCTGTCATTACAGATCCATTTTATTTACTTGGTCCCCTTTCCTGTAATACATGAACAACTTGCTGTTTTAAAGATTTTAGTCTTAAAAAAAAACCCTTTCATATAGTGAGATTCTGTGATTCCCATTCACTGAAAGGGATATGAGATGTGGGGTTAAGTGATTTTCAAAAGTCTTGCACAGTCTGCAATGGAGCATAAAAATGAATTTGAGTTCCTTGACTGTGGGCAAATCACTGGGTGGTTATTCTCAAAAATAAAACAATCATTAGTCCTGTCTCTGTGTTTTTGTAGTTTAAAATGCGATAACAAAACCCCATGAGTTTCACCTGATTCAAGGAGAAGACTTTCTTCTTCCCCCCCTCTTCCCCCAAGTAATGGAAACTTAACCTAAGGATCATGCCAGATTTTGCTGTATTTGAGGGGAAATTTTTAAATGTTCACATGGAAGCCACAATTTTAGTTCTTTAGGCTTGCTTATGTCCTGGATACTTTTTCACTGAGATGGAAAAAACTCTGGAATACAAAGAGGTAATGTTTTTATTGTTTTTGTTGATTTTGTAGCCATTCTACTCAAAGCACATTGATATCAACGACCAATGATAGTGGACAGAATTCACAAGAAAAGCTTTTGGCCTGTTTTCATGTACAGTTTTCAGTCTGGCATTGCTTTTCAAAGGAGAATGTCCTGCTAATCCTATATAGGACCTGAGGAACAAAATCTGTAAGAAGTACAGACTCAGAATTACATATCTGTTGATGATTTGTTAAGTACACTAATTAATTTTTGGTTGTTTTAAGATCCGTATTTCCATTTTCTATATCTTCCAGACATAAACATGAGGGTTTTTTCTGGAGAAGCATGGGTTTTGGCCTCTCTGTAATTCCAAATGAGTTCCTACAAGTATTCACAATTGTAGTACCCTGCTAAAAATCAAGAAAGGTCATGCCTAAACACTTTTCTATTGAAAACTTGGATGCTTCAATTTAATTTTCATACTGAGAATTTTCTCACTGTTTCATTTCACTTCTTGATTTGAAAATTAACTGAGGAAAGTCTATTTTCACTCAATACAGATGTTAATACTTAGGGGAACTTAGCTTGAGAATGGAATCATTATTGAGATGCATCTGTACAGCTCACTGTAATAAGCTTGATTCCCTGTCTCTGAAGCCTATAACTTTTCCTCAGATCAATCCTTCAAACAAAACCCTTTTTTAATTCTACTTTAAAAGGATGGTCTTCTGGGGAGTTGTAAGATAAAGCAATAAACTTACTCACATTCTTCTTCATACAGAGAGCTCAGCCTGAGCAAATCTGTGTATCAACACATGACCTTCTGGTGAGCCATTTTTTAAAAGACTTCAATCATTTGCATATTACCCTATATTAGCTCATATTACAGGACTTGTAAGCTCATACTACACAAAAATGTTTTTAACTGTGAGTTGCCACGACTGATACTCAAAAATACTAGGTATTGACAGTTGGTAAAAGTAGGGGATGTTATTTTCTCAAGATGAATTGGAGAGAATACAGTTTTGTATGAACATGCTATCCTAAATTGCTGGGCCTGGTTCAGTTCTCATTCTTAGTGGAAATTAGGCACAGCTTCATTGAAACTAAAGAAGTTATATTTGCCTAGACTTGTATGAAATAAGAAGAGACTAACACATACCCCTTTAAAGAATGGGATCTTTCACAGGCAGGGCAGACTAAAACACAGTAGGCTCTTATTCATACTCCATATAGACTCTAGCTTGCAAAGTGCTTTGTGGTAGCACTGCCTGGTTTTACACGTTTTGTTTTGTTTAGTTAAGCTTTTCTCTACAAGGGGTTTTATTGTTCAAGAGGGGGCACTCCCACCCTTGCTCGTAGTCATCGAGTCATACCATGGAGTAATTACTGCTCTTTACATGCCAAGATCTCAGACCAAGAAAAGGCAGCCAATCCTGATCCAGGAAGACACACACTGGCACAAAAAAACTAACTGGGGAGACAATGAAGATGGGAAAACACAGAGTGAGCCTGTATGGGATTGTGCTCTATCTGCCTGTGACAGTAGCATCAGGGGCAATGTTGTTTTTCCCCAGTAGCTTTCCAATATAGTTACTCCATTCACTGATGAATTGAGAGTATGTGAAACTGTGCCAGAGCTAATCAAATCCAATTCCACCCAGCTGGTTCAATGCAATTGCCTGTGCTTTCCTCACAATGCAAGGGCAGCCGTGGTACACTCTGCTGCACTGCCTCCTCGCCCAAAGCTCACTGCAGAGCTGTGCAGCGTGGCTGATCTGCCCTCATAAGCGTAATGCGTGCATTTCTGCCTGCTCCTGTGTGCAGCTCTTATCTCATTCAATCCCTGAAGAAACAATAAAAACAAAAAGAACACATGTATATGTATATATAAAAATAGTTCTTCAACTGTTTCCCCTAAGACAATGAAAATCTTTCCCTACTTGTGGAGAAAGTGCCTCTTTCTGCAGTGATTTCAAGCTGGTGAGAAATATGGCACTAATAAAAAGAATTTATTATAATATGCACTTATCTGGGCTGTGTATGTTCCAGGAAGTACTCCAACACTTGCTCTCTGGTGTATCACGTTCCTTCTTGAAGCAACTGTTTCCTCCTGTATAGTAAGTGGCAATAGGCAGAGTCCTCTGCTTGCCACACACTTCAGAGTAGGAGTGTGACTTAGGGCTTTGCATTGTTGCCAAGAATAATATCTCTTTATGGGCTAGCATGAGACTAATATCCCAATTTATGCACTTAAATTTAATATGTTAAATAGCCCAAATTTCTGCCTTGATCTTAAAAAGAAATTGTTACCTACTCTTTCCCTATTTCTCACTGATTCCAGTAAGGTGCTTGATTCCTGTGAAACGTGCCATTCACCAGAGGAATAACTTCACTGATACCATTTGATACCATTCTTTTAAACCAGGTCCCATCTCTTACATACTTCTTGTTAGGTCTGGGTGTCTTTCCTGTGAGCAGCAGCTGCAGCTATCTGGGATTTACAGAAACCTCCACCTGTCTCTGGTGATGGCTCAGTGGCTGGGGCTGGCAGATAACTGGTGTTGAGGCTGAAAGGAGGTTTTCTGGCAAACACTGGATTTCTGCCTCCAAGAAAGAGAACACTGTCTTAACCCTGGAGGAATCAACACCTTCAGCCAAGGGGAAATCTGCCACAGGAGTAGTCTGTGCAAATACTTACAGGAGGGAATCTATGATGTGATCCATGAGTGCATTGCCTTGAGGAGCAGCACAGTAAAAGGCTTTGCCAAACAGCCTGGGTCAGAATCAAGTGTACTGCATTCTGAACTTGCCTTCAGGAACGAAGCCTGCTAATGCTACTGAATTTAGGCTTGTACCAATAAAAGCAAATATTAACAGAATTGTCAGAGGGATAATAACATTCCTCAGGTGTGTTCATGACTGGTTTTAACTGATTTGGAATTTATTACTACCACCGAAAGAAATTCAGCTATTACAATCAACAAACTCTAGGGTCCGATTCAGTTGATCAGACTGAACACTTTGCACATGGGAATGTTAACTTTAAGCTTTTGCTTAAAGTCCAGATAATGCATAGTTCTGTGAGAAAACTGACGTGATGGCATTTTAGAGTGGCTGTACAACCAAACTGCAAGTAGGACTCCTGCTAAACATCAGGGGGCGGTGTGGGGAAGGTATTGTGAGACACGAGTTTCTCAGGCTGTATCTGAAAGATGGGAAGAATCAAAAGATCTGGTTATCACCACTCATCTATCTTAAGCATTGTTTATTTTCTTTTTTTTAACTGTGCTTCCCAAATAATTTGCTTTTCAAGCAGGAAATATTTCTGAATTAAATAATAGTTATAATTTTATCTGCTCAAAATAGATAAAAAGCTTATATAAGTGAAACACTGACCTATATCTACTGATCCGAAACACATTTTTCAACAACGTTCCAGGAAGATTTCAAGCACAAAATTTAATGGGTCACATAATTAATTCTAGCCTATTAAAATCAATTGTCTTTTGTATAGTGGAGTGTCTTCTGTACTGTGGAGATGCTGCAGATTTAAAATATTTTTGTGCATGAATAGGCACTTTTTAAACAGAGGTATGTCAGCACTGAGCAATCATGAAAGCCTTGGCCTCAGTTCAGGGAGCTCTGTGGTGTTCCTCAGCTGATGCAGCTGCTCAGGAGGGCAAACTCAAAAATACATAGATGGTAAATCTCAAGAGCAGAACAGTCTCTAATCAAAGAAGGACATCTCTTGACATCTAAGCATGTCAGTAAGGTACAGTGAGCTGTTCTTGCTTTATGAATATTTATCAAATAATGCAGTTACATTTGCATCATGCATTTCAGATAGCTGAAATAAAATAATCATAATCAAACCCCAAATATGTTTTCATGGTATATATTTCACTTCTTCTCAGCTCTTACATACTAGCAGGAGACCATTACCCTAGTGCAGCATCCCTTTTCTTTGATTTGAAATATGTATTGTAGCACCTTTGTCATTTTAGTGTACTTCAGCAAGGTCTTAGAGTGAAAAGGAGGTATAAAGGTAAAAATTAAGAATGAAAGACTGCAAGTAAGAAAATAGGTAGCTATACAGAATAATAGAATAATAGATAGAACATAAAATGGTTCGGGTTGGAAGGGACCTTAAAGAATATCCATCATAGTCCTATCTAGTGATTACATGGTCACAGCCAGTGATCACAAATTTTAAATACATTAAAACAATAACAATGTTTAGTTTTAGAGTATTAGTTTTAAATAAAAACCAAAATTTAAATCAATCCTTTCTAATAGAGAAAACATCTTTTTAAGCTCTACTGATACATTTAGAGAGGCAAACTTTGTAATTAACCCATCTCCATCACTGGAAGCCTGTTTGGTTTCAAAGCTTATAAAAATTGTGGAGTAAATATAAGCTGCAAGTTTTGTCTAAGATTTTGCTACAATAGATTTACAACTGTTACAAGTTTCTAAATAATTAGGCGTTATGAAATGTTTCTGCAAAAACATTCTTATGCCCATTTGAGATTTAAGCTACCCCGCTGCCAGGTTCAGGTCAGGCCTGGTCTGGGCAGGCTCAGGCTCAGCTGGAGAGCAGGTGAGCTGCAGTGGAGGAGCTGAGGTGCCCTCAGTGAGTGATGTCTTGGTGGTGAAAGGCACTAGCTAGCGTGACATCCTCCAGGACAGCATTTCTAAACCAGAGCTCAGCAAAGATTTGCCTTTTGTCTGGATGGCAACTACTGAATACACTAATACAAAAAAAGATGCTAAACCTACCCTTAATTTATCTTGAGTTACTCAAAGGGACGACGTAACTCCAAATCTAGTGCCCATCCATGCTTGGGGAGGGGAGTGTCACAAAACTAGTTACAGAAGACATCCCCAAAACAGTTTATTTTGAAGAAACCTCAGGTTTTCTTTCTCCTTTGTACCCCACTGGAGTACATTTGCATCAAAAAGGCAGTTGAAAATTAAAAATTAGTTTTACTTTACAATGTGTGATCTGAAAAAAAAAAAGTAGGATTAAAAACTTACAAGTCTTTCATGTAATCATCTGACTTGAGCAGATCTTGTGAAAACATCAGCTATCATGAGATGCCTGATAGAATAAGTAATGGCTCCCTGGACACAGGGCTCTAAGTCAAAGCATCTTTTATAAACACAGAAAAGTGTTTTTCTGTAATCAAATTATCAATGTACCCATTCAACTACCATGACTCAAAACTCCGGCAGTCAAGAGACTTGCTTAGATTGCAAAGATTTAAAGGAAAAAATATCAACAAGAAAGAGTAATGAAATCCATGCACTATTCCCATCTTTAACATTACTTTGAATACAAAAAAGGTGGATTTGACTGGGAAAGCCCTAAAAAAACAGGGAAGGTGGTACAAAGGGGCACTTGACACCCTCTCATTTCTCTGTGGCCTGTTATCTTTGGAACGCTCAGTCTGCACGGGGGCTTAACAACTTCTCCAAGGCTCCGTGCAGTCCCTGCAAAGCTCTGGGACCCCAGTGACCATTTCCTGTTGGGCGCGGGTCCCCACGGCGGGGGCAGGTGCGGGGCCGGGCTCGGGCCTAGGTCGGGGCGGCCCGCGGGGTCCCCGGCGGGCACAGGAGCACGGCGGGATCCCGGGGAGCCCCGGGCCGGCGGGGCGGCCTCAGCCCGGCCGGGCACCGCGGGGAGGGCAGCGCCCGGCGCCGGCCGCGCAGCGCCTGCCGCGCCCGCTCCAGCATGCTGAGCTCCCGGGCTGTGCGAGTGTCCCTGAACGTGTGCTCCAGTGAGGAGGGCCGGGAACCCAGGGCCGGGAACCCAGGGCCAGCGCACCGGGAGGCCCGCGGCTCAGGGGGAGCCCTCGGCCGGGCGGGCTCCGCCGCCGCTCCCGCAGCCCGCCCGGCGGGAGGCGTCACCGCCCGCTTGAACCGGAACCGGTTCGCGGGGGCCGCCCGGGGCGGCTGCTGCTGCCTGCTGCTGCTGCTGCGGTGTCGCTGCCGCGGAGGCTGCGGCGCTGCCGCGTGGGTGCGTGCGCGGAGCGGGCCCGGCGGCTGCGCGGGGGCGGGGGAGGATGGGGCTGTGCCCCGGCGGGCCCCGCGCTGCCCGCCCGCGGAGGAGGGCGGCTTAGCTGCCGCAGCCCACGCCGGCGGGCCGCGCTGCGGGGCCGCCTCCGCGGATGAAGCGCCGGGGGGAACCGCCGGCGAGTGCAGCCGCAGGGCGCCGCAGCCGCCGCCTCCTCCCCCGCCGCCGCTCCCTGTCGTCGCCGCTGCCGCCCATGGCTTCCCGCCGCCCCCGCTGACCGGCCGCCCCTCGCCTCCTCCCGAGCCGGGCCGGGCCGGGGCCGGGCAGAGAAGATGGGGAACACCACGTCCTGCTGCGTCTCCTCCAGCCCCAAGCTGCGCCGGAATGCCCACTCTCGGCTGGAGTCCTACCGCCCCGAGGCCGAGCTGAGCCGGGAGGACACGGGCTGCAACCTGCAGCACATCAGCGACCGGGAGAACATCGACGGTGAGCGCGGGCGGGCGCCCCGGGCAGCCCCCGCATCCCTTCCTCTGCCCTCCGCTCCCCGCGGCGGGCACGGCTCTGTCCCGGCGGCTCCCCCGGGTGGGGCCGGGCCGGCCGGTCCCGCTGCCCCGGCACCGGGTCCCTCCGGTCCCTCTGGTCCCCGTGCCCGCCCCCGGGGCTGGCGGGGATGCCGCGGTACATTCCGCCTCCGGAGCTGCTCCTGTCCCCGGGAGCGCTGAGCGGGACCCTTCTAGCGGGGGCTGGGAGCATCCTCGCCCCGCATCCTCTGGCAGGGTGCTGCTTTTCGGCCCGGGATCTGCCCTGCCGAGACCTTTCGCCCTTCGGAGTGTGGTGAGGTGACATTCCGGGCAGCCCCGGCGGGCTCGGGGCTCGGCTGTGGCCCAGGGGAGCGCCCCTCGCCCTTGGCAGGGCTGGCTGTGCCGAGCTCACGTCACCTGCCGGGATGTCACCTGCCAGGCCTCTGCAGGGGTGAGCGTTTAAAGGACAAACCCTGCCAGCGATGAAAGTGGGAGAAATGTTTCCCATGACAACCTTCTCTTCCAGTGACTTTTTCTCTCGTTGCTGTCACGATGAGGCGCAGTGCTCATCATGAATGCTGCCTTGCCCTCTCCTTCTCTGCAGAGATATTAAAAAAGCCATGTTCCTGCTGGTTTAATCGTGTCTGAATGTAGTGCCGTTTGCACTGGCCAGAATACAGCTTTATTTTAAAGATGTGGGTTGAGTTAATGTATACATGTAATTTAGTTTTTGATTAGCTGAAGTATTTAGTCCTAAAACTTTACTTGCTAAAAGGTCAGCTATCTCGTGGGGTTGTTCACATGAACTGCTTTTGGTAGAAAGCCAGAAAGAAGGACTTTGGTGCCCTTCAGTTTGCCTTCCACATTTTTTTTTCACAGCTTACTAGATTGTGATTTTAGTGCAGAATTCAATGTTGAGTCACTTCTTGACACTGGTAAAGTTGTGAAGCCTGGGGAAGCATATAGATACCCTCAATGGTTTCTTTCAGTGAGGTGCATTCTAGAAATAGGAATATTTTTCAGATGTCTTTGCTACATGCAGCAGAAAAATTGAGTGTAAGAGGATCAGGAGGTGGAAAAAAATACATAATGGTCTGATCTGAGAAAGGCAGGGAGATGAAAGAACCAATTGTTGATCTGTGAATGATTAATTCTTCCAGCATCAGTGGTGTACAGTGTAGCAGGATGCAGCTCTCTCTGATGGTACGGATTTCTCCATCTATAACAACACAGGCTGCAGTAAAGTTTTTGGTCAGAGATGTGTGGGTTTTGTGCCTTGTTCTCAGTGTGCTTTTTAAAAATTATTTATGAATGGGAAGAAAGGCCTTGATGGAAATAGTAAATGCATGTGTACTTGTTAAAATGTGCATACAGTGCAGATAAGTTCCTGCACCTTAGTAGTTACTTGCAAAAAAGTCCAGATTTTTATTGGTTGGTTGTTTCATTTGTTGGGTCAAGGTACATGTGTGTTCTGTCTCTTCTTCTTTAAACTGTGGCATGTGTCAAGTGTAGAGTTGTAACCTGTTGTTAGAACACAGAAAATACCTCAACCATTATTTATTTTTACGTTTTGTTGGTTTTCATCAGGGGCCATTGTCCGTGCAATGCCACAGTTTCAAATGGGCAAGCTGTCTTCCAATTTGAAAACAAACAGTTACGGGTTTCCTTTTTATGCTTTGCTCTGCTCTTGACCCTTCCTATGGATAGAGTCTGAGAAGTAAGTTTTCACTGGTGAGACTGATGGGTAGTAGATGTCTGTACATTCAAAACATCTGGACAGACTTGGGTAAAACAACTTTTTGAAGTGTGCTTTCTTGCAGGTCTTGCAGGTTACCCTGGAGTCATGCTTGCTGGTGGTCTCTGGGTTAAAGATGATGACTGAGTATTAAATGTAATAGGATGATTCTTCGTTTCTGAAATTTTATTTTAGAAAATGTTGTATGGCATACAGATATTTATGGATGAGACTTTGGGGTGGGAAAAAACCTTTGCTGTAGAGAGAACTATGATGATCTTTTTTTTACCATTTTAGAATGAAAGAACAATACTTCGATTATCTGTGTTGGGGAGAGAGAGAATGCTGCATGTTTATTCCTTAGTGTTCCTGCAAGTCATAAGGTTTCTCAAATTGGTGGTGTTGCCAAATGTGCTTTTTTTAATTAAATAAATGATGACAAAGACTAATGCACGGAAAGGAAACTTTTTTGACACTTCATATTTATTTCTCACTGTTCTTCAAGTGAGAGGCCTTCCATCTTCTCACTTGGGTATGTGTGTCAGTGACAGGTCTCAAAGTGCAAATTCACGTCTCTAACAAGCGTTTACTTTGTCACTGGCACTTTTAGGAGCTGAAAAAATCATGTCAGGCAGTGTCTTAGTTACTGGGTTTTGTGTGGAAGTTGTTTTCATGCTCATATTGAGGGAAATTCAGGAAACATTTTATTTTTTGAAGTGGGTAAAGCTGCTTGAATAAATCAAGAACTTTTAGAATCTTTAAATCAGCTGTGGGCTATTTTAAGCTTTTAAGAGATGCGTGGTTTTCACTGTTGCAGGCCGTGTTTCTGGCAGTATGTGAGGCAGAAAGAAAAAGAAGGAGGGATGTCAAATCTTAAAGAGTGATTTAACTGGAAATTTTAGTACTAGTGGAACTGTTTGACGTCTGCCTGTCTTATGTACTTCATAAGGAAATGCTCATCAAAGCTGCCTTCAAAATCATGCTTTTGATTTCTCTTCTCCAATTCAAGTTCCATACCCAACTCACTAGTAGTTTTTCAAAGAACAGGTGAAGGAATTATTTTCCAGTAGGAACTGGTTTTATAACAAAATACCTCTACATCACTGGTACTTTGCCAGAAAAACCACAATTTCCCTAATATTTTAGAACTATTTGTAAATTGGTATCTGAAAGAGAAGAGAAATTTTGGAAGAGTTTTCATGAGGAGGAATTTATCAAGAGACTTTTTCTGGAGAATGGTAAAGTTGAATTTACCTCTCTTCCTCTTTTTCTTCCCCTCAGATTTGTAAGAAGGTAATGAACTTCTACAAAAATCCACACATGCAAAATTGCCTCTCTGTATATTGTGCAGTCATCAGAATGCTTTGTTTTTGTTGTTTTTTTTTTTTAAAAAAAATTTGTTTATTTTATTATTAGTTTGTACAGGCCCATGATAATGAAGAACACCTAACAGATTTTTAATGTTTTTCTCTTCTGAGGAAGAGCAAGAGGGTAACTGTAACATACAGAGGTTACCTTCGGTTTTTGATGATTTATTGCTTAGGGTGAGCTTCCACATTTTTCAGTTCTTCACATTTAGAAGTTAAATAAAATTGTGGCAGTGGATTCAAAACTTGTAGATTCCTACATCTATCTGTTTGCCATCAAGAGCTTTTTTTACAGCAGTTAATGGCAGCCATAAGTAGAAATGGTTGAGACCTTTATGTGCCAGATTCTGTATTTGTGTGCAGACCTGTGCCTGTGCAAGCCGTGTGAGCACCCTGCTGTATGCATCGTGTAAGTCCTCACTGGCTGGGCTGACTCCATTTACTCTTTACATCAGCAAGTCACAGTCAGAGCCAGAGGTGGTTTAACTTGTCAAAGGCAGCATGTGCTCAGGAGTGATTCCTCTTTTGAAGCATGACTTTTGCTGTCAGCTTTTCAATAAGGAGCTGTATTGAGGGGGCGAAAAGGAACGTCTTACTGCCAATATGATGGTGTGAAGCAAAGCTGATACCATCCAATAAATTGGCCAAAAGGCTGGTCTTGAAACAGAGAGTTCTTAGGCTATTTGAGGAAAAGACAATTCTTAATGATCAGCTTCTCCCCATTTCCCCATTCACTCCACAAAAATCAGATTTATTTTTTTCCCCTCTTTGTAAACTTCTGCCAATGTCACTAGGTCATGCATTGCTAGCTCAGATAATGTCCTGTGCAACTGTGCATCACTGATAAACCTTTTCAGCCTTTTTCATGATGGGTCAATCATTTTAATTGTTTTGCTGCATAATGCACAGACTCCTAAGAATGGACTGCTTTTTGAAAAGCCATTTATTTGTTCATTTACATTTTTTTCCCCTCCATCTCAGAACTGGCATAAGAGGGCTTCTGACATGGGATTAGTTAGTATTTGTGCATTTCTTGTCTGCTGGGTTTTATAAGAATTACAAGATTTTAGCAAAATAGAAGGAAGTTTTAAAATGTCCGCGTCATATACCTAATGGAATTTTGCTGAAAGGGAATACTGGTGTTTTCAAGAGCTAGGGCATAATGTGAAGCACATTGTGATGGAACTGACCTACTTCACAAAAGTCAAGACATAAGCATTTCAGAAGCAAATTAAACATCTAGTGTGCTGCACACAGACATTCCTGCTAAAACACGGTTTGTAAAAGGATAGCCCTTCTTTAAAAACAAAGTATTTGATTTACAGAAAATTCTCTTTCAAAAAACGTTCTTGTTCCCTTAGCCAGAACTCCAGCAAAGAGGTGATCTGTGTTTTTCAGTACTACTGTTTAGGTATTTCATATTTGGCATTATCTACCTAAGCATTTGTCAGAGATCATGTGTCAAGGTACCCCTGTATTCTGATGCATCAAAACAATTAAAAATGCAGCCTGCTGTGGCCTACATTGGTAAACTTTGGCCTCTGTTGCACCTTGCTAATGGTGCCTCCTGCACAGCTTTCTTTTTTTTTCTGTTGTCAGCCTCATCTGTTTTTTTTGTCTGTGCCCTGCTTCTCCTAAGAGAAACCATCGTGTTGTACAAAACCTTCCTAAAAACTCATTTTTACATTGTTCACATCAAACCAATAAATTTACACCCTCTATGAAGTCAGTATTTTCATATTTAGCTGCAGAAGCTTTCAGGGGTGCACGTTCTAGTCATAGCTGAACTTACCTCTAAGAAATTTTGTGAGTGCACTGCCATCTGATTATTGTTTTCTTTGAAAGTGAGTTACGCAATCTTGGCTGGGTAAATTGGTACTTGAAACAGAAGAACAAAACTTAAAATTACAGGTCTCAGAAAATGGAAGAACTACTGCATTTTGAGTTGTTTTGGATATTTTTTGATTTATATTTTGATTTTTTTCCCCTTGAGTTTTGTCATAAGAATAACGTATGTAAAAGGAGTAAACACCTCTTCACCGTGTGATCATAACTGGTTTACCTAATTTTATGTGCTTACTGAAGGTTTTTCAGGCTTCCAGGGTATGTTTAGTGCATCTTCAGGCCTTGCTCAGGTCAGATGATACAAAAACCAGTCCTGGTGGGACCCCATCCAGCAGCTTAGTGACATCACGAATGCCTTTTTCTAGCTGCTCTCTGCTACTGTCCTGAGGCTGGGAGGGAAATAAGTGACCAGTGCCTAGCACTACCTGATGGCTGTCCTTGTCCTTGTCCTTGTCCTGCCAGCCAGCTGCACTTCAGACACAGTCTAAGTATCTTCCTTGTTTAACATCTGTGCAGGAATATGAAATACACTTTGCAAGCTGAAAGCATACGTGTAGCCTTTCTCTGAGCTTTCCATGTAGCAATGAATCAACACTACTTTTGCTTCTTTTCCATTCCTTTGAACTTGGATAAATAGAACTTTTAAAATTTATTGATTTTCTATGTGCATTCTGACGTATGGAGTGATCTTTTTCACTTCATCCTGGAAAATATTTAATATATGTGCCATACCTCTCTGAAATGTATGTGATGAGCTAGTAAGCATTAATAAATCTTTCAAGTCTAGAACTGTGGATAGACTAGATGGACTACTCCAAGCAGTTTGCATAGGTGATGCCCTCAATGGAGTAGTTACTGCTTCCTCTGTATCTTCTGTAAGAAGAATGGACAGTTTGTAAGGATTTTTATCTCCTTACAAACCAACTTTAAAAGCAAATACTCCAGAACTGCTGAAATGGACTGTTGGGATGTTTGTTTCCTGAGCTGAGGCATTTTGCAGAAGTTGACCGAAGTTCAGAGATGCTTTTACTGAGCTCAACATAAACTAGCTTTTGTTGCTGATTTTGTAGCCCCATCTGCCACTGTAACACATCGCCTTGCTGGTGCAGTAGGAGCATCACCAGCCCTTGTGCTGCTTCTGGGAGGACTGAGTTTAAATTTGGAGTGCTCAGGAGCCTGAACTGGGTGGAGACAGAACTTAGTCTTCAGGCCAAAGCTCCTGCTTCTAATGATCAGCTAGTATAGAAGAGGCTAAGGAGCCATGGTTGGCATTAGTGGAAAGTTACTAATGAAAACTGGTTGGATAATTTGCACAAAATCCTGGTTTTCCCAGCTTTTCTTTTAATTTGTTTCCTTTCCCATCATGCCTATAACATTTTGGGCCTGCAAATTGGAAAGGATTTTTTAGATCATTCAGCTAAGACAAGATTCTCAAATCATCAAGTTGCACATTTTCCATGAGCTGGTGTTAGAATCAGAATATTCTGAGTTGGGAGGGACCCACAAGGATCACTAAAGTTCAACTCCTATTTATTTACTTCTCTCTTTATTTCTTCATAAATGAACACCATTTCTTTTAAGTCAGGCTAATGCTGTAACCATGTTGCTGAAATATCTTTGCTATGCCATCAATAGGTGCAGTTTGCACTGCAAAACTTGTGCCCTCCTCCTGTAGCTTATGGTGGTTCTAACAAAATGTATCAATAAAATCAGTGGTTTTGGTGCTGTGAGTAATATAAACACTTTATCACTTTATTACTGTTTTTGTTGGTGTGAAAATGTTGCAGAAAACTGCAGTAGTTGAATGCTCAGACAGGGTTATGGAGTACAGCTAATCCCAAGATTAAAAGAGAATTTTCTTCTACCTTGTGTAACATTTCCCATGCTCTTTTCTACCATGATTCTGAGAGGGAGAGTCTGCACTGTGATATCCTTCTCTCTGCAATAAGAGTCAGCCTTCAACTACTGAGTCATTATTTTCTTTTAAATAATATTCCACCCAGCCTTAGCTAAAAAAGTTGTATCTCAGACTTTTTGCGTGCTTTTTTTTTTTGTCTGCAAAATGATTCTTATAAGCTGTGGCCGAGATCCAGAAGGTATCAGATGGGAAGGAAGGTATTTACTTTCAACAGGATTGAAACAATATGAGAGCGTGTTGAAATTTAAAGGATTCCTTTTTTTGCTGTGTTGGTATTTCATTAGGAGTGGCAATTGATGAGTTATTCCTGCATCTGAAGGTTGGATTGTAAGGAGAGAAAACTTACAGAAGATACAGAGTACTCTAGGGCTTTGTGAAGTCAGACTAAGTGACATGGTAAAGATGCAGTGTTACTAAATGAAGATGCAAGACTTGATGGTACAGGGCTTCTTTTCTAGATTCAGAATTGAATCCAGAATTTGGAATTACTGGTATGCTTAAAATTATGTCTATTTTGCATTTTATCTCTGCACATCAATATTCTTTTTGTTGCCATGTTGTTACTTGTTTTATGACATCTTAAGGGACACCTCCAACTGAAAAAGAAACTTATTACCATCTTTGTCCCTGGAAAAAATACACTTATTTCAGATATTGCAAGTAGTACTGCATGGGAAAGAAACCATGCTTGGTCAGCAAAGATGTTTTGCATTGCTATTCTACACTTTTTCCCTTCTATGCAAGCTCTCTGTGGAGGGAGTTCTTTAGGAATTGTCAGTAGATGAGGCTGTAAATGGGAAATGACTGGCCCTAGTTATGTTTTTGTGCTGTTTATCAATAGTTCCATTTTGCAGTTAACTATACGGTGCTTTCTTTATCCTCCTTCCTCACCTTCCTATGGAAGGACATTGCATTAGATAAGAAGATCCACAGTTAGGGAATTATAGCTGATCCTGAATACAGCAGACCATGCTTCCCTGCTTTGACTAAAAGAAACTTTCAGGCTGTGGTCAGCGAGCTTTACAAGCAGTAATTACATCTCTGAAGTACTTGGAGAGGTGCTGTGCTGTAAAGTGATGCAAGTGATCTAAAGACCTTGAAGAAGGTCTTTCAGAATTTGAAATTAATTAGATCTCTTTATTCCTGGGCTCATATTAGGAGTTTTAGATCTCATCTGTTTTTGTAGCTTGAAAAAAGTTGTCTCTATGTTATATATGCAGTTTTCATTCAGCAAACTGTAATCTCTACTGATTTGGTGTGGGTCTCCCCTCACTTCTCCTCTTCAAAGAACACTGTTAGAATACAGTGTGAAATACAGGTTGGAAAAAGAACTTACATGAGAACATGAAGATAATCCTAAAAAATTTTGATTTCCAGGTGGTTGGTTTGCTCTTTATAGAATTGCAGTTTCCTGTGTGTTTGGGAGGTAGAACCACGGCTATTTGGAGCTGGGATCTTTTCGTGTTCTTGTTTTCTCCTCATTTTGGAGAACTTTGAAGGACACATTTTGTTTTTATTAATTAAGTTTATAAAAGATATAACTGAAATCAACAGAGTTAAAATCCACAATAATAAGTCCAGTGGCAGAATATTTTGCTTAACAATCAGTAGCATTATTTTGCTTTGTTTGTAATTAGCAAAAAAGCAGTTTGAGATTTTATTAGAAATAATTTTATTTCTAGTTGCTGGCAAAGTTTCAACTGCTGTTGTAGGCAGTAACTTAAATCTATTGGCTCTCCAAACTCAGTAAAATCTGTTGAGGATGATTTTTAATGTGAAATTCTCTGCCCTATTCACTATCACTTTTAAAATAAGGATTGTATTTAACCACTTGACACAGTTGTTCATACATGGGGTCTGAAATCCCAGTGTTTCCATTTTTAATAGTAATCAATGATTGATTTATTTGCATTTGGACCGAACAGTTCCTGAAAAGGGATTCTGAAATTAAGATACGTGAGCTTTTTTCTGTTTGGTATTATGATATTTCTTGTTAAAATCATATGCAGCAAATTTCAAAGTTCAGATGGTGAAATAAACATCAAGGTATAAACCAGTTTCATAAGTGAGCAAGAAGATCTTTTTGCATGTGCCTCTGCTCTGAGCTGTGTGACAGTCCAGTGGCCCTTTTTTCTTGGAGCTGGTTGCTGTGACTATTCCTAGCTGGCAGAAATCCATTTGCATTTATTCAGTCAGAGGAGGTTGAAAGTGTGTGGAGAGTTTGGAAATGCAATTGTGTTTTAAGCTTTCAAATACACTTTGTGCAGCTAAATGTCCTCCTTTCTTCTAGGATAATTCACTTGGGATAAGTGTCTAGAATGCTGCATTCACAATATACAGTTACTCTCTCTGTGTCAGACATAGAAATTTGAATTATAATTTTATGGACGGTTTTCTGTAGTTTTTCATGGAATTAGGTACAAGAAGGATTCCTATAACTGAGAATGTCCTAGAGATCAGGTCTGTGATAAAAAGAATAAGAAGTAGGAGAGATTTAACTGGTTGTTTTATGGAGAAAAAGAAACCAATACTGCCTTTGAAAGCCAAAAGAAACAAAAAAATAATTTAAAATTCCATATCTAAGCAGTGATGCAAATTCTAAATCTAGAAACTAGTTTCCCCTGGGCAAAAATGGGTATTTAAGTGAAGGGGACAGTGCCAAGTTAAATTGGGCTGTAAATTAATATTTTGTGAAAAGTAAATGCTCAACATTGTCACATTTTTTTAAAAAATATTATGGTAAAGAATTATTTTTGTAACAAGTATTTGAGTCACAGTTCATGCAATCCAAACAATGAGATTTTATATTTCTATACGAGAACCTGAACTTATATTGTACAACTGCTCTCGTATTTTCACATACCTGGTGGTGGGAGTTTTTTGTTGCTTCCATTTTTCTCCTTACTGCTGATTTTAGTTTTTGAATATAAATTTGCAGTTCAACAGCAGTGAAATTATGTATGATTGTGGGTAGAAAAGGAGAACTAAGGAAGCACAACGTAAGTACAACAGTAAAAGCAGCTTTGAGCTGAAAGATAAATATATTCCTTTGTCATCATTCTTCCAGTGATTTTTGATGATTTTTCATCCTTGTTGCTTTACCAAGACTGTCTGATTTTTATCTCCTTTCCCCTCTTCCCCTTTGTTTTGTATCACTCTGTCATAATCTGCCTTACTTGCCTCCTGCCTGTGCTCAGCCCAAACTTCTCCCCACAGCACACAGACATCCTGTCCCTGGTCTCATCTCCTCTTACTGGAGCCCTTGTGTTTCACAGCTCTTTTTGAGTGATGAGGAGTGCACAACAATTACAATTTGTTCTAGAGCAGGGTCAGTGAAGATTCCAGGGTGGCATCATAGCTGTCAACATTGGTTTCAAAGCCCTGTATTATCTTATGTCATGTTTTCATCTCAACGTTTGCTGCACATTCCTACTTTCCTCCCTCTTCAACATGTTTTACAGACAAGCAAATAGTCCTTGTTCTCTGGGATCTGTGTGATGGTTATCCACAAATTGGTAAGATTTCTGTATTTCTGCATTGTGTCTTTGGACTTCCAAGTGCATTTTAATCTCTATAATTTTCTTCATATCTTTTGGAGACTTGTGTTTTATGATGAATGTATGTCCTGGATTACAGTTTGGGATTACAAATAAGTAAACCATGAGTTGTAAGTCTTAAAACAGCCTGTGAAACTGTGTAGGTTTTTTCTTTTTAAAGAGTATGGAATGCACATACACCGCTTTCTTCTGAATAAAAAGCTGAAAAGAGAATTAGTTGGTAGGAGTCTTAAGATCTGCATTTCATGGAAGACATTTCCTGGTAATTACCATCTTTGTAATTGATACTCTGCTCTTTATTCAATGTGTCCAGCTGTATGTAAATCTTCTCTAACCATGTGTTTTTGCATTTCTTTCCTCATGCAAATGAGGAACCTTCTTGGTTTCTATTAGGGGACTCAAATCTGACTGATTTGGCGTGTCCTAATTGAAAGACAGGGTCTCTTGCTGGAAAAGGTTTTCTTTCTGTTGAAGGAGTGGGAATGTGCTTGAGCTCAGCCTTGCCCCGTGGGGTTGGTGGCTGGCCTGTCCTGGCTGGGGTTACCAGGTGTCACCCTGGGGCTGGCAGGGCAGGAGGGCAGTCGTGCTGTCACTGATGGGTGTCTGGAGTCCACCCAGTCCTGTCCTGCCACGTAGTGATGGGACCATGTCTGGTACTCTTCTTTCTCTTAGTGTTATTAGTCTGGGCTCTTGGCCATATGAAGGTTTGAGTTTGTAGGTCAGAAGAGCTCTCTATTCCTGTTGTCTACTTCTAGCTGGTGTTTTGGGGAAGGCTGCTGAAATGGTCCTGAGTGCTTGCTGTGCTCCCCTTGCTGGCCATGCCGTCATCTCCAGAAGTTCCATCACAGTGGTCATACTGTGCTAATTGAAGCTGGGGGAATGTTACGGGCTATGTCAGCACATTGTCAAATGTGGCTGTATCTGTATAACTTGTTTTATTTATGTGATAAAAATGATATTTGATCGCAACTAAATTTCATGGTAATGTACCGACTTGCTTGAGCCATTGTCAGTTCTTACATGGAGGTTATAATCTTGGTTTTCATTGACATAAAATAGCTTTGATACAGGTATACCAAAAATAAGCTGTTACAGGTAACTATCAAATGAGGGGTGGGATGATTCACGATGAAAATGCTTTGGCAGGGGTGCAGCAGTGTATAATTAAGTGTGAAGCTCGGTTCAGCAGTGCATGTAAACTATATATTCAAGTGCATTGCTGGCTGTAAAACACTTACATTTGCAATGATACTAAAGCATCTAAGCTTGTTGTTATCACACAGTTAATTCCTATGGTAAATTTTCTAACCAGGTCCCATGTGAGAATAACTCTTATTGAAGTAATTCAGAACTTGGAGCTTGTTCTTGCAAGATTCTTAGTGTTCAGCAAGGCACTTTTTGAAAGAGGATATTGCATCTGATTTCTAAATAGTCCTATTAACTTCCTATTGCTTGCTGCAGTTCTCTTTCCTCATGTAACTAATGTACTCATGTACATTTTTCTTCATATCTGATAGAAAATAATAGGGCAAGAATCCACTGATAAAACTTTATTATTGATGTCTTCTAGACAATTGGTAATATCTACCTGTAACCTGGAAAACAAATTTTACCCAGGAACCTGTTTGATCTCTGTAAAGATCTCTGTGGCATCGTTCAAGTAAGATTTGACAATACTTACTTATTGTCTGGAGAGAAACCCAGGACTTGGTTCGAGAAACCAGTTTTATGCCACTGCTAAGTGGCACTCCTGTCTACTTTGCTGTTTGGGTCTGGTCTTCTTTCATGCTCAAAGTTTTTCTTGTATCCTTCTCTTTTGTCTTCTGTTTATCCCTTTTTGACAGGGTTTATTGTTTTGCCACAAGTAAGCTTTTTTATCATAGCAAGCTGAAGTTATTACCCAGGACTCAGTCATGATAGCATTTTTTGATGCCATAACTAAACTTGGGGTGAGTGTATTTTCCTAATGGAATTTACAATAGATGGGAGGAAAAGGTCAGAATTTCCTTCTGATAATATACAGCAGCTATGTCCAGGCACATGCCTTAGTGTTTTAAATAAATAGCTAGTATATTGGTAGTTAGCATTAGTTATTTCCATTACCTTCATCTCTTTGATTAAAAGGGATCATTGTCATCTCCATGGTGGTACACTGACCTAGTAAACAGTGGAGAATCAGAAATTACTTGCATATGAAGGTTGTTGTGATGAACAACACTTTATGTGTTTTACTTATTAGTATAATATATTAATGATGGGTACCTTACGTGTTTTCAGGCTTAGACATCAGTAAGAAATGTCCTTGGCTCTCTAGTTATCAGAAATATGAAATTAAAAAAAAACCAAAAGGATTAGTTATATGAACAAAGAAAGCTGAAAACTATTTGAATATTAAATAATTTGCAAATACTGTGCCTGACTCTTGGGAACAGAATTTATTTCTAAGTTAATGTATGTCCTCTTCTTTTATTCTTTTATTTCCCTGATACTAAAGATTTTAATTCTTTTAAGACAGTATCTTGATGCTGCAAACTAGAATTAAAAATATCAGTTGGCATCTTTCAAGCAAAGTAATCTCCATGTCAACAAGTAATATTTGTGAGAGAATGAAAAGCCCTTAAAACATGCCAGAAGACCTACAGTGGGTGGGGAAATAATTGTTTTATTCACTGGAACTGCAGACTGTAGTAGAAGTTGCAGCATCCCTAATTTACTTGTTCCAATACTGTTCTCAGGGAATTGGGTAGAATCACATTTAAGATAATTTCTCTGTTTATTTTCCAAGGTGATATGTCAAGGCAACTCTTGAAGTTAGATCCGAGGTTTGGCAGCTCCTTCAGGGTGTGGAATGTTTCAGAAACCTGCAGGAAAAGAAATGGAGAGGTTTTCTGCCAGTTTAGACCAAAGAAAAAGTTAATCTAGTTTTTGTAGTAAAATTGCTTCCTTGAAAATAAAACAATGCTGTAAGATTTAGAATAGGTTTTGTTTTAGTTATGGGGTTATTTGGTTTTGTTTTGTGTTGTGGTGGGGTTTTTTTGTTTGTTTTGTGAGTTTTTTGTGTGTGTGTACATGTACATATGTATACACATATTTATGTACATTTATATAAAACCCCTCACAACTAAAACCTTTGGTAAAGAAAATTCAGGGTTCTGTGTGAATGTAGAAGCTCTTGAGACATAGATCCCTGCCAGGACTGTGTGAATTAAATAGAACTGGTAACAGCCCTGGCAGGAACATGTAAATTAAATAGAGCTGATAACAGCCAAAGACTTACTTTGCTAATTCCTTTACAACTCTCTACACTGTACAATGGCTCTTCTTGACATCTTGACATCTATTGTTTGTTTAAAAAAAAATTAAAAATTTAAAAATATATTAAAAAGATAACCTTCCTGTTTGCAGTCAAAGCCAAGGTATCCTTTTGGGGTTTTGCCCTTAGTTCCTGGCTCGTACAGGAGTTTATCATTCTTACCAGTCCTGGCTGGAAATTCCTTCTGTGCTGACTGTTAGGAAGTGAAGGACACACACTGAGAATTGCCTTATGGGACCTGCAAGGTGAACAGCATGTGGTGGGCTTACTTGGCTGGGATGTATCCAAGACAAGATCAGCAAATTTGGTCTTCCTTTGAAGATTAAGTTGGCATTAAATTATGCATTTGACTTGCTGTTTTCTTTTAGAGTGAACTTCAGCAGTGTCTCTACGATAGTAGCTACAACCTTGAGCTGTGGAAAAAATCCTTTCTACCTTTTCAACCACCTTGGTTTTAGCAAAGGACAAATTTTTACTATCTCAAATATTTTCTCTATGAAAGTGTAATTAAAAGGTAGCTGACCAATTGGTCTCCTGTCTCCCTCCCTGCCTTCAGACTAAGGGTCCATTCCTGCCACTGTCATTTTCTGATGAGTATTTGCTATGTGTATGTAATGCTGAGATATTCACTGAATGAGACTAATTTCTAGAAAGCCAAACCACTTGATTACTTGATGAATTTAAAAAACAAATGCAGAATAAGCCTTCACTAAACTTTATTTCCTTCCAAAAAGTACCTTACATACTTGTCTTCAAGTGTTGTATTAGCGTGTAGCAGAGAATGTGAAAAATCCCGCAGTTGGCCAAGAGAAAATCTGACAGCAGCAGCTGCTCGGAGAAAAGTGCATAGGAACATCTGCACTGTGCTGTAGTAGAAGAGCTTTAGAGAACTGAAGAATACCTGTAAACATGTAAGACAGAGGCAAGAATTACAACTGTTTTTGGACTCTTTTTTAAAGGGAAGATAGTATTAGCCTTAAAAAAAAGATCATTCCTTGTTTATAAACCTCTGTATTAGATTTGGCTTGCTTCTGGTAATGGAAAATAAGTTTGTCTGTGGGTTTGGAGTGCCTGTATGTCCCAGGCAGAAGGGCACGTGCTGGAGTCCTACAGAACTGTGCTGTGTGTGAGCAGCAGACATCCTTACATATTTGACACTTGAGTTTTATCAGGCCTAGGCTGCTGGATGGTCTATGAGCACACAGTGACAAGTTCTAAGAGTTGACTAGAATGCTGAAATGTAGTAATTATTTTTTGTTTACTTAATTTTGTTCTTCAAAAAGTTACTTGTTTTATAAGGACATGCAAATCAAGTTGAATTTTCAGTGTGAAATATGGTTTTAGTGCTTGTGCTGCACAGTTGCACGCCCATAAAGGCTGATGTTTGATTTGGACTTAAAGGGAGGAGCAAGGGGCCATCTTTCTCAGTCAGCTGTGGAAATAGGATAGGCTTTTCCAAACTCAGTAACGAGTATATTTCAGCCCTGGCCTTTCTGATTTCTGTACACAGCCTTATGGTTTCTTCAGGTCTCAACTCTTTTGCACTGAATGCTGGAGTTGATTTGAGTATTGCATGTCCTATAATTACACTGTGGTAGGAACACAGTGGAGTCATCAGCTGTGCTTCACAGTCTGGGTTTTCCTTGCCTGAGCCGTGTGCGAAGGGGAAAAGAAACTGGAAACATGAAACTTCTGTTAACAGATACAGTTTTGCTGCTCTGTGTATTGGGGAGCCTTGTTAGCATACACTGAAAAGAAAACTGGATTTATATGGGGAAATACATTGCTATGGGATAAAAGGAAGTGTTTTCTTCTAGAAAAGGTGTCTTCCAGAATATACTGCACTTGATTATACAGTAATCTTTATCTTTATTATCTTTTTATTACTTATTATCTTTAGTAATTGCAAGAGTTACATACTTGAAAGGTAAGTAAAGGTATGTAAAGGTAAGTAAAAATCAGAGGTTAAACTAAAGTTGAGGACTAGCCACCAAGTTGTGGATATCAAGTCTGATGATGCCCTAAACAATAGATAAGGTGGAAAAAAATTTGTCACCCCTCCCACCCCGCCCCCCACCGAATTCCATACTGCCCTTTTGACAAGACAGATATTCAAGGAGGAAGCAATATTGCAATTTGAAACCACAGTCAAGTGCTCATGCATTTGTGGTGTTACTGTTTCGGTTCCCCTTAATTTCCAATGAATGGAAAAAACTCCTGAAAGATTGTATTTCACTGAAGATTAGTGTTCAGGATATTCAGTGTATGATAGTCAACAGGTGACATTCTACACCGTAATTTTTACGGGTTTTATCTAAAGCCTGTCCAGAACACTGATTAGGAAAATACTTTTACCTTGGCAGTTTTGGTTCAGTTAAATAAAAAAGATTTAATTTTTGTACGTATCTGTTTGCATAACTTGATTTGAAACCTAATGAGGCACCCATCAGATAAAACCTATAAAATACCAGTATTTTCAAAACTGCCCCGTACCCAGTTCATTGTCTGAGATTTAAAATCTTGTGCATTTTTAATCTCTTATGTCTTAATTTAAAAGCTACTTGCAGTCATTACTGAAATTGCAAGAAAGTCTCTACATTGTCTGATGCTTGAAAGGTCTGGATATGAAAGTAAATAGACAGAAGGTGATGATATTCTGTGATCTCTCGGTTACTGCTTGCTGTTATCTATTTGTAGTCACCACCTGTGACTTCACTGATGTCTCAGGTGCTCACTTCTGTTTGTTTCCTAAATGTAAATGTTTTTTAAACGTGTAATAACCAACTGTTTGGCTTTTTGCCACTTCTTGTATCTAAAGATAAGGGAGAGCCAGCTGATCAGTACCTCCAGTGCCTGTGTGCAGTGTGACATGGGGTGTCCCTGCCCAGTGCTGTTCTCTGGGGTGGGCTCTGTGGCTTTCACTGGGTGTGTGCAGCAGTGACAGCTGTGTCAAGGACAAGGTACAGCAGCACGTGTTGTGTCTCTGCCTGGAAGTGGTTATTTTTAATTGGTGGAAGAACAGTCAGAGCCCACTATTGGCAGTAGTCCTGTTATTGTTTTTTTAACTATAAATTGTTCAGTGATGGGCACTGAAATTCCAGTGAGGCTGATGGAAAGGCAGCAGAAAGCTTTTAGATTTAATAAAATTAGAGTCTTTGCTTTGGCAAGACTCAGTTCTTTCTTCTGTTTTAACTTTGTCTAGGGAAGGGAAGAATGTTGCTGTAATTAAAGAAATTAATTGCAAGCAGGTGTTAATATTGTTAGTTCTGGTTTGTGTGTATCCTTTCAGCTGTATCTTCTAACAAAGCTATATAAGCATTTTCTTTGTGAGGCTGCTCTTCTGTAATTTTGATGAGATTAAGTTAACTCTTTGACTGTTAGTACATAATTCCAGCTTTAATTGTATTGCCCTTGAAATATTATTAATGTATTCATCATAGATTTTCATACCTAAAAGAAAATGTTCTGTTGCTCATAAACACTGCTTGTTTTCTATTGCAGCTGGACTGCCTTACCTCGTTCTGACTGCTCTTTAGAAAGCCCAATAGTCTACTAAAGAATTGCCAGCTTTCTGCATGACTGTTCTTGCTTCTGCCTTGTTCTGAATAGTTAAAATATTCTGGTTTTGAAATTAATGTGTTTTCAGAAGCTTCTTGTTGCACCTAAAATCTTATCAATTTGCTTCCAATGGTTTCCATTTCAAATGATCCTCTATAGTCCTCTTGATTATATGTTTTCTGTTTCTCTTTTCTCTGTTGCTGTGAGAAAAATGTCCTTTTGCATAGGGTAATTTCACTATGTAATGCTGTGCTCATTCTTACCTTTTAAGAAAAATTGCATGATCTTTCTAGTAACAATGATGATCCCTACATATTCCTTCTTGTGTATAAATGTGTATATTATTAAAATAATGGAGAATGGTTTGGGAGTTCGGGTCATTTATACACTGCAGGATATTGAGAACTAAAGGATACATGCAAATGCACCAAGAGGCCAAAAATGTTGTTGTAGGGATCCTAAGCATATACAGTGTCCCTCCCTCTCTGTTTCTGTGTTACCATTGCTTACTGAATGATTTATACAGAAAGATAATGTAGATGAATATTTAGCAAATAGATCCATCACCTTGAAATGTAAATGTGTTAGGAAGGGAGACCAACAATGTTCAATTAATGTTTTAATATTTCTGAAACTGATCCAAACTAAGAAATAGATATTTTATTGTAGTTTAGATTTGGAAATTGATGCCTAATCATGCAAATGAACTTATTTTCATGAATGTGCATCTGCTGGTTTTCTTTACCATAAATGTGATGTGATTAATTATGTGAAACTAAAAGTTCTATAAATAATTTAATTATATTCCCAAAATCTCCCTGGTAGGAGTGCAACTCAGATTACCAGCAAGAACAATACCAGTCTGGATTGTGTGCAGAAGTCAGAGAGGACCTGCTGTGCTTGTTTTCAGTTTAAGTCACTTGCTGGGACAGTACTGTGAAATCAAGATACAGGAACCCAATCTTTAAATCCTCTATTGCAGCATTTAAGTGTGTGGAAGATTTGACTGGGTTATTTTCTTGTCCCCTTTGAAGAAAGCAAATGATTCAGTAGGCTTCCAGCATACGATTGAATGGCATTTTTTCCCAGGGAATTTGAGATGTGTTGTTTTTAGGGAAACACCAAATCACATCTGCATGCCTTAGCATTTAAATGTTTAAAATACTAGTTTTGTATTGGTTAACAAAATTGCTGGAAACTGCTTTTTTCATCACAAAGAAGTGGAGCTTCTCTTTCTAAGGTTGCTTTAGCTTGTTGCTGGATGCTGTAATGCAGAAATTGTTCTTTTTCTAGCTAAACTGAAGTCAGAACAGAATTGCAGTATGCTCAGAGCAAAAAAGCTTGAGGGTGATCCCTGGTCTCTGTGGGCACATTGATCCCTTGGAGGGAAGTGTCTGTGTATGTGTGTTTGTCTAGCTCTAATCTTTGCTTCTTCAGTGGAGAAACATAACTGCCAGGTAATGAAGTTTTTTTTGGGGTTTTTTTTTTTTTTTTTTTTTTTTTTTTTTTTTTTTTTTTTCAGATTTTTTTTCTTTCACTGAATTTATTTATTTACAGATTTTAAACATTCTAAATTCTTGAAAGCCCCAAATTCTGATGCTAATTCTAGCTAAACCTGTGACACCTGTGCTCATTTATCTCAACCATGCAATCCCTTTTAAGGGCTTAAATTTTCCTTTCTAATCTGCCAGCTCACATCACAGTGTTTCCTTTCAAAGCCACTCATGTGTGCTCTGAAGTTGAACACTGATATCATCTGGGGCTGTAGCAGGCTGGAGCCCCATGGGTTTTATCTCTGTCTGCCATAATTTGCCTATAGTAGGCAAAATTTCTGGTTTAATCATATTTTGTTTGCATTCTGAAAAGACTGTGTCAGTTGATTTATTTCTGTGACACAGTTAACCAACAGGTAACCAACACAAAACTCTAATTTTAAAACAACGTTTCTTGTGCAGTTGGTACAAAGCTGCCATGTAAATACTGGACTTGAGAAATGTGTGAAGGACTTCAAATTTTCTAACATTTGTGAAATGACTGTGCTGTTTATCAAGCAGTGGTACTGTGGGACATGAAATGCAGAGCATGCTTTGGTTTTACCTTGGGGAAGTGCTTGCAAGTTGTGTATTTGTTTCCAGAGTTCTGTGATATGAGTGAGAGAGTGGGCTTGAAGTCTGCTGCTCCATGAAGAATTCCCGGCCCCAAAGCCAGGATAGAAGTGCAGCAAATTTGCATCCTCTGTGTTAGTTCTGCTTTGTGGAGATTTAATTTAAGGTCTTTCAGTCCTTAGAAATATTAATTATCAGAGCTGGCTTTGAGATCTTGGCATAATGACATGGGGATTCTGGCATGCTTTAAGAGAGAAACTGGATAGCCTTTCCTTACTGTGCAGTTGAAAGCTCCTTTATGTTTTGTCTGAGAAGTCACTGTGTCACTGTTGCAGGAAAAGAGCAATTAAGCTGGCGTTTCTACCGATATGAATTGATTTATTGCTTCTTCCCCCTGGGAATCAGCTGGGGATGAGCTTGAAATGGAGATGCTATGGAGCTCCAGCTTCAGGGCTTCCCGTATCTGAGTCTTTAGCATAAGAGAATATTGGGTAGGTTCTAAAGTTCCCGTAAAGCAAGGACAAATCCTAGCTAACAGAAGTTATGTCTCTTCAGAAAGGTGAATGGATAACTACTAGAGGCTGTGTTTTGTAGAGGCTGTATTTAATTTTGTAAAACAAACAGCCATGACAGCCAGAGGTTGAATAAGTTGTTTGAAACAGACATACAGCTTTCAGATAGCAGGGAATTGCAATGTCCTGTCTAGAGGCAAAAGTAGATATTAACCATTAAAATATACAGCAGATTTGAGATTTTTTAATACATTGCTTATTATAACATTATATTGGGTTTGAGTCTCTTAAACCTTGTTTGTTTGTTTGTTTGGGTTTTTGTGGGAGTTGTTAAAACAGAAGGAGTCTAAAACCTTAGTATGTACCTGACCTCTGAATCACCAACAGCATATGCCTTTTCTAAAAAGGAGATTTGGGTTGCATTTCTTTATATATTTTTGTCTTCCATGTGTTAGGAATATTTTCAGAGGTCTTTCCCAAAGCTATGTAACACCTGCAATTTTTTTTACCCAGAACAATCAATACTGTTAAGCAGCCAGCTGGGTTTGTGGTTCCTGTAATTTTCATTCTGATTTGTGGCGTTACCTTGTTTCATACATACTTGTTTAGTTCTGAGATATTTCACGAACAGGTCCCCATTAGTGTTTCAGTTTCAAAATCAATAAAATTTTTAATGGTCTGATTGACCATTCATATATTATGGTATGTCACACACTGAAAGGGCTGAAGTATTACTTATTAATAATAGTAATAAAGTTTTTTCCGCCATTCTGTCTTCTCAAAACAGGAGCGCTCTGTAATTGGACTTCAGGAATAATCTGGTGGAGGACTCTGCATAGCTTATTCTTTAAATTTGTCAAGGTTGTTTTGATTTTTAAGAGTGAGCAATTTACAGCTAGGAACTGTTTCCTGTAGGACAGGATTTCAGGACAAATTCAGGACAGGACAAATTCAGCCTTTTTGTTAAATTTATGTTTTCTACATGTTTTTATGACTGGGGAAGAATAATTTTAACTTATTTTCTGTTTGCATAAATGCCTATCTTATTTCTGTAAATTAGTTTAGCATTTTACCAGGTGACTTTGAATAGGCTTCCTCCTTCTCTCCCTGTTCTCAAATAACTCCTCTTTCAAGTTTGGTGCATTTTAGCTTCATTATTGCTGTTCATCCGGATTTGTAAGTAATATTATTAATTTCACTGCTAAAGGGACAGTACTGTTATATTTTAACTTACTGTTTATGCTTCCCCTTGGCTGAGCACTTGTGATGGGAAAGAAAACCTTCATATCTCTGTGTGGCTGATGCAATGTGGACCCATGGCCTGAGCATGAGAATATTCTTCTGAGATATTCTGAGAATATTCTTCTCCTTTTTCTTAGGGATGTGCTCAGTGCTGATGCAAACCTTGGAGGCTTCTAATTATGGGCTAACTTTTAGTAACATCATAAGGATATATGTGGCCAGTGGCATGCTACAGATATGTGGAAGGTTATTAATTGTATGTTCATGTGGGAAAGTGTCTTGTCAGAGAGATGTTTGCTGAAGAAGTGTTTGCCTGAAAAGCTCCCTTGCTCCAGCAAATTTCAGATGTCTGCCCATTTTTGCCTGCAAATGGTCACCCGTCCCAGTGTCTGCTCTTGCTTGTGTTGAAGTTAGTTTTTCTTTTGGGTTGAAATAAACCAAGTGTTGATTTGGCTCTGGCAGTCTTTTCATTGCAAGTTTTTTTGAGTTTGTTCTCTCCTCTGTTTTCAGTATACAATTCCAGCAATAGTGTGATGAGGAAAAAGACAAAAATAAAACACTGCTTGCGTTTTTTGTCTATTATCCTTTCATTCTCTGGTTGAACTCACTGTAGATGATGGATCAAGGACTTTTCTCTTCTTTGCCAGGGTAACTTGACAAAACAGAGGAATAGAAATGAATGAACTAAGATTTACCATTTTCTAGTATGGTAAAGTTGAAAACAAAGGAGGAATACACTTTTGCTAGGAGGTGGAAGTGTAGGACTTAACCTTACATCATCTCTAAGGCTGTGTTTTACTGATATGCAATGAGGTATGCCTGTAGCTTCAGGGCTGTATATAATTCAACATACAAATGTTTTCCATTGGATGCTAACTAGTGGAAACCTCTGTGAGACAACATCAGAAGTAGAATGCAGAATGTTTAATACATTAAACAGAGTCTTCTGTTTTTTCCTGGTCGTAGCTAAAGCAGTCTTAGGTATAGTTTTGGTTCAAGTGTGGCCCCACTGCATACAGACATTCTCCCATGAGCCAACTAAATTTTTTTTGTGGTTAAACCACAAAGTGTGTGGTAAACTGAACTATTATCTTGGTTTCCTTCATATTTATGGAAATGTACTATGAGGATTTTGCTATGTAAAAAGAAGGCTGCAAATTAAGAAGTGTGTGATCCCTCAAATAGGAAGTATTTTGTATGGTTATGTTTAAATCCTGTCTGAAAAGTAAAGATTTCTATAAATCCATGCAAATGTCAATGTCTTCTGCCCCATCTTGAGTGGGAAAGCTAAACAAATTTGAAGTCTTGTTGTTTATCATGTCTGAGACTGAATGAAGGACTGTTAAGAGGGAGTCAAAGCCCAATAAGTACAGCCACAGAGATAATGACAAATTTTCATAGCTGGTTGAAAATAATTTTCCATTTGACAGGAGTTTTGGTATTTACTCGTAATTCCTGCTGCTTTCCCATATGCAGTTTAACTGAAATGGTGTTAATTATGATGCTAGATAATGAACATCCTGCAGGCAATGGGGTGGTTGTTCTCTGTTCCTTAAACCAGCACAAATAGAGACCTCTCCAGCCTTTAGCTGTGCTGTGAAGTTGCCAATGCATTGATTTTCCTACTGCCAATCTTCTTCAGAGAAACACAGTTTCTTCTCACATGTCCTACTGGGAAATCAGCTGGTCCAGATTAAATGAGATGAGTTTTGGTCATTGTGGACTTGGGCTTTTCACTTGAGTGGAGACCACACTTATTTTATTTTAGACCTAAAAGTAAACTCCCAAATATCTTTCAACCCACACAGCTCCCACCATATGGATCAATAACATTGTGCTTTTTGATTATTAGGTTAATTCCGAGGAGCTTGTTCCTGTTATCTTTCTCTTTCAAATGACTGAGCCTCTGTAGTGCTGTATTTAGGGTTGCAAACTGAGTACTAACTTACTTTAATATCACAAACTGTTCTTCAAGCTTGAAGGTACTTTTCTAACATTTACTTCTGTAAATTTAGTATTTGGGGTTAGTAACTTGAGGGTACATCGGAGGTAGATGCTCCTTAGTGACATCTTTCTTTTTATTCCTCAGTGGCAAATATGACGAGTACAGAGTGTTAGTATCTTACAAGAAGATAGAAAATATGTTACATATATATGATGAATGGTTTGATTTAGTTTTTTGCAACAGTCTTCCATCTCTTCCTCCTGGTTTCATTCCTTCTTCTCTACAGCTTCTTTTGTTGTCAGATCCTGTATTTCCTTTTAGTATTGCTTTTGCTTGTGTATGAGGGAAGCTAGTTTGGTATTCTTTAATAGAAACAGAGATTCATGCTTTCAAGGCCAGGTGCTTGAAATTAATCTCTTAAATTAAAGAAGCCCAGCTCTTAATGTGTGTCCTAAGTGTACATAATTTTCTGTGGAAATTGTATGTGACCAGCATTCTATCCCTCTTTGATTTAGAATGCTAATCTTAGGGAAGTGTTCAACTTTGAAACAACTTGTTAGGTTTATGTTTTAATAATATTGAATGGCAAACGCGTTTTTGTTCCTATTTTTAAAAGGCATAAATACTACAAAAGCTAAGCTATTAAGCAATTTAAAACTCTCTCTGTGATGAGACTTTCAGTCATTTCCCTTACTTTACCTAGATTTGGTAACTAATCTCTGGGCTGTTTGGTAGAATTTGCTTAAGTGTTAGTGTGCAGCAGGGGCAATATGTGTAAACTGTTAAAAATGATCATTTGCCAGCTAAGTCACAGACCAGCTTCTGCTGAATGGGACCACGATGTCACCTTCTGTTCTCAGTCTGCTCTTTTTGTGTGTCAGGCAGGTGGCTGGCAATGTCTTTGTAAGTGGTCTGCCCTCAAGATTGCAATGTAAATAACTCCATTAAGACAAAAGGAGGAATAGAATTACAGCATCTTCCGTCTATTCACAGTAATGTAATTTGGCTGTTACAGTTCTTTCTTAATGTACAGTCAGCTAGGAAAGTCTCCTAATGCCCTCTGCAGCCTGGGAATTTTATCTCCTGTTCTTTCTCATACATTAATGGAAATGGGCTCTCCAAGAGCTGTGAAACAGATGTCAAAATTGCAGCAGAGAGCAGTGACAAACTCTGCCCTCTGTGTTTCTTGTTATCGTTGGATCTCAGCGTGGTTTCAAATCAGGATGAAAGGAACCACATCAATATAGCAAACTCCTTTTGCTTGTGTTGGATGTTCATTCTAAGTGTTGGCTTCAGAATATTTTTGGTACAATCAGAAATCTGTCTGTTAGAACAGCAGGAGAGATTTGGTTTGGGTGCATAGCTGCAGTGTGCTGAGCAGTCTCGTGCCTTACAATCAAAAATGTACATTTTTGTAATGTGTAAGAAATCAAAATGCTGTCTGCAGTTTTCCAGCTTTCCTTTCTCCTTGGCTCTGGAAATAAAAAAGTTTCGGAAATTTTTAAAAAGAACTTAGTTCTTAATTAGCTTAAACATTTTTAGTGTTTATTAAAAGCTGTCATATAATTCTTCCCTCCCCCTCTACCACTCCAAAGATGTAGAGCTCAGATCTTAAGGGATTTGTTAGTCTGGGAGTTTGCAGCTTGGAAAATGTGTAAAGGTAAAGTACACTGCCAGTTTTCTTACTGTTAATGCTTTTTCCCTACAACTTCTGCAATCTAGTCTGCTCTTTACATATTATTTTGAAGCTAATGTTTTTAGGGCTTTGGAAAGATGAAGATATCACCATAGAAGTACTGTGAAATAAAAACAGACTTAAAAAGTATTAATAAAGTGTGTTCTGTTGTGAATAGCCTGAATTTGTATAGAGCCTTGATTCATAATGCATCTACACATATGGTGCAGTTATGAACTAGGTTAATGAAAGGTATTTTTATCCTCAGCTTCAATATTCAGTGTCTTATTTCTCTTAATAGTATCAAAATGGGTGAGTTGTTACACTGGATGTGTAGTTAAATAGAGAATTCTTGCAGCTGCTCAGTTGTTTCATTGTGTTCTAGCTAAAGGCAATTCCATTGCAATTTCATTTCTTTGCCATGACTTTGTTCACATTTACAATTTTTTTTCATTATTTTAAATTAAGATACAAGATTTCCTTAGCCTGTATGGCTTATTTTTTTGCTATTTGTATCAGTCTGAGCAGGCACAGCTCCAAAGCAATGTTATGTTCAGTGGCGATTAGATTGACGTTAATTTACCAAGAAGAAAAAAAAATTACCAAGAAGAATTTACCACCCATGCTTACTCTTTTGGCCTTTAACTGAAACAGAACCATGCTACTAATATGTTTGCAGAAGTTCTCAAACAGCCTGCAGATAAATATTGGATGATTAAACAGGTTGTTATTTGTGTCATGGAAGTCAGTGGCTGTGCCCCTGTATTGGCAGTGAGGCATGTGCCCCATTTCTCCAAATAAAATAAAACACCAATTTGAATTTACACTATCAAGGATTGTTTATGTCCATTATTTGAAATATGGGAGGTTTTGAATTAGTTTCTAAATTTCTGCCTTAAGAAATAAGGTTTTGAACTCATGTGGCACAGTGAAGTAGGTCAGTGGCAAAGGCATGAGAAGGAAACTAAAAATGTCTTCTCGCTGTCTTGCTGTTGTATTTCTAAAATCTTGAAGCCACCCCTGCTTAGTCTTTCCTCTGAGGGATTTGACATGGAGATGCTTCAGTGATTCACCGTTGCTATGCAAATGGTTCAAGTATTTTGAGGCACTTTTCCTTCAGGCATCCCATGCTGTGTGGCAGGTTCAGATGTTTTGAGACTGTAGGAAATCTCCCCATCAGCTGAGATTAAAAAAAAATCTTTTGTCCCCAGGTATATATCTCCAATCTGCAGTTACAATTATAATATAGGAAAGTACTTCTAAATTCACACTATTGGATGGAGAAAGATATTGTGGAAACACTGTTTTCAGGTGAGTCCAGATAATTTTATCTTACTCAGATAAAATGATTTATTTCAGTACTGGGCAAACCCAAGCAGGTATATATTCTTTTTGTTGTTGTTCTTGTAGCCAGATGAAACTGATGGACGTGTTTACTCTTCAAGTATAGAGACATTCAACTTCTATTTGAAGACTGTAGTGAGTTGATCCTGGCTGGATGCCAGACACCCACCAAAGCCTCTCTGTCACTCCCCTCTGCAGCTGGACAGGGGAGAGAAAATATAACAAAGGGTTCATTGGTTGAGATAAGGACAGAGATCACTCACCAAATATCATGGGCAAAACAGGCTAGAATTAGAGATATTAATTGAATTTTTTATTAACAAAATCATAGCAGGATAATTAGAAGTAAAAACAGACCTTAAGAACAGCTTGTCCCCAACCCCTCCCTCCTTCCCTGCTCTGCTGTCTCCAGCAGTGCAGGGATATGGGAATGGGGGTCATGGTCAGTTCATCACAGGTTTCTCAGGCTGCTGAGGGAGAGGAGCCCTTGCCCTGCTCCAGCATGGGGTCTCTCCCAGAGGAGACAGTTCCCCATGCACTTCTCCAGCATGAGTCAATCTCAGGGCAGCAGTTCTTCACAGACTGCTGCAATACAGGTCACTCTTGTACAGGGTGCAGTCCTTCAGGGACAGGCTCCTCCAGCATGGGTCCCCCATGGGGTCACAAGCCCTACCAGGAAACCTGCTCCAGGGTGGGCTGTGCTCTCCATGGTTCTACAGGTCTCTGCCAGGAGCCTGTTCCAGCACAGGCCTCTCACAGGGTCACAGCCTCCTCTCAGGCATCCACCTGTCCTGGCGTGGGTCTCCTCTGTGAGCTCTGCATCCCTGTGGCCTTGTCCTGTAGCCCATCCATCTTGGAGCTAACTGGGACTTGCTCTGTTGGACATGGAGGAAGCTTCGAGCAGCTTCTCACAGAAGCCACCCCTGTGGCCACTTCTGCTACCAAAACCCAACCATAAAAACCTAGTACGAACACTTAGAAGAATCACCACAGTAAATAAATTGTTGAAGATTAATGATCCTCACAGGTAAACATAAGTTTTACCTAAATGTATTTATCACTGCTTCTAACTATTAGGTTTTGTTGTGGCTTTAATAATACACTCTACTATGTAATAATGTATCTGTGCAGTTTTCACCCAAATGTTTTTTGTAAGAATTCAGTGCTTATCAAAACACTGCTGTCAGTGGTTCTTAGGCTCTGTGCTTTCTCACATACTCCTCTGACTGGTAAACTTAATGATTGCCAGAGTGGTAAATTATATTTTTATTTATAATCTTTTGTTCCAGTAAATAATCAATTGTCAGTTTGAAACTCAATCAGTAGTCTTCTCCTTCTAGCCCTTTTATTCAACCGTTGTTTTTTCCCACTCTTGCAGAGGAGCTGGCTGTGTTCTGCTCTTTTTCTTCCTGTTTGTTGCTGCTGTGATGATAATAGATGGGAAGCTGTCTGTCATACAGCCTCTGGGACATAATTTAACCATAGCAAGGCTTGTCTGTACTATAGCTCATGGCAGTCTGCGCTTCACGGTGGCGCATGATGTCTGCCAGGTGAGCCATAAACCAGCCGTGACACCAAGAAACCACTCCGTTACTTTTGTAAAATAAAGGGAGCTGAAGACAATTTTCTAGGAGGTGGGTTGTAAATTGGAGGGATTGTGGAGGTTGTGTGTGGCACAGATGTGAGCAGCCTGTGGGCCACCCAGTGGGCATGGCTGCTGCCCAGCCTGGCTGGAAGGGCTGGCACTGCTCTTCGGACTCCTGTTTGTCACATGGAGAGCTCTCACCTCCTCATCTCCCAGGAGATGCCTGGTCATGGGCAGGCATTGCACACCTGGTGAGCCCTCAGCAGCAGAGCCCTCCTGGGACACAGTGGAGAAGTGAAGAGTTGTGACTGCCCCTTGGGAGCCGTCAGTTCCGTTCAGCCATGAACACCAACATTTCAGATGACTTGGCAGGCCCAGCTGCCAAAGACAAGCCCGGCCAGTTACACCCCTCGAGGGCCTGAAGCCACCCATGATGTGTCCTGTTCTGTCCCTTTGCAGCAGCACTCAGGGGTGCAGTGGGTGGGGATGCTGTCCTGCTCTGTCCCTGTGCAGCAGCACTCAGGGGTGCAGTGGGTGGGGATGCTGTCCTGTTCTGTCCCCTTCCAGCAGCACTCAGGGGTGCAGTGGGTGGGGATGCTGTCCTGCTCTGTCCCTGTGCAGCAGCACTCAGGGGTGCAGTGGGTGGGGATGCTGCCCTGTTCTGTCCCTGTGCAGCACTCAGGGGTGCAGTGGGTGGGGATGCTGCCCTGTTCTGTCCCTTTGCAGCACTCAGGGGTGCAGGTGGGTGGGGATGCTGTCCTGTTCTGTCCCTGTGCAGCAGCACTCAGGGGTGCAGTGGGTGGGGATGCTGTCCTGTTCTGTCCCTGTGCAGCAGCACTCAGGGGTGCAGTGGGTGGGGATGCTGTCCTGTTCTGTCCCCTTCCAGCAGCACTCAGGGGTGCAGTGGGTGGGGATGCTGTCCTGTTCTGTCCCTGTGCAGCACTCAGGGGTGCAGGTGGGTGGGGATGCTGTCCTGTTCTGTCCCTGTGCAGCACTCAGGGGTGCAGGTGGGTGGGGATGCTGCCCTGTTCTGTCCCTGTGCAGCACTCAGGGGTGCAGTGGGTGGGGATGCTGTCCTGCTCTGTCCCTGTGCAGCACTCAGGGGTGCAGTGGGTGGGGATGCTGTCCTGTTCTGTCCCTGTGCAGCAGCACTCAGGGGTGCAGTGGGTGGGGATGCTGCCCTGTTCTGTCCCTGTGCAGCAGCACTCAGGGGGTGTGTGCCGTGTGCGTGTGCCGGCGCTCCGCCGTCCCAGGCAGCTCTTCCTCTGGGGCTAGGCATTCACACAGTTAGGAGGAAATCCAAACACTTGGATCTGTTTCCTGGCAAAAACTTCCCTGCAGGGAAGTTTGGTATTTTAATGGCGTTTCTGCCTTAATTTGGAGGAAGGTTTTATTTTTATCTGCTTTACTGATCAGGTGGGAATTATTGTACAATTTATTGAGATTACACAGCTTTTAAAAAAAGGTAAAAAAAAATGGAAGACATGAAATGCTAATGTAACTTCTGTTTTCTTGGGTGTGAGTTTTTTTCCTTTTTTCTTTTTCCTAGTGGACTTTGTTATATGAAGAGTATACAGTACAGGAAAGCTCAAAGCTTCTTGCTTTTCCTAACCCTGTACAAGCTTCTACTATGCCTTGATAGACCTTTGGGATTAATTAGTTTTCTTCAAAAAAAAAATTAGCTATGCTTATTAAACTAGATTTGAATTTTGCACTGAGGTTTCATTTTAATAAGGTGACTGAGGTGTAGGAGGAAAACATCTGTGATGTCTCTCCTAGCTATGTTTTCTGGAAATACAGTTTTTATAGGGCTAAAGCTGTAGGTCAATGCAACATGCAAGTTGAATCTGCTGTATCAGCTGTATTGTTTTTTTAAAAAAAAAGATTTAAACAAAAACTATATTTTTCTTAAAATTTGGAGCACGCTTCTGCATTCTATTATTTTTCTGTTTAATTTTATTTTTCTGGTTTTTTTCTGTTTAATGTTGATATTTTTAAATGTCTTTGTTGGTTGTATATTGATTTTGAAGGATTGTGATATATAAACAAATGATACTTTACTGCTATGTGAGTCTGTGATCTCTCTAATATGGTGCTAATTTGAGCCTGTGATGTTGATGTTTTTAAGACGTACATTAACTGCAAATGGTGGTTGATAAATGTGTTTCTCTTACTTGCCTTGCAAATGTCATCTGAATTGGGATTCTTTCTTGGTGTCACTGCTGTTGCACTGCAGGTGATAAGAGTGAGGAGTGCTACTTCTCTAGCACAGCAAATTTCTGTCCTACTTTGTTGACAGCATGCCTAAGACTAGGGAAGTACCTAAATTTTGGAAAATGTTTGTCTCCTCTTCTGAAAATATTAAGACTCTAGTACATAATGTTCTCACAGCAGTTGCCTTTCTGATAGATAAAAATAAACAGTGATTCCTTAGGAGGACAAAAGCTATAATAAATTCCATTAAGATCTGAACAAATGCTTCTAAGTGTTATTGTAAATAATAATTCAAAAAAAAATCCCCATTACTTACCATATGGCACTGCTTTAGATCTTGCTGGGAGGTCTTGACTCTTTTATTTTAATGATTACATAACCTCTCACTTCAGAAGCTTGTTCACATTAATAGCTGGCTAAGGGAAGCCTGGACCTTTATCTCCTTTAGAATGTGTGGACTTCAGGTTTTAGCTTTAATGGGATTCACTGCAGGAATTCAAACTAGCTTTCCTTCTCAGCTTTGTTGCTGGAAGCAGGAGGATTCTTCATCTAACTAAGCAATAGTTGATTTCTGGGATTTTTTCCCCTTTTTTATTTTTCTTTCTCCTTCGTAATCAGCTGTGGATTTATTTTAAGAAAAATTCAGGGTCTGAGACTGCAATTTGTTTTTTTTTTTTTTTTTAAGGTGGGATGATTTACATGGAGAACAGTTGACTGACATAAGGAGGGGCTGACAGCCTCTAAGGGCTGAAGTTTTCTAAAAGGATGAGAGATCAGAATGACATTTGTAGAAAATATTTTTGCTTGCCAATTGTCTGCTTTGCATGTTTTTGGATTATGTGATACACAGCTTTATTGCTGGTGTTTTAACGAAAACTGCTAATAAAAGAGGTTTTAGTTTGGGTTGAGATTTCTTCCCAAACTTCTCTTCCAGTTCAGGTTTTAAATCTCTCAGGCAGTGGTATGCTCCCTTTTCCTTGGGAGCTTGTCACAGTTTGGAAGCATAATCAGTATTATGTTTTTTTAAAGATTCCCCCTGACATCTTTTCTCCAGGTTTTCCTCTACATACATCTTCTCTAATTTAAACAGTGTTAGGAGTTGCCTTCAAGATTTTTTGTGCACAGTGTAGGAGGAAATGGACTCAAGCAAATTACTGCATCTCTCTGTGCTCCTAATCATACTGGAAGGACTGTGAGATTTCAAAGTGATTTCAAAGTCTGAGAAGACACCACACTAATTGTATTTTTGCTTTTAGACTGATTGTTCCAGTGAAATGCAGACAAGGCAGTTGGGAGTGGGCCATTATGGGTGTCTGTGCAATTTGTTCTTGGGTGATATTTAGGATCATTTATTTTTGTTCAGGGATGAATCCTTTGCTTCCATAACACAGATGCACATCAAAGCAGTGTTCCCATTAGAAGTGCACTTACTGTATTCTTGATTTGCGTCAGATTTTTTTGTTGTTGGATTTTTTTTGTGTGTGTAAAACATATAGCAATGTAAGTATATAATACATTTTTACTTTGCAAGGTTGGTAAATCTGCCACTCTGACTCTTATTGAATTACTCACTTTCTCAGTAAGTTAAACTTTTTTATTTAGCTTATGCAGTTTATTTAGTAGAAATACTTTCACTGTAAAATACTTTCTGACATTATTAAATTTGCAAAAAATAAATCCAGTAAGCCATTAGATGCACTCTTTTTTATATGGAGAAGATATTTCCTACAGTTCTTCTCCTACTGTCACACCTGCTTTTATTATTGTAATTTATCCATTTCTGTAATGCAGGTTCATGATTGAAATTGTTGTGGAATTACACACTGTGTCAGCAGGGATCTCTTCACCTCAATTACTGCCACAAGCCTTTTCCCAGATGAAAAGCACTAGCCATAGCACAAACACCAAGAACAAAGCAGTTTAAAGATTTGGGTGGATGCACCATGGGCTTCTAAGGTTTCGTGACTGGAATTTTTAGCCCAACACTAAATTTATGTATCCTTTTATGTCTAGTAACAAAATTACATCTAGTAGGAAATTACATTATAGTCTTCATTGGCCACCATCTTAGACCTAGATTTAATGCAGGATCATGTGATGATGGAAGATTGATTTTGAAATAAATTAATTGAGCGTCTCCTTCAGAAAGTGAGACCAAGTAAACATGTAGTACTTGCTCATTGCTTGTTTTTAGCCCTAAGACTAAAATCTCTACTTACTTCCCCAGGAAGCTTCATGTTTCCTGCCTCTTTAGGCCTGAATTATTCGAGCTTCTGGTGTACACACCATTAATGTGTCATCTTTGGTATTTTATGTCTCAAGAAACTATTTGCCCTGCCTGCTCTGTGGAAGAGCTGTAGTCTTGTACAGCAGCTTTGTGCTGGACCTTGACATCTGCTGACGAAGCCTCAGTCTGTGAATATTGCCATCCTATTTGTCTTTGGCCTCCAGGTGTATTGAGTCACCTAAGTACTCCAGACGTGGATGTGTATCTATTTTAGCTGAGTTACACAAAATCTTCACTAAGTCTTCAATGTAAGTAAGATGGTGTTTTTTAAAAATACTGGATTTTAAAAGAAAATACTGTATTGTGAAGAAAAATCAACAGGAGGCAACCAGTCTGCCAGCATCCCATCTTGTAGACCAGGGGGATTCTTGAAAACATTCAGCATTCTTCTTTGAATATCCAAATACCTTTAATGATACTTTGTGGCTTCTTGTGCCTCAATATAAAGTGCAGGTAAGTATATAAAGATTATATTTGTTTTTGTAAGACTAACTTTAGTTCTGTGGTTTGCAATCCAATTATTTTCCCCTTCCATAAGGATTATTCAGGTAACTAATCCTCCTTTCCTCCCCTGTGATCAAAAATGAGTTTAATGCTGGGTGAAATGGACTGTGTAATGGGCTGCCTGTGCATCCTGAGGCTTACTTGAACTCACTTTTCTCATCAGGTACTTATTATTATTATTATTTTAAGGAAAGAGCAAAGATTGGAGGATTAGAAATATATACTATATTTGGGTATGGGATCTACTATAAAGAAAATAGCAAGATAATGATATTAAATTCTTGATATTTAGAAATAATAAGTTACAGTGGAAACAATCAAAATAATTAATCCTCATTTTTTCTCTCTTATACCTTTTTGGACAGTTAAGTTCCAAGCTGTTTATTTATTTCTATCTATGTTCTAATTTTATTTTTAGTTTAGTTTTCCCTGACTAAATCACTTCATGAAGTACTTCTTTCCCCAAAATAAATGTTTTTTCCTGACATCTATAAATAATATTAAATTGGAGTCTGAATAGATAGTCCCATTGGCTTTTGTGCATTAGTAGTAATTGGGCTGTAGTGTTGCTGGGTAGTGTCAGTGTGCTGCCAAGGGACCACTGCCAAAAGTGGACCTGAGGAGGTCCTGAACTTACCTGAATTTGTATAAGTTTCCCTGTGAATTGTTTTTTTCTGTCCTTTAATAAAAGTATATATTGAGTTGCATAGAGAGTAGAGGAAAAGAAAGAAGAGTGAGGAGTCAACAGACTTCCCAAATCCCGATACTTCTGTCATTCAGTTTTCAGAAACAGATCTTCTTGTTAAAGGCCAAGAAGCGAGCTGCAGGAGATGTCTGGTGTCCCTGTGACCCCGTGTGTTAGAGCCAGTGTGGGCTGGCACAGGCTGCTCTGCATCTGCCCTTGGCAGCAGCGAGGGAGGAGTGCTGTTCATGCTCCAGTCCTGCACTTTGGGGTTTTGGGTGTGGGACTTTTGTTTTTTATAGTCTCCAGCTCCTTCCTGGATAGAGGTGTGCCTGTTGTGGATTTCTAGCAATTGTTTTCTATAAATACTTTTAAAAATGTCATGTGTAAGCAGTGCCCTTTTTAGAGCTACTCTTCATTCTTTGTGACAAAAACCTGCTAATCTGTTTTGCCTTTGTTTTGTTGTTTGTCCCCATTTCTTCTGAGTTGTCTTGAAAAGTTATTTAAGTGTTTTTGATAGAATTGGGTGGGCTGTGCCTTGGGGCTGTGAATTTGGGGTGCTAGGGATGGTATCTGTATTTCTCTTCAGCGTGGGTTCCTTGCAGCAGTGTTTCTGGGGAGTTGTCCTCCCGGAGGGGCCGTGTTTGGGCACTGCTGCAGAAGGCACTGGCCTTCAGGGAGAGGCTGCACAGTCTGGATAACTCACCGTGCTGCTGGAGTGAGACAAAGCACTCAAGTTCCTTGTTGTGACCAGTTATTTGAAAATTTTTACAACAGGCAAAAAACCCCCAGACCAACTAAACCACCCACGGTGTTTTTGCCATCATTGTTTTGAAGTCTTTGATGTGCTGTGGTCCTTTCCAGCAGCAGAAGACCACAGATGGAAGTGTTCCTTCAGGGTAGCAAAAAGCCTCTGGAACATCAGTCTGCAATTGCCCATCTGTGCAGGCACCTCCCAGCAGCTTCAGAAGGGGTGTGCATGTTCCTAATTTTTTTTCCTGACTGCTTTTTCCTTACATCTGTATGGCTGGGCAGTTCTTTTTGTGTCCCATTCTGTATTTTTCCGTGTGTGCTCCCTGCTGTGTGGAGGGGGAAGCTCAGCAGAGCTGGTTGGGAGAACAGTGTGGGTGTTGGCTGTCTGCAGCTTACTGCCACAAACACTTTTTGAAACGTTTACTTTCCTCTGCGTTCTGGGTTTGCTTCCCTTGGGCATTTTTCCATTATTAGAATGCTAATGGAAAACAGTTTCTGTCCTCTCCTGGTGAAATTGGTGTATCTTGAAGTAGCTATTCATGTCTTTCTTTCTTCAGGTTTTAGTAATAAAAGGTTTAAAGACTCTTATATCGTGCTGCTCAACAAAATTTTTTGTGCTGCCTTTCTCCGATTTTCTTTAGATTTCCCTTGGTACCATTTGCTCCTTAGTTTTGGTAATGTACCTCCATTTTAGCTGGAAAGTGATCTCACCTATAGCCCCAGGTGTTTTCATCTACATTTATTTTTTTGAGAAAGGAACCTTGGTTCTTGTGTGAAGGTTATTTGTAAAAACCACCAGATTTCTTTGGATGGATTTGTTTGATTTCTTGCTTTCAGGAGTAGTTCTACTTGAATAAAATGAGAAACATTTTATGTTTTAATGTTGTTCTCTTTTGTTATAATTTCAGTTGTGCAGGGCTCAGTATTTTACTTCAAAAACCTATCCAATAAACATTATATAGTTCATCTGTCTTATATTCAAGAATACTTCTTATTCTGAGTTTTTTAGCTAGAGAAAAATTACCTTACTTATGTATTTGTGACAAAGATCTCTTGGTTTATGCCAAATGGGATGTCCTGTGGAATGGGGCCTGATGCTTCTCAGGAGGCAGAGATACATGGGTGTTAGTGGCTCCTAGGATGGAATATATTAGAATATATTAAATATTTAAAAAAATAAATGCTTCTGCTCCTAGAATGGAAAATGACAGAACTGGAACAAGAGGGATTGCTGGTGGGGATGATAGGTCTTTTCCTTAGCCTGCCTTATTTAAACAAGGGAGTTTAGTCCCCAGAGTTTGTGCCTGGTGTATAAAGTGTGTGGAATGTGCACCTTAGGTCTTGATTTGATTTTTGTCTTTTCTTTGGTCAGCATAGATCTAATCAAAGTCATGGCATCCTGCTGAGGTACTGCAGTGGGACAAGCTGGGTTGATTTAGGTATTCAAAATTTGTCATCTATTTTTTTGTGTCCGGTATGAAATGTTTCCTTCCTGTCTTTTAAATTTAGGATCTAAGTTCTGTATAACTATATTCCATTTTCATCTGAAAAGCTTTCGAAGTCCTTTTGGGCATCATGAAACAACTGAGCTAATTACATTTGCTTTCACTCAGCTTTAGAGGCACTCTTAGCTCATCAGGGATATTTTTCAGGGGTTTTACATAGTGGTTAATTTTGTTGTCTCGCTCTGTTTTAAGCAGCCAGTATACAGGGTGTGCATTTAGAGTAACATTGGTTCTTACCTTGTAGAAGATCATGTTTTGTGGTTTGATAGTTCATCTCCACAGAATGGCAAATTTGCCATTTCTAAGGTAAGTGAAGTTTAGTATAAGGACAAAGTTAAAGGAGTAGATTAAAAGAGATAAAACCAGGTTGTTTTCTTTTGTTCAGTGAGGCAATAGAAGTGATTTTTAAAAAATGCTCAGAAAGGACTTGGCTGCACTTCACTACACGGAAATCTTGAGTCTCTAAACAGAACTCTCTGAAGCAGTAAGTTTGTCCTCAGTCAATGCGTTTCACTATTTGGTCAACCCTGAGAGCAGGCAGCCTGGCTTTTGTAAGGAAAACTAAAGATCAAAAATTGGTGACGTGCAAAGTAGTAACAGATGATGGAAAGAATTAAGTCAGAACAGTTCAAACAAGGTATTAATAGAAACATTGGTTCTTTTTCAAAATATGGTCTGCAAAATGCCTACTTTCAAGGCTTCTGTTTTTCTATGTTTATTATAACTGTCTTCTTGAAATGTTTTGTGAGATTAAGTCTTTAGCTCAGTTTATGGGACACAGCTGTCACTGAAGTGTTCTGCCACCCCCACTGGAGAGGTAACATTATTTAATCCTAGCATGTTGAATTGATGCCCTGAAAGGTAAAAAGCTGCATTGAAATTGCTGAAAATATTGTTTGATGCTACAAAGTAGTATTCTGTGTAGGGTAGAAATCATTGCACAACCAGGTAACATTTGATCAATTTATTAAAATGTCATTAGCTGCTGTTGAAGGCAAACGGCAACAGTAGTGATACTGGGTTATAACACTGCTTTTCATTTTCTGAAGGTACGCTGCTGCCTTTATCTAGCATTTCCTCTCATATTATGACCTTCATCCACCCTGTGGAAGGGTTTCCTTGGTTTTTTCCCCTTTCATTTTCTTTTCTGTGCAAATTCCCAGCTGTGGATAGGAAGCCCTGCTTGCCCATCTGCAGTGTGTGGGGTGGTAGAGAGCCCTTACTCGCTCTCTTTGGTTTGTATACGGGCTGTGTTTGTAGGGATGCCAGTTTCTGGTTTATAGACCCTAACCATTCTATGAAATGTCTGATTGATTTGATTTCTCTGCACAGCCCCAGGGTATCCTCCTGTAGTTGGCAGGAGTTGTGGTGCCCATCCCTGCCACCAGGACCAGCCCTCAGGGCTGGGTCGCAGAGCCGTATCTGAACTTACCTGTGTGGCTTCAGTCTTGTGCTAAACTTCCTCACTGTTGTAGGGGGTATTTACTGCAGGCCAAGTCTGCATGTGTATGCCCCCTATTTAAGTGAAAAGGCAATTTGAAATTTCCTTGAGTCTTTTTTGCTGGATGTGACTCCCTCCAGAAGCAGAGATTAAGAGTGTCTCATGGAAGGGTCTCCTGGTGCTCTTGAAGGAAACAATTAAAACCACATTGTTAAGCATGAGGAGGACAGGGACTCTTTTTCCTTATGATGGATAACGTGTTAATGCATTTAATTTGTTTGCCACCAAGCTGTTAGTCAGTGACATTTCCAGTTTTCCTAATTTCTTGAGCAATATGTGTTGCGGATAAACTCGGTTCAGGTTTGCAGTGCCTTGACCTGCTCTGGATCATTTGGATCTGAGGTTTCCAACTACTGTTTTCTTTTTCCAGTTTTCCACCAGTGCTGCTGTCCAGGTGAGGTCAGGTGGTGAAGGCTGGTTTGGGAAGGCCTCATGTGTCCTGACATGCTGTTGATGTGTCTCTTGAGGGCAGTTATATAAAACCCCTAAATAAGCAGGCATGACTTCTGACGCAGCCTTTTGCAGCCCAGGAGGAAGAATGTAGAATAAGGCTGATCTTAGGCTTCTGGATGTATGTTATAAACTGCATAAATATACCTCTAGCAAAAAAACCAAACCAAACCACAAAAAAACCCCCAATAAAATACAGCAGAGGGACTCTGGAGCTGTCAGCTCTTCATCACAGCCTCAGGGTCATTTCGGGCTTGCTCTGCATTTTTCCCACTGACCCGTGGTGGATTCTGCTTCTCTGTGTAGGAGAATACCTGTGGGACAGCACTATCTCTCACTTGCCACCTCTGTCAGTAAGCTGGTAACAGAAAAGCCACTTGGAGATTTTCAATTGGTGATTTTTCTTGTAGGGATACTTTATTCTTGAAATTCCTTGTGTTGCTTCATTTTAACCCACTGAGTGAATAAGCAGCCTCCTTTGCAGTATATCTGGCATAGCATAGAAGTGGTCCTGCTGCTGTGGATGCTCTGGTTTCATCAAAGATGCTGACCAGCTGCTACACAGTTTATAATTGGGACTGAACTGGAGTAAAAGCCATACAAATCTTTATTTCCCTCATAATTGGGTAAAACAAAAAAAATATTTTAGAAGAAGATTTGTAAAGGCTGGAATTTTTGTGGTGGTTGGTTTGTTTTCTTGTAGCTGAAGTTCTGCCCTATTTAGTGCAAAAATGCACTTGACATTTATGTGCTTGTAAATATATATTTTAAACATCTTTTTGTTAAATGAATGACCCATAAATCTTCAGCTTTTATGCCTTTATCTACCCTGCATAATGTGAAACTTTTCTGTTCTGTGGTCAGCAACTTGAGTCATTGGCTAAAAATGGTGTAGAACAGTAATTTCTTTTACAGATCTTAAGCATACCTCTTTTAATACAGTGTTAAACATTGTAAGAAAGCTCTTATTATATTGCATTGAGATAAAAATTCAATACTGTCTGCTTAAAATAAATTGTGGAAAATATCCTTGCAGAGAAAAGAAGTCCCTAATTCATCCACCCTGATGAAGTTGCACAAGGACTTCTGTCATCCACAGCATTATTTATTTTTAAATGCACATCCATCTTACTCAGTCTTTCTCACCTCCCTTTAGTGGCAAGCAGCTGTTTCAGTCTGCAGAACCTTTGCTGTTTTTATAAGTGACAAGCAATTATGTAGCTTCTACATACATCTCTTAAAAATTTAACTACTGATTTAATAATGAACATTGCCTTATGAAGATATGTACCTTTTCTCAAAAAGGTATTGTGAGCCATTTTAGTTGTCTGGAGGAGTGTCAGTGTAGTCTTAAAGAGAAAATAAAATTTGAACTACATGTTTCTGTATTGCAGTAGTATCTTCCTCAGGGACAGTAGGGTCAATACCCAGTAGAGCTTTAAACCTCACTAAGGTGCTTGTTCTCCTGTCTTTAAAGTGATGTTTAATAAGCTCCTGGAAATGGTTGGTTTGGTTTTTTTTTTCCACTAGCAAACACTTTGCAGAGTGGTTCATAGGTGGTACATGTGATGCTTAATCCCTCATGTAAAGCCTGGATAATGCATGTGTAGCATGCAGAATTGATAGCAAAAGGCTTATTCCCAACACTTGGGTTTCTTAATTTGTTCTTCTGATTAAAGATTTTGGCCTGAAATATCCTGCCCAAGCTTGAGTTTTCATTCTGTGTGTGTTTTATGGTACAGAACAGGAGACAGTTTCTGGAGCTTTGTAATAAACCTAGGCCTGTTGTAGATCAGGGCTGAGTGTTGCTTGCCCTACAATTAGTTTAGATCCCTTGTAAGTGTAAACCTCTGTACTGTTTTCTTTCCCAAAGCAATTAGCTGTTGAGTACATGCCTTTTGAATGTGCCCCTGATGAGTTCACAGGCTGTGTGCATGTGATTCTGTCTTGTTTGTACCAATCATTTGTGCCCAGAGCAAAGAAGACATCAGTAACGTAATGTGGGACTTGAAGGATTTTTCTATGCCTACATTTACGTGGCAAGTTATTTTTTTCCACCTTCTGTTCAGTGTGTTCCAGCACTGAAAAGGGAAGTCTTTGAAGACTTAAATAAAATGAAGCTTTTTTGTCAGAAGATCCTACAGTGATAAATGCCTTAGAAATGTTGATAGGTATTCTGAAAAACTGCCTGTCACTCAAAAAAAAATTTAGTTCTGCTCATTCAGTAGTGTGTAAACACCCTTAATTTAGCCTGATATTTACACTCCTGCCTTGAATATTGAATGCTGGGAAATACAATTGCTTCAACTTAGTGCTAAGAAAATTGGGGGAGTGGGGGGTGGGGTTCTAATAAAATGAATTGTTGCAGTGAGCTGAAAATGGACAGAATTTGGAACAGGAATATGATCTAGTGTTTTGCTGTTTTACACAATTTTGAACTTGAGTGATGCCTGTGGAGGTGAAAACCCACATTTTCCTACTCTTTCATTTATTTCTTCTCTCTTTAGTCTGCCTCTTTTCAGCTTCCTCTGAAATTTTTAGTGCTGGTGTCTCCAAGATCAAAGTCTTGGTGTAAGTGGGAGTGTATCTGATGGTATATAGCAGGTACCATCCTTGAGCTCAGATATGTAGGGAAGGGACAAGCACCTGAAGTGTCTCCTAAACCATCTGTGTGAAGTGCTTGCCAAGACAGGAGACAGATAATAAAATCTGTATCATCAGTTTTTAGTAATTTTGATGCCTGTCTCCATTTGTGTGAGGTGTATGAATTATATAAAGAATACATGCATAGCAGATGCCCAGTTAAATCAGATGTGCAGCGTGCTATCATAATGAAATACCCTTCTGTCTCTTTTTCACATGTTCTTCTGTTTGAGGTACTGTGCAGAACATGTGAAAGACATGCACACCTTTGGTGGGTGTGTTCTGGCTTGCCAGGTATCGTGGTAAGAGTGCAGGCAGTGTGGGCAGACTGGAGCCTGCTGGAGAAATCAGAGATGGAGGGGGCAAGGATTGGTCAGATTGCTGGGAAGAAAAATGAAGGTGCTGCCAACTGTCCAGGAGGAATTCAGCCATTGGAAGGGCAGTGAGCATGAGGAGCTCACAGAAGCTGCAGATCATGTGGGAGAGAGAATAGTATGCTTAGAAAGGTTGGAGAGCAAGTCCCGTTTCCAGCTTCTATCTGGAACTTTTTTTCTCCTCACCAAAAATTTAGTTAAGGCAAACTCCAAGACACAGCCACATGCTATCACAGTTTTCAATGTGCTTTTGCAAATTTACTCGCCATCTTTCTGCTGTTTGTTCTACAAACACACCAAAATAAATGTAGTGGTTTAATTTCATGTTACTGATTTTTTTTTTGTTAGTTTGTTTTTTTTTTGAGGTAATTTTTCTCCAAATTGAGTCGATTTCCCTATTTCATGTTGACATATCCCCAGAATAACACATAGGGAATAAATTAATTTCTGTCAACTGTGATGGGAGCCTGAGGTGACTAGCCCATAATTTAAGCTTTATTTGGCAAGATGGGTTGACTGTGAACCTAGCGAAATGATTTTGTTCTTTTTTGAGGGGAGAATTAGTAATATTTAAATGCAATTTAGTATTATAGTCTGTTCTCTGGTCTCGTGTAAGTCCTTACTGTTCTCATGCAATCCCCTTGAATCCTCCATTTTTCTAGGCCATATCCCTCCTTTAAGCTGCATTTTTCTACAGCACACTTACCCTCCATAGCAGTTTTCTGTTTTAGCAACTGAATTTCTTATATTGAAAACATAAACATAGTGTGTCCTTTCCACGTGAGAGAATTCCCTTGTCCCAGCTGCAGGATCTGTATGGCTCTCCAAAGATCCAAATGCTCCTGGTTTTCAGTCACTTATGGTGTCCTGGGTCATCTCCTCTCCTTCACACTGAACCTTTTTGGCTGCCTGAAGCTGTGTGCCCCTGCCCTGAAGCATTGCCTGTGGACTGAGTGAGCACACCTCACCTCTTGCATACTGTATCTGTTTCTGTATTTCCCCCAGTGCTGGAGCCCTTGAGTAAGCCCTGCCAGTTTATTTCAGACTGTGATTTTGATACTGGAGATCCAGGTAGCTGCCATAGAGTGGCCAGCCACTGATGCAGCTGCCTTGACTTGTTTGGTGCTGCATGTGTGTCTGCATGGATGGAAGTAGGTAAAGAAAACCTAGTGAGTGCTCAGTGTTGATGTCAGCGGAGTAGAGAGAAGTTGTCTCCATTTCTCTTCTGCTAAGGAAGAGAAAAGAAAATGTAGTAAACATAAAAAACTAAAGCCCCAGGGCAACAGAAATAAATCTAAAAGCAAGAGAAGATAAATTATGTAATTTTGAAAAAGATATACCTCGGAGGAAAAAATTGAATTCTGGGGTCATGCAGTGGAAAACCTAGATTCAGAAAAGGAGATGTGCAAATAGATAATGCTGTATGTTACTGTGGCATTACAGATTTTTGTGGAAAAAGAACATCAGGAAAGTATAGGAAAATTCACTTTCCAGATTCATAGCACTAAGAACAGGTTAATGGGAACAGACATGATGGTGTGGTGTCCTGGTTGGTGGTACAAAAGTAATTTATGTTGTGTGCCAGCAATAGGGCACTGACACAGAGGAAAACCAGATGACATTAGTTAAGATCTCCCATGTCTTTGCTTCTCATTGCATCTGGAGATTTTGTTAAACACAAATCACCTTTATGTCCTTGTTCCTACAGGATATGAAAATAAACATGAAATTGCTGTTCAGAATGGACATTTGTATCAAACAGCCTAATGCAATTTGCCTTAATTTTTCTAATTTGATTGGAACATAATTTTAGCCTTCACCATAAAAGTATTAGTGCCAGGGGACATATTTTAACAATTGTGGGGAGCACTTAGGATCATTTCAATGAGATATGGATAAGTCCCATTAAACAATTGAGCAAATCTTTCTGCCAAGACAGAGCATAGTATGCTATATGCAGATGTGTGAAGTGTTTCATGAGCAGCAAGTCCAATGAAGTTTCTCTGTTAAATTTAATTTCTTTTTTTCTTAATAGTTGCTTGTAACTTGTATGCTGTGCTGCTCTGCCCTGACTTCCCCCCATTTTCCATCTTTGAATGGACACAAGTGCTGTCTCTGGGCTGGCCACCACCTCTTGAGATGAACCATCACTACCTCCTTCCTTTTAACAAGGTCTTTGATTTAACACTGCCTTTCCTACACCAGCCTCCCAGCTTTCCCAAAATATTCAGGCAGGTTGTTCTTTTGGGGTACTTAGCCTTTAACAAAATTTGTCAGAGTAGGTTTTGTTCTCAGACAATTTCAGGGCAGAGGGCTGTGTTACACAGTTACATACGCCTGATTTCCTTTGGAAGTACGCTAAAAATAGTGTTATGCCTGAATATTTATCTGCAAGCCAAGACGCTGACATCATCTATTGTCTGCGAGCCCCGTTTGCGAACAACAAAAATAAGCAAGCATGGCACTTCTGTAGGTGTCACTTTAGAAAAGGGAGCTGAAATTTCCTAACCCTAGGTAGTAAGATTCTCAGTACTTTCCTACTTAGTTTTTTAGCAACATGCATCCTGTATTTTCCCTTTTTTGTTTTTCGTTTTTTGTTTTATTTTTTCCATTTTTCCTCTTCTTTTTCCCCCTTTCATTTTCTTTTTTCTTAAATACACGACAACTGTTTTGGTGCAGTCAAATGCATAGGCAAATTGTTGCATATATAAATATTCTATAATCATTATTTCATGTTTTTGTAGGCTTCTTGGGCCTTTGGGCTAGATAGTGTGCTCTGTGCCAAGAAATGCTTTGCAAAGGGACATGAGTTTCACTGGGTTTTGATGTTTCTCTTTGGAAACCAGTTTTAGAATGATGATAATAATAACAACAACAATAATGTGTAAGAATAATAATGATGAGAAAAACTGTCTGCAGATAGTTCATACCTCTCCCTGTTTGCTTTGCCCAAATCCAGAGCCACTTTGTATATGTACCTACTCCGTTGCCAAGATGGATAAAGCCAGTTACTGTTTGAGCAACAGTCCTTGTACAAATGCTTAGAATTCCATATCATTAAACTTTTTGTCCAGTATTGTCTGTGAAATACCAATATCTGCTATGAAATATATGAATATCTTCTATGAAATAATACATGTCAACTAATGCTAGTTAAACAATTGAAAATTTTTTCTCTTCAAGGGAAGTTTATTTATGAGAAATGTGGCATTTACTGGAATAAGCACTAATGAAACACTGTGTCAGAGACAGATGATTTGGATGATTATTTTTAAGCCCTGAATATTACCTTTTTTTGTTGTTCCAATTTTCCTGGGTTTTTTTCTTTCTTTTCTATGTGGGTAAAGCATGGATTTTAGTGGAAAAAACCTCACAAGGAAATGAGTGCTGATTGCTATTTAATGAAGAGCTGGAGATTAACGAGATTTAACAGCTAAGCTACTTTATTTACTTGGTAAACAGACAGAGTTGTAAGAGAGCACACAGTAATGAATTTGAAGATACAACATAAAAACTGTTCTGACAGCATCATGTGTTTTGTTCTTCATGCAGACCAAATGACAGTGGACAAACATTTCCTTATCTCATTTGATGCTAAGACTTGACTTAAGTAGTGTTTATTCAGAATAAGTGTCTCTGTAGTTAATTAATAGCATAGTATGTTTTCCAATTTACAAACAATTTGCGTGTTTTAAAGTGTTTTAAAGGATTTTGTGTCATTTATTTTATTTTTGGGAAGCTGACAGCCAAGTAACTTTTGCTGTCATGTGCTCTACACTTGGATTGTAAAGCAGGAACCACTCATTCTCTTGAACATCTTGCTGCCCCTGACAGTAAAAATATATATTTATTAATTCTTGTCTTCTGGAGACAATGACTAGATAATCTAGAAGGAAATAAAATTTTAAAAGTTCTTACAGGGTTGCACTTGTAATGAAAAATTTCAAAATCAGAGTAGTTATTTAATTTGTTAATAATACATGCTCCATTTTTTTCCTATAGTGCAGTGGGGATTTATTTACTTATTTATTTGTTTATTTTTGTAAAATAAAAATCTTATTTGGCTAAGAGTGTTTTACTTCAGACGGCTACTTCAGTAGAAGAAGTTTGCTAAGCTAGAAAACCAGAAGATAAGAACCCGTTTTTAAAATGATATAGTGGTCAGCTGTGAAGCACAGTTCCTGTTCCTTTATTTTTTTCTGTAGAGGAAGTTCAGGATAACATTTCTTGAACATGTTATGAAGCAGATGGGCAGTGGGCATCCTCTGTATGAATTGTGTTATAAATAATGAATTCAAAAAATACTAAGAGCCAAAAATCAAACACTTGAAAAATAGGGTATACCAAGAAATAAAGTTGCCCTTCAAGCATAATTCATCTTGTTATTCCCCTCCTGTTATTCACAGTCCAGTCCAGCAGTGTGGACACGTTCTTGCCTTATTCAGTAGCATTGGTCACCTAATGGACTGCTTTACAGCATCTTTCATGTTTGTTTGTCACAGACCCAGTCTCCTGCTAGTCAAACCTTGTTCCAAGGTAATTTACACAATTGCTTGTGGACACAAGCATTTTTACTTGTCTTCCAGGAGTTTTATCAGATTTATCCTTATCCTGCAGATGATGAGCTGATATACAGAGTAATTTTGGAAAGGCCTGCTAATTTAGTCTTGTTTCTAAGTGCCCAGGAACTCAGTTTACAGGTTCTGTGCATTATGTAGTGGTTCCTGTTCTTAGCAGAGCTGCTGTTGTTGGTTCAGAGTTGCAACTCTTGATTACTTTGGCAGTTTTTAAATGAGGCCTTAGGAAGAGTTAGACATAGAATTATGGAATCCTTTTGGGTGCAATAGACCTCTAAGATCATTGAGTACAACTATTAACCTAATGTTGCCAAGTCCAGACATGCAGCACATGAAAAACTTGCAGCTGTGGATTGCCTCTGTAAAGTCTGGGGTTTGCCTGGCAGCAAACAAGCTCTGTCTGGGGGCAGAGGAGCCTTTTTTTCTGTCACCACTAGAGACTTCTCTTTACACAGTCCACTGCACACCTTGTTTTCTGTGACGAGAGGAAAAGATCCTTCAACACACTGCTGTCTTCATTTGGTGCTGCAGGTTTGTTCCTCCAGCTGCCTTTCTTGTGTGTAGTGCCTCTGTAACCACGGGGCAGGGGAAGGGTGCACTTGGGGCAAGTAGGGGCTGTCAAAATGAAGGAAGGCTCACAAAGGCTGCACACAGACCAGACTGCTTTGGCTGAACTTCCCAAAGTTTTGGAACTATGCTGAAAGGTTTCTGGTCACTTTTCCCAAAGTTTTCCAAAGTTGTAAGTAATAGGGCTAAGTCTGCATATTGGAAACATAAGCTTATCAGCTGAGGGTGCTGGGAAGACAATTAGCCTTGCCAAATACAATTTTTTTTTTCAGAATACAATGCAATAAAATACTCACACATTAACATTACCTTGTTGTGGAACTGAACCTTGAACAAGTGATGAGAGTTTGCTTATTCTGGCAAATAGGAGATACCAGGATGTCTCAGGATATTTAGGGGAATAACTAGGGTAGTGATTCAGGTTATTTCACAATAATAGAAGCTGGCTGCACTTTGAGTTCTGTGTCCAGTTCCGGGCCCCTCAGTTCAGGAGGGACATTGAGGTACTGGAACAAGTCCAGAGAAAGGCAGCAGAGCTGGTGAAGGGTCTGGAGAGTAAGTCATATGAGGAGCAGTGAGGGAGCTGGGAGTGTTTAGCCTGCAGAAGAGAAGGCTCCTGGATGATCTTATCACTCTCTATCACTCCTTGAAAGAAGATTGTAGCCTGCAAGTGGGGGTCAACCTCTTCTCCCAGACAACCAGTGATAGGATGAGAGGACATAGTCTAAGCTGCACTGGGACAGGTTTAGGTTGGAGGAAGTTAGGAGGAGTTTATTTGCAGGAGGGGTGATTACATAATGTACTGGACTATCTGGAGAGGTGGTGGAGTCACAGTCCATGGAGGTGTTTAGGGAAAGACTGAACATGGCACTCAGTGATATTGTGTGAGTGATACAAGGGTGTTCAGCAAGGGTTAGGCTCAGTTGCAGAGGTCTTTCCCAACCTGTTTGGTCCTGTGATTCTTTGATGCGTACTTAAGACCTTTCAGTTGCAGTTTCAGGTGCAAATTATTTCTAATGGCATTACTTTAGTTTTTCTTGGCTCCTTTCAGAAAGAGATGTTGTGCAGTGTGTTTTGATACGCAAGCACAGAAGAACCACATGAGGACAACCTCAAAGAGGGAGTTCACGTGGAAGGGGCAGGCACTGATCTGCTCTCTCTGGTGACCAGTGACAGGACCCGAGGGAGTGGCACACAGCTGTGTCAGGGAAGGTTTAAGACTCTTATTAGGAGAAGGTTCTGCACCCTGTTGAAGAGAGTGGTTGGGCAGTGGAACAGGTTCCCAGGGAAGTGATCACAGCACTGAGCCAGTCAGAGTTCAAGAAGGGTTTGGACAATGCTCTCAGACACATAGTTTGATTCTTGGAGTTGTCTTATGACTTCATTAGTGTATCAGTGGCATCCTGATTGCCACAATTTGTCAGCAAAATTTGCTGTGCTTCATCGTATCATCACTCTGGCAGCTTGGGAACTCTTCTTTTGCAGTGTCCATGTGGTACTTTAGGGTTCAGAGCAGAATAACTAAATGGTCTCTGTGGTAGAATATCTGAAAAGTCAAAGAAAGTGCTCTCCTGGATTAATGTCCTGTAGTGAGGTGCTGATATTTCCAGCATAACATTCCTAACCATAAATGTTATTAGCATTCAAGGTATTATATCTGCCTGAGTTGTGTGCTGCATTCATTTAGTTTATGTAGAAAATATGTCCATGTAGTAACTGCCGTACATTAGGAAGATAAATGGTGTTAGAAATTTTATTACAGAAGCAAATATTAAATGTGATTGTGAAATGACCCTTATGGGCTGTATAAGATAACAGACAAGCTTGCTTGGTTTTTTTTAAGGAAAATTGAAGTATGTTTAATTTACTTACAAAGTAAAGTTTACAAGTTTAATATACTTACAAAGATCACAAAATATATCTAGGGAACTCTCAGATAATACTGTAGGTATTTCTGCTTCTAAAGGCAAAAAGGATACAGGTTCTCTCTCTCTAAAAGTGTAGAAAAAATGGAATAATCTCCTTAAAACTATCAACTGTATCTCTCACTTCAGAACTGAACTTTGTTTTCTACTACACCTTCTGGGAGAAATGCAGATGATTTGGTTGAGTCTGGCGTGCTCTACCAGTAACATTTATTTGTTTTACTGTGGGATACAAAAACATGCAGTTTGCCATGCTTCATGCTAAGCATCTCAAGATATTAAAATTATTCTTAATAAACAATTTACGTTGCCTTATAATATTTTAGGGATAAGGAAAACAAAAAATTTTTAAAATTTTGAATTATTCAAAATATTAAGTAAAGCTGTTAAGCTTTTATATCTCCTACAGAATTAAAAATTACTGAGACAATAGTGACATACTGTATCTCTGTGTAATCTAGAAAGTTGTTTCAGCTTATGTATTTAAGCATTTTCCTGCTTTGACAGAAAGGAAAAAGTGTTGCTGTCTGCTGTCTGTTGAAAGTAGGAGGGGAGGGTAGCAGCTAAAAGAAACAAAAGAACCAAGCTGCTTTTAAAGGAGCCAGACCAGCTGACTGTTTATTAATTATTCATGAAGAATGTGTTCATGTGAAGTCCTTCATTGTCTGAAGTGTCAGGCTTCCTGATGAAATATAATAAACCTCTTGGTGAAAGGTTTCTATTTATACACCTTCAAGCTCCAGAAGGGATGATTGTGGTAAATACGACCCTGCATATTTTTGAACGCCTGATTTGTTATTTTTCTGAAATCTGTTTTGTAATTGTTTTCCCTGATGTATTTTTAGGCTTTTTGATCTTGAGCTAATCAACCGAATCTGTATAAATGTAGAATGACTGAGTGATAAAAATTTTAAGTAGTGTAATATTTTTTCCCAATGGCCGAAAGTTTTTTGTTCTCTCTTTTTCTTAGAAACAAACCCCACTATAAGAAAGTGAAATTGTACAACTAACATTAGAGTGTTAATTTTTAGTATTTTTTCCTCTCACTGTTTTCATTCTTTATTTATTACCATCTTCAACTCTTTTGTTTCTTTTAACATTAAAAATAATTAGGTCAAATCAGCTCTGTTATAGCTATCACCATGTAATATAAAAAAATATCAAGGAAGAAGATAAACAAGGATGAGAGGGGAGTGATTATGGACTTTCAAGTTTACTCCTTTCCTGAGTGGCTGACTGCCCCAATTGCTGAGTTACCTAGAAATTCTACATCCTTTTTCCCTTTTCCTTTATATGCTTCAGTTAGTCTCTGCTCCCTGTTGATTTTTGTTCCTTCTGGTGTTTCTGTACATTGCAGGCATAATTTTCCTCTTGAGCTGTCTTTGGGGAAAGCTAGACTTGAGGGAATTCAAGCAAGATGAAAAAGAGAACACCTGCAGGAGTACTACGTTGTTTTTAATTAAAAATCTTCCTGAATTAACTGCAAGGTGTAAGGACAATCTTGTTTAAATAAAAAAAGGAACATCTTTCACAAGCACCTAAAGTGTCAAAAACATTTTGGCAAGGGGAAAAATGAAAACAGATCAAGGTGTATCGAAGCTCGAAATAGAGAGAGCGTGATATTCATATTCATTTCACTAATGGTTGGTGACATCTCTCTTTGAAATAATATGCATAAATTTGCCTGTGAAATAAGCAGCATATGTTTTTGTGGTTTAAAACTAGATCTGTTTGCCAGTCTGCTGCCATAGGCATTCATGCCATTGATCACTGTAGTTTAAAACCAGCAGCTCTTCTCCAGCCAGTGTTGTAGTATGGCAGGATGGTGGTAGAATATCTATTCATTTGATGCATAACAGGGAATTTACTGTGTGGTACGAGCTGTAATACATGATAAATGCAAAGGTGCAGTACAAGAAAGCTTTACTTTATATTTTCAACTGTTTACTAATAGAAACTTGGTTTTGGAGCAGTTTGGCAGCAAGATATCCATTCTACCAGCAGCTGTAGAATAGGCTGAATCTCTTTTATATAGGAATGTGTTTTGTTAACCAGAGAAGGAAGATCTATGGGTTAGATAAGCATCTATATTCAGTTAAAGATTAAACTGTATATAGGTGAATGTTTATCTTTCTGTTAGAAGATGCTAAATGATACCTTTTTTATTTACATGATGATGAGGTCCCCAAATATACATCACCACTAACAATATGCAAACCACTTCACAATGATAAGCTGTCTGATATGTAGCAAGGGTAACTTCCAGTGATATTTTGTGCTGCCTTTTAAAGGTGTCAGTAGTGATAGTTGTACTTGATAGAAGTATACACTTGAAACTGTGCTAACACATAGCTCACTTTAAATGTGATGTCTGTCAGGCTCTGCTTGCCAAGATGTAGCTGCTAGTGTAAAGTACACTGAATTTGTTCCAAATACAGTCATCTGCTGTTGTTTGCTATTCTCTGGCCATCTTAAAAATGTATTTTATCATTGATGCCTGAAATTGAAGCCTGGGGACTTTTAAAGTGCACATATTCCACTTCTCAGAGACTGGTAACTTCTGGCTAAGACTTTGTAGCCTATTGTGGTCCAAAGAGTATTTAGAGAGACATTATCCAAATGTTTTGTTAGCCTGTAAGGTGTGATCAGGAGAACTTTGAAAGGCTGGCAACATTGAAAACTGTTGTGAAAGGATGTACTTAGATGGAATGGGACATGCATAGGAGGGGAGAATGGTCAAATAAGTGATGGATGATAATCACATGCTACTAATTAGACAGACTTAGTTACACTTGGAGATGGGGAAATTGTCATATCTATTGTAGAAGGGGTTACTTTTGATGACCTGGGTAAAGTCATTCTATTTAAATTTTTTGTTTGGTTTACTGAAGACAAAGGAAGTAATGAAATCCAGTTTGAAAGTTAATTTATCCAAAACATGTTGCAAAGTTCAATTCTATGCTTCTGAGAGCAGAAGAGTTAATTTTTCCAACAATGTAATAATATTTTTAGTTCCCAAAATAATGTGTATATATAACTGTCTCAATTAAGAGACTAATCATCTGAAGAGAACAGAGCAGACCCTCAGATGGAAGATAACAGCTGGGTGGACAGCAGGCTGCAGCTGTAGTTTTGAGAATGTAAATATTTGCAGGAGATATTAGAGTGAACTAGAAAGAAGGTATTCCATAGCAAGATACTTCTTCAACCTCTGCTTTAGGTTTGAGTAGAAATCAATAATAATTGCACAGTGGACTCCTCTTTCAATTTAGGTTTAATCAAGGACCTTTACCAATAAACGGTATCAATCTTCATCTGCCTACAAATAACAAAGGCCTGAGATAACTGACCATGATGGAATTCCATTTTCTGTGCACTGGTCTACTGTTTCTTAGGCCTTTACTACACTTCCCTTTATAAACAGAAGATAAATGAAGCTTGGGAGTTGCCAGTGTGGAAATGAGAAAGTTAGAAATTAAGTGAGCCAATGAGAAATAGGAATTAGATTCTGTGAGTTCACTAGAGACTAGGGCAGCCTGGATTACTGTGAAATGTCATACACATAAATTGACAGTATGAACTGCTTTATGGCCTCTGCACTTCACTTGCTCATGTGTTCATTTGTAAGTTTTTAAAACTTCTGTTGAGAGTTTTGTTCAACAGAAAAGCATATGTTGTAAGGAAAATGAACATTGAATCAACCACCTGTAAATGGTGAGACCTGTGGTAATGCAGAAGTTATACATAGCTGGCAAAAACTTGTATTCATGTGCTTTTTTTTTTTTTCATTTCAGGCAATATGAAAGTGGCTTTAAAAAGGCTCTTGGTGATGTTAATTTTCTTTTTTCTTTGAGAAATCCAATAAGGAGAAAGTGATGTTGGTAAAAGAATGCGAGGCAAATAAACATATTTTGAAAGCTTCTGTTCCAGTAATTTTATTTTGTTTTTTATTGCTTATTGGTTTCAGTGGGGGATTGAAGGGAACAATTTTCCGCTTGATTGTATGTGTTACTTTATGACAGTTGCAGAGATACTGATTCATTACAGAATGGCTATGAAATTTTTCTGGTGATGAGAAGTGGGAGAGAGGGCAGAGAGAAAGATTTTCTTATGACAGTTAAAATTAATAAGAAGAATTTACTTGTGAAAAAAGCATTCAAACAGAATTTTCTTACAGCTATTTGGAGACCAGCTTGTCTTTGTTTCTGTCACCTTGGAGTTGGAAGTGAACAAAGCTGTATTTTGGAAAGGATGCCCTCTGTAAAAATAGGATTCTTCTGACACCAATGTGACCAACTTAGAACAAAAAATGAGAAAACAAGTTTATGGCTTACCAGAAGAAAAAGGTGTAATCCTGTCCAGTTTTCTGGGCAATACATTTGTTTTCTGCTGTTTTCTGGTTTTGCAGGTTTAAAAAAATGGGAGTAGGCCAACATGGACAGCCTGTATAGTTCAAGAACCTATAGTTCAAGAGTACCTAAAGTTCAAGAGTAGCTCTTTGCATGCTTGCTCTTTGCAGTGTCAGTAAGTGGAAATTTTCTAATGAATGATGGATTCACCCAATGGCAGAAATGCAGGAATTTTTATTTGTAGTGTGCTGTCTTTTCCAGAGTTGATCTGACTGGTCAGATTGGTGGAAGTTACACTAATCGAGTTGAACACTCCTCAGTCTCAGGATTTCAGCAGTGCTGGGACATCAGTTTTTCTGTCTGTATCTCAGGAAGCCTTTGTATTGTTTCTTTCTTGGCACATCTGAAAGATTTCCTGGTTTTAGACATATTGTTACCCTGTCACTAAATAGACAGGGTAACACCCCAATTAGCTCTCAGATCTGTGCTAACTTCCAGGATATTTGGAACCTAAATACAACAGTGTCCCAGATCCCCATCCATATTGTTTTTCTGAGACACCCAGTGCATGTGTGGGAGTGTGTTATGTGTGACCCTAATATTTTGAACTATTTTAAGACTTCCTTGATTTTTACTTACTAGTATAAATTATATACAGATTAGGCAATAGTCTCTACCCTCTGGTCTATTTCCACTTCTGGAACTCTGCTTTGGCTCAGGAGGATGCTCCACAATTCTTTTATAAGTGCACCCATATTCACCCCTTCCTCATCTCAAACTAGCCCACAGCCTGCCTGTGCCAGCTCTGTCCTCTTGGCTCATTTGGTATGGTCCAATCCCCAGACTCATTTTCTTAGCTAAGAAAAGCTTTTTCAACCATTCTCATTAGTGCTTCAAATATTTGGTTCAAGTTTGAATGTTTTAGTCAGTCCTCTTTAGTTTGGTGGGTGCATACTGAAGTCTTCTCTAGAAAGGATAGAGCAGAGCATGCCAGGATATGGCAGCTTAGTAGCAACTTCTGAAAATCTGAAAGTTATCATAAGCTCTATGTAAACTCTTCCTCTGAATCATTGCACATGGCTATTGATTTTAAATTAGCTTGTGTGGCTTTAGTGCAGACAGTCCTTGCTGACTGCTACACGAGCCTCGAGAAGCTAAATGGCATTCTTAGAGCAAGAAACTGCAGTTCTTCTGCAAGGTTTGAAAGTGTCAATGATTGAACCATGAGGAATCCATGACAGAGTTGAATGCTTGCCCTGAATCTCAGGACTGCCAGCCTTTTGCCTCAGCTGCAGTGACAATCTCCCAGTAGGTTGTCAGTACTGGAAATACTGGTAGCTGATGGCCTGCAGGCCTGGAACACAGTGTATATGCCTAAAGCATGAGGCACATGGCAGATTTTTGAGATGGGTGTCTCAAAAATTGCTCCTGTCTCTTCAGTCATCCTGGTATTTTGAGGAACTGACGTACCATGAACTTTCAGAGTATATTATCATATTCAGTTGATCAGAATAACTCATGGCATCTCTTGTCATTGTTGATGAAAAGTGAATAAGATTTAAAAAAGATTTCAGGAATATCAGCTATTTTCCAGTTGTTTATATGGGAGCTAGTCTGTGTCCAGTTGTGGAAGTTTTGTTTGCATATCTTAAAGAAGAAATGTAAGGTAAAAAATGGTCAAAATGAAAGCACTCATAAAGTGTTTTTCAGTATGCAGATATAATCATATTGAGGACAAATAGTTTTCTCCTTTTGAAGTCAGACAGATTGGAGACAGCATCAAATTTTAAAGCCTGAGAAAGACAAAACAAAGGTGATGCTAATGATTTTTTAAAGGTGATGCATTTCAGCTGGATTCAGCTTCCTAGAGCTTGTGCTGTTAAAATATGTTGAGTTGAACCTTGTCTCTTTTCTATGCTTTTCTTCAGTACTGTGAGTCTTCAAACAGAATAATTGGAACTTTTCTTAAGACTGCAAAAGTCAATATTAAAACTTCTTCTGTGGTATTTTTGAAAATCTTATCCTATCAGTGGAAACAGACTGACGTCACTGATAACTAGAACTGTTCCATTTGCCTTAAGAGCAGGGCACACGGAAGAGTGGTAGATAAAGGGAGCAGGAAGACCTGTCCAACACTTCTGTCCCTGGAACTGCTGGTGTGTTACATGCCTGAGTGTTTATTGAAAAAAGGCTAAGGTTCAGCCAGTCCACAGATTTCAGAAAAAGCTGCCAGCAACACTGACGTCAATGTCAATTCTGGTGACTGTATTTTACAGTGACTGATCTGCTGGTATTTGGACTGAAACCACTGAAGTTATTAGATAGTATAAATTGGTGTAAATCCATTAACTTTTTTTGGATCTGTTCTTATTTATGGCAGGACCAAGCTGTTGTATAGATGTCATGCACGTTGTAATTGTTTCTGAATTTTACCCTCTAGCCTTTGTGGCTTTTGGTTTTTTGGTAGCTTTTTTGATGGTATAGAGTGAAGGAACTCAATTGTGATTTCAGCTACATGGATGTGTACTCTGGAGAAACATGCTGTTGAGCTTTAGAATGCATAAGAAGTGGCAGGTTTTCAGGCAAGCCTCCAAAACCCTCCCACATAACTGGAGATTATATAATCAAATTGTGTGTGTGTTTCATGTTGCTAGGACAAAGTAGAAACAGCAAATTGAAATTAATTCTCATTTTGTATAAGGAGGCTGTGAGGTGCCAATTTTTGGAGCATTATTACAGCAAAAGTAACAGGAATTTTTTTGAGAAGATGGCGAGGATGAAGTACAGATTGGATCTAGACTGGTTACAGGCAGTAGATAAAGCTGGTCAGTCAAGTCATTTTTCTTCACAACTCAGATGAGAATGAGGGGCAGGCAGAGAAAGACAACTCTATTGCCTTCTAGACAAGAGAGTTTTATTTTGTAGATTCTCAGAGCACAGTGTCATTCAAATCATAATACAGCACTGTAAGGCAGTGAGGGAACATTTAAACATCATGGTTTGAGGACTTCTTGTTTATTTGTTTTGTTATGTTCCATTTCTTATTTGCCTCTCTATCTGGCAATGATCATGATTTACAAAGTGTGGGAAATCTGTTTTAAAAATGTGTGTCAGAATGCTGACATCACCTTGAACATTTTTCTGTATCTAATTTTTAGAAACACAAACTTGAAATATTTTGAAAAATGTTGACAAAAAATTATTTCACCAGGGTCTTTACTGTTAAAAAACAGTAGCAGCTTTGATCTGTGTTTACTGAAGTGTTAGAAGTTTATCAGTCTCACTGAGCAGTTCTGTGCTTTAGGTGTGTCAGGCAGCCTGGTGTAGGCACCTGGTGAAGTCAGGATCCAGTTCCTCCATACAGCCAAAGCTTTGTTGAAACCTCACTTTGTTGTATAGATGCATTATAAACTGTACATTGAATAATGTGTAATAAATACCAGTAAAAGTGTTCAGCAAGAGCTTTTAGAAACTAGCACGAGTTTGCCTGTGGTTTGACACTTCCCCTGCCCATTGCTAGTTATGATAATAACCCAGATGGAAACTGAAATCTTGTGTTTCTTTCATAGGTAGGAAGGGCCTACAAAATGCTCTGTATGTAATCCATTTTCAAGAAGAAAAAAAGAAAACAACTCAAAACCTTGTGTTTCATACAAAACACAATACCTAAAAGCATCTCTTCCTCTCTACCCAGAAGTAATTTTTTCTGCAGAACTAAAAAATCTAGTCATTGTTTTACAAATGTTTAATCTATGGCTTCAGGGTAGATCTCTACCAGTAGGAAAAAGAAGTTTCATGATGAATTCCTCTTGGGCTTGTCTAGATCCTTAGGCAATTTGCAGTGGATCAACATGTATTTAGTAAGAGATGGTACATGAGCATTGTTCCAACCAGAAAAACTGCAACATGGCAGTGCACTGACCTCAGAGCTAACTGGGGCAGTAACATGGCCTGTAGCAGATCAATAATTGAGTCCTTACTGAATTTGGTTTGGACTTGTTTCACTTCTGACTACTGTGTTTTGATTCCTGCAGCTGATGTACAAGACATGCAGTACTTCCCTTTTCTGCTGCTTCCCAGAACTGCCAGAAGGACAAATGCTTCTGAGAATGAAGGGCACGAAGGTGCTCTCTGAGGATGGAAGTCCATATGCTGCCATAAATCTGATGCTGGCTGGACAAGCAGTCTGATTCAGTGGAGACAAGTTAGTTAATGTTAAACTATGAGGCAGTGACAGCTTTACTCCTTGCTTCAAAAGTACCTGCTTGCCCAGTAAATTCCCAGCTTTGGGTTTAGGTAATTCAGATATTTCGGTAGCTCTCAACAATAAAGGACCTGTTTCGTTTAATTTAAGATGTTTATTTTACTGGTTTATCAGATTGCAATGTAACAGGATTTTAATGTGACTAGTGCTGGTTGTACTGAAGTTCTGCCTGGCCTTCTCCAGTCTCTTGCCACTGGCAGAATAATAAAACAGGAGCATAACAATATTTGCCCTAAGACTGCACCCTGGGAATTCCCTGAGGTGTTACTATGCACTTTCCAATTATTAGTGAATTTGTCTTCTAGTAACTTCTCTAATCCCTTTTGAACCCATGGGTACTGTAAGAACTTCAGTGATATGTGGGAAGTATTTACACAGTGCTAAGCCTGCTGAGGAGCCTCCTCCTTTTGTGTGATTTGAGTACCCCCATATCTGATTGCATTTTTCCCAATTCCTACAACATATTTCCTGAGAAGGACTATTCAGTGCTCATAATATTGAAGAGGAATTCTGAATGTTTTTTCCTGTGTGTCCCAATTTTTGCATTTATCTACACCTACCATTTTGTCAACCAGTAACTAAGATATTTTTCACAGTTGATGCTGTTTGTGATGTTATGTCCTGTCATCTGCAGACTTTGCCATCTTATTACAATCAATTCATGGTTTTGAATGTATTGAAAAATGACAGAAAACAGTTGTTGAAAAGTGACCATTGCATCCTGTGCTTCCGTTTCCATCTTTTTTGCAATTTGTGCCTGGCTTTTCTGAGCACTCAGTGTTTGCTTAGTCTAGAAGCAAGTGGCCTTGTTAAAGCCTTTTGGTAGTCTTAAGCTGCACCAGAGGAGATTTAAGTTGGACATTAGAAGGATTTTTTTTACAGAAAGGGTGATTAGACATTGTAATAGGCTGCCTAGGGAGTTGATGGAGTATTTAAGGAAAGACTTGACGTGGCACTCAGTGGCATGGTCTAGACATGGTGGTGTTTCGTCACAGATTGGACTCCATGACCTCAGAGGTCTTTTCCAACCTAATTGGTTTTGTGATTCTGTATATCTGCCAGATATCCCTCATGCAAATGTTTTTTATCCTGTTAAGGATAGAACTTAAGAAGGTCTGAGAGAGGTAACCTTCCATGACAAATGCCTGCTCAATTTTCCCCACTCTCTGTCTGGATATTTTCAGTATCAGGATACCATTGTTAAAAATAGATTATTTAGAAGAGTAGAACCGCCAGATAAATATCACAGGTTAATTTTCCAGGTGACTGTTGAATATATGAAATTGGTTTTTTTTCACTTTTAAAGGGCAGTCATAGTTGGATTTGGTACCTGCCTCTGTACATACAACACATACCAGTAAAACCTCTCCTATGATGTCAACTGACATGTTTTAATGAAAAAACCTCTGATAATATTTGAGATGAGGAACTGCTGTCCTGAGTAAAATGACTCACTGTATTTTTATTGGCAGATTAGACATCGGCCTTTGAATTGGAAAAAAATCATGTCTGCTTAGCAATTGCTTAAACATTTAATTTATGGTGTGACTAAATGCATTTCTGACAGTTGTACAAATTGCTAATGATGTGGTTATTCTTTCCTGTCAGTAGATTCCTTCAGTAGATTGTCTTGGAGGAGACTTGATGAAATCAGTCTGATTAGCATGCTGCATTAGGTATTCTCTTTTCTGATTTAATACATTGTCTTTCTCATTCTCTTTTCTCATAGCAACTCCTAAAGCAGTGTTCTAGGCTCACGTGTGGTGGTTTTAGCTGTGGTAGCAATTCACAGTGGCTGCTTTTGTCTAAGGGGTTGACCATAGGTCTGAATTTGGCAGTGAACATCTGAACATGTTGAGCTATTTAAGGCAAAAAAAAAAAAAAAAAAAAAAAAAGAAGAGGGCTCAGAAGAATTGAACTTGGTGAATTAAATTAACATTTCCCCAGCTGGCAATAATAGGAAGTGTTTGTTCAAAAATGTTACATTACATATGGCCTGACATTTGGATGTATCTTTCCAGTAGCCTTGGTACCTGGAACAGTTCCCATAACCTGGAAATAAGATACTGCTTATTAAGTAAGCAACAAATAGTGTCAATGGGAATAGTTAGAAGTTAGTGTAGTGGGTTAGTGTAGTTCATTATTATATATATATATTTAATTAATTTCCTGGTATGTTTGTCAATAAATGTATTAGGAAAGATAAGGGAGGTCTGACTATGTCTGTCTCTGGTCCTTAGGAAGAACAGAGATCAAATTTTTGATGATATTACTTGACATTTTAGTAGGTCCTCTCCTGAATCTGGAAGGCTTCTCGACACAACACGTTTTTCTAAAAATAGGATCCAGATGTTCAAGCAAATGTGCATTCATGGTTTTGAGAAAAGATTTAAAAGATTAATTAAGATAAACTGATTCTGGAACTTTCAAGATTAGATAGAATCGAAGAAATTTATTCTGTCTTTCCCAGATTTCTTATATGCCCATACGCTGTTTTTCTGCAGGACTCCTGTACTGAGAATGGACTGGTCCAAGTAATGCATCAGTCAGTGCAGTGAAGGAGAGCTTGTCTGTAGGAATCCAGTGTGATTTGTGGGTGAAATAAAGATTGTATGTGGAGGACATCAAGAGAGAGTGGGATGTGAGGACAAAGAGTCCAGCTTCATTCACAATGCACAGCGACCAGTGAGCTGCCTGTCCTGGGTGACACAGTCAAATCAGAAACTTGTTTTAACCTTAGGTGACTGCATCTTGGTTTAGACTGAGTTTGTCACCACTGGTTCCATGCATAGACAGTGGAAGAGGGTCAGTATGTCCAGAGTGTGATATGTCTGTTCTATCCCAAACATTTGTTTTAGGATTTTGTGAAATAGCTGCTAAACAATGCACTTCTAGAAGTGCGTACTTTGTTTATTGAGGGGCAACTGGATGACTGGCTCTGAGTTAGACATCTAAAAAGCAACTGTAAAGTTTGGACAAGATAATCTTGTGACCCCCTAATTGTGTGCTCTTCTTTTTCTGAC